>NC_138986.1:25227965-25592965 GCF_964341445.2 Mesoplodon mirus | reverse complement strand
TGAAATGGGTAACATATAAATCAAAAGAATGAATTTTAAATTCTTATCCAGATTTGGCACCCTATAAATGAATATACCAACCCTTAGATGTCTGGAACCTATTTGACTGCTAATTACTAAGCTAATATTCATTCTAAAATATTCAATAACTAATATTGGCGATGACTTTACTAGGGAAACCTGGTAGATAAATGGTCAAAGTCATTTATTATCACAGTCTCATACTATTAGTCAACAGACTATGCAAAAAATCTAGGAGAATTTTACCTACAACACCAATAATGGGCAGCCAGTGTTGACTATTTAATCATTTCTTGGGCTTCCCTGGTGGCGCAGTGGTTGAGAGTCCGCCTGCCGATGCAGGGGACACGGGTTCGTGCCCCGATCCCGGAAGATCCCACATGCCGCGGAGCGGCTGGGCCCGCGAGCCATGGCCGCGGAGCCTGTGTGTCCGGAGCCTGTGCTCCGCAACGGGAGAGGCCACAGCAGTGAGAGGCCCGCGTACAGCAAAAAAAAAAAAAAAAAAAAAAAATCATTTCTTCATTTTTTTTGTTATTTTCATTTTTTAAATGAATTTATAGACCACTGAAGTAAGCATTTTCTTAAGAAAGGTGAGACTAAGAGGACAGAACTTTCCAGAGGAACAGGAGTCTCTGCTACTCCATGTTTAAGCTTGTCATAGAAAGAATATTTCCTGTCTGAATGGAGCATCAGATGGCAAGGAACCCAAACAAGCCCCCAAAACCACATCCTCACTATCTCAATACACAGACTGTGCTAGACAACGTACTTACAATATGTCTCTCATTTCACCAAACACTGCAAGGTAAGTTTCTCAGATCACATTTTACAGGTGGAAAGTTAAGGCTCCAAAAAATAGAAGGGGGCATAAGTTGCTGAAGGTCACATGGCTAGCAACTGGCAGAACCAGAATCAAACCCAGATCAGTCTAACCGCAAAGCCATGCTCTCTCAATCACATGACACCTTGGGGTAAAAATGAAAATGAAATTAACAATCTGTATAAAACCCTGTCCAGTGCAGCATCTCCAACCTCAGTCAGTTGAAATCACCCACAGACCTAAATTTCAAACCTTTTCTTAAAACCTGTACTCTCAAAATAGTTGTGTTACACTAGTCCTCACGACGAGAGCTGGCCTGGTGTCATGACCATGGGAAATACAGAATAAATCCATCTGCTATAAAAATAAGCATCACAGGCCTTCCCTGGTGGCGCAGTGGTTGAGAGTCCGCCTGCCGATGCAGGGGACACGGGTTCGTGCCCCGGTCTGGGAAGATCCCACATGCCGCGGAGCGTCTGGGCCCGTGAGCCATGGCCGCTGAGCCTGCGCTCCACAACGGGAGAGGCCACAACAGTGAGAGACCCGCATACCGCAAAAAAAAAAAAAAAAAAAAAAAACAGCATCACCAAATTCAACTGATGTTTGTGTTCAACCCAACAATCTAGCATTTGCTAAAGGAAAACTTGAGGGAGCTAATACTGAAGACAAACTAAAAGGTCACTTAAAATATCCACAGCTTTTAGAATTTCTAATTTTATTCCTGCATTAGGTTATGCTACTGAGAAGCAATGTATTTAGACCAAATTATCTCAGCTTCCTTTAGAAATGCCTTCACTGAATTAAGATTTAATGTCATGCCCACAGCTTTTAAAAAGGGTTGATATGAGAAATCGCCAAATTTGTCTTCCATAAATCTATATTAATAGCAGGTGCCCATTACTCATTTGTTTTCTTATATAAGGAACCATGAGGCCCATTTTTCCAGAATTCAAAAAAAGAGTCTTTGATAACAATTATCTGATCATGCATTAACTATTGACTTTTCCAAAAAAATGGGTGCTTACTTGTTTTAGCTTTTACCTTAACTTCCAGAAAACTCAGAGCTTAATTCAGGCTCATGCAGAGAAGTGTGCTGAGGAGTAATGGAAGAACAACCCACCGGCCCCATGTTACTGCATATCTTAACTCAGCTTATTTACTCTTTACAACGATTCAACAAAGTCCTTTCAATTCATGTCACTTTATTACAAGGAAAGTATACTGAGATAACTTTCCTAAGCCTGCCCAGCTAGAAAATAGTCAGAATTCAAGCCCAGGTCTGATTCAAAGTTCAGTTCTTCCATCCATGTGGAAAGAATTATTTCACTCTTATCCTCTGGAAGTACCCATTTCCCTGCCCTTTAGTTTTTTTTTTGTTTTTTTGTTTTTTGTTTTTTTGGCTGTGTTGGGTCTTCGTTGCTGCACATGGGCTTTCTCTAGTTGCAGCGAGCGGGGGCTACTCTTCATTGTGGTGCACAGGCTTCTCATTGCAATGGCTTCTCTTGTTGTAGAGCATAGGCTCCAGGCACATGGGCTCAGCAGTTGTGCCTCGTGGGCTCTAGAGCACAGGCTCAGTAGTTGTGGTGTATGGGCTCAGTTGCTCTGCAGCATGTGGGATCTTCTCGAACCAGGACTTGAACCCGTGTGCCCTGCATTGGCAGGTGGATTCTTAACCACTGCACCACCAGAGAAGCCCTGCCCTTTAGTTTTATATGGTTTTTATTTATGAACAACCTTAAAGCCTTTTTGTAAGCAAGTAATATATAAATCACATGTAAATAAAATATTTTCCCAAGAAACATGTGATCTAGCTAACTCTATGATACAACTGAAACCATGCCCCATAGGGTTAAAAAGCCCATCCTGAAACTGTGCCCCATAGGCTTAACAGAAACTGGTGACTATGAGAAATACTTGAGCTTGTCTTACAGAACAGTGGGTAAGGGATAGCTTGTTAAAAACCCACCTGCTGCAGGACAGAAGGGCGTGGCATGATATATTTAAGGTGATGGAAGGGAAAAACCTACAACCAAGAATACTCTACCCAGCAAGGCTCTTGTTCAGATTAGATGGAGAAATTAAAAGTTTTACAGACAAGCAAAAGCTAAAAGAATTCAGCACCATCAAACCAGCTTTAAAACAAATGCTAAAGGAACTTCTCTAGGTGGAAGAGAAAAGACCACAACTAGAAACAAGAAAATTACAAAATGGGAAAGCTCACCCAAAAAGGCAAACATTCAGTAAAGGTAGGAAATCATCTGCACACAAACATGATATCTAAACCAGTAATCATGAGAGGAGGAGAGTACAAATGCAGGATATTTGAAATGCATTTGCATTGAGACCAGCATGAATCTAGAAAAATGGTACAGATGAATGTTTTGCAAAGCAGAAACAGAGACACAGATGTAGAGAACTTATGGATACCAAGGGGTGAAGGGGGGTGGGATGAACTGGGAGATTGGGATTGACATATATAAACTACTATGTATAAAATAGATAACTAATGAGCACCTACTGTATAGCACAGGGAACTCTACTCAATGTTGTGGTGACCTAAATGGAAAGGAAATCTAAAAAAGAGGGGATATATGTATACGTATAACTGATTCACTTTGCTGTACAGCAGAAACTAACACAACATTGTAAAGCAACTATACTCCAATAAAATTAATTTTAAAAAAAGAAATTAAGAGACCAGAAACTTAAAACAATCATGTATATATAGAGACTGCTATATCAAAACCTCATGGTAACTGCACACCAAAACTCTATAACAGAAAAAAAAAGAAAAAGGAATCCAAACACAACACTAAAGAAAGTCATCAAACCACAAGAGAACAAAAGAGGAAAGGAAGAAAAAAGACCTAAAAAAAACAAATCCAGGGCTTCCCTGGTGGTGCAGTGGTTAAGAATCCGCCTGCCAATGGAGGGGACAGGGGTTCGAGCCCTGGTCCGGGAAGATCCCACATGCCACGGTGCAAGTAAGCCCGTGCGCCACAACTATTGAGCCTGCACTCTAGAGCCCGCAAGCCACAACTACTGAGCCAGGGTGGTGCAACTACTGATGCCCACGAGCCTAGAGCCCCTGCTCCGCAACAAGAGAAGCCACCTCTCGCCGCAACTAGAGAAAGCCCGGGTGCAGCAACGAAGACCCATAGCAGGCAAAAATTAAAAAAATTAAAAAAAATAAAAAACAACGAATCCAAAACAATTAACAAAATGGCAATAAGAACATACATATTAATAATTACCTTAAATGTAAACAGATTAAATGTTCCAACCAAAAGAGATGGACTGGTTGTATGGATACAAAAACAAGACCCATATACTATGCTGTCTACAAGAGACTCACTTCAAATCTAGAGACACATACAGACTGTAAGTGAGGGTATGGAGAAAGGTATTCCACACAAATGGAAATCAAAAGAAAGCTGGAGTAGCAATACTGGTATCAGACAAAACAGACTTCAAAATAAAGACTGTTACAAGAGACAAAAAGGACACTACATAATGATCAAGGGATCAATCTGAGAAGAAGATACAACAACTGTAAATATATATGCACCCAACATAGGAACACCTCAATATATAAGACAAATGTTAACAGACATAAAAGGAGAAATCGATGGTAGCACAATAATAGTGGGAACATTACATCTCACTTACATCAATGGACAGATCATCCAGACAGAAAATCAATAAGGAAACACAGGCCTTAAATGACACATTACACCAGATGGACTTAATATAGAGAGAGCATTCCATTCGAAAGCAGCAGAATACACATTCTTTTCAAGTGCACACGGAACATTCTCCAGGATAGATCACACGCTGGGCCACAAAGCAAGCCTCAGTACATTTAAGAAAACTGAAATTGTATCAAGCATCTTTTCCAACCACAATGCTATGAGATTAGAAATCAACTACAAGCAAGAAACTGCAAAAAAAACACAAACATGTGAAGGCTAAACAATATGCTACTAAACAATGAATGGATCACTGAAGAATTCAAAGAGGAAATTAAAAAATACTTAGAGACAAATGAAAATGAAAACATGATGATCTAAAACCTATGGCATGGAGCAAAAGCAGTTGTAAGAGGGAAGTTTATAGCAAAACAATCTTACCTTAGGAAACAAGAAAAGTCTCAAACAACCTAACCTTACACATAAAGCAACTAGAGAAAGAAGAACAAACAAAACCTAAAGTTAGGAGAAGGAAGGAAATCATAAAGATCAGAGAAGAAATAGATGAAATACAGACAAAGAAGACAATAGAAAAGAACACTGAAACTAAAAGCTGGTTCTTTAAAAATATAAACAAAACTGATAAACCCTTAGGCAGACTCATCAAGAAAAAAAGGGAGAGGGCCCAAATCAATAAAAGTACAATGAAAAAGGAGAAGTTACAACTGACACCACAGAAATACAAAGGACCTTAAGAGACTACTACAAGCAACTATATGCCAATAAAATGGAAAACCAAGAAGAAATGGACAAATTCTTAGAAAGATACAATCTCCCAAAACTGAACCAGGAAGAAATAGAAAATATGAACAGACCAATCACAAGTACTGAGATTGAATCTGTGATTTAAAAACTCCCAACAAACAAAAGTCCAGGACTAGATGGCATCACAGGAGAAGTCTATCAAACATTTAGAGAAGAGTTAACACCTATCCTTCTGAAACTATTTCAAAAAATTGAAAAGGAAGGAATGCTTCCTAATTTGTTCTATGAGGCCACCATCACCCTGATACCAAAACCAGACAAAGATACCACCAAAAAAGGGAAATTAAAGGTCAACATCACCGATGAACATAGATCCAAAAATCCTCAACAAAATACTAGCAAACCGAATCCAACAATACATTAAAAGAACCATACACCATGATCAAATGGGATTTATCCCAGGGATGCAAGGATTTTTCAATATACGCAAATCAATCAGTGTGACACACCACATTAACAAACTGAAGAATAAAAACCACATGATCGTCTCAATAGATGCAGAAAAAGCTTCTGATAAAATTCAACATTCATTTATAAAAACTCTCCAGAAAGTGGGCATAGAGGGAACATACCTCAACATAATAAAGGCCATATATGACAAACCCACACCTAACATCATACTCAACAGTGAAAAGCTGAAAGCACGGGCTTCCCTGGTGGCGCAGTGGTTGAGAGTCCACCTGCCGATGCAGGGGACATGGGTTCGTGCCCCGGTCCGGGAAGATCCCACATGCCACGGAGCGGCTGGGCCTGTGAGCCATGGCTGCTGAGCCTGCACGTCCAGAGCCTGTGCTCCGCAACGGGAGAGACCACAACAGTGAGAGGCCCGCGTACCAAAAAAAAAAAAAAAAAAAAAGCTGAAAGCATTTCCTCTAAGATCAGGAACAACACAAGGATGTCACCACTTTTATTTTCACCACTTTTATTCAACATAGTTTTGGAAGTCCTAAACACAGCAATCAGAGAAGAAAAAGAAATAAAGGGAATCCAAAGCGGAAAAGAAGAAGTAAAACTGTCACTGTTTGCAAATGACATGATACTATACATAGAAATCCTAAAGACAATACCAGAAAATTACTAGAGCTCATCAATGAATTCAGTAAAGTTGCAGGATACAAATTAGTACACAGAAATCTGTTGCATTTCTATACACTAACAACAAAAGTTCAGAAAGAGAAATTAAAGAAACAATCCCATTTACCATCACATCAAAAAGAATAAAATACTTAGGAATAAACCTACCTAAGGAGGCAAAGGACCTGTAGTATTCCAAAAACTATGAGAGGCTGATGAAAGAAAATGAAGATGACACAAACAAATGGAAAGATATTCCGTGTTCTTGGATTGGAAGAATCAATAGTGTCAAAATGACTATACTACCCAAGGCAAGCTACAGAGTCAATGCAATTCCTATCAAATTACCAATGACATTCTTCACAGAACTAGAACAAAAACACTTAAATTTGTATGAAAACACCAAAGACTCTGAATAGCCAACACAATCTTGTGAAAGAATATCAGAGCTGGAGAAATCAGGCTCTCTGACTTCAGTCTATACTATAAATCTACAGTAATCAATTAGACAGTATGGTACTGGCACAGAAACAGAAATATAGATCAATGGAACAGGATAGAAAGCCCAAAAAATAAACCCACACACCTACAGTCAATTAATCTACAACAAGGAGGCAAGATAATACAATGGAGAAAAGACAGTCTCTTCAATAAGTGGTGCTGGAAAAACTGGACAGCTACATGTTAAAGAATGAAATTAGAACACTCCCTAACACCATACACAAAAATAAACTCAAAATGTATTAAAGACCTAAATGTAAGATCAGACAGTGTAAAATTCCTAGAGGAAAACATAGGCATAACACCTTCTGACATAAATTGCAGAAATATTTTTTTGAATCCACCTCTTAGAGTAATGAAAATAAAAACAAAAATAAACAAATGGTACCTAAGTAAACTTAGAATCTTTTGCACAGCAAAGGAAACCATAAACAAAGTGAAAAGACAACCCACAGAATGGGAAAAAATATTTGCAAACAATGCAACCGACAAGGGATTAATCTCCATAATATACAAACAGCTGATGCATCTCAATATCAAAAAAACCCCAACCCAATCAAAAAATGGGCAGCAGATCTAAGTAGACATTTCTCCAAAAAAGACATATAGGTGGCCAAAAAGCACATGAAAAGATGCTCAATATCACTAATTATTAGAGAAATGCAAATCAAGACTACAATGAGGCATCACCTCACACCAGTCAGAATGGTCACCATCAAAAAGTCTATAAATAATTAATGCTGGAGAGGGTGTAGAGAAAAGGGAACCCTCCTACACTGTTGGTGGGAATGTAAATTGATACAGCCACTATGGAGAACAGATGGAGGTTCCTTAAAAAAAAAACTAAAAATATAGTTACCATATGATCCTGCAATCCCACTCTGCAGAAAACTCTAATTCAAAAAGATACATGAACCCCAATGTTCATTGCATTACTATTTACAGTAGCCCAGACATGGAAGCATCCTAAATGTTCATTGACAGAGGAATGGATAAAGAAGATGTGGTACATACATACAATGGAATATTACTCAGCCATTAAAAAGAATGAAATAATGCTATTTGCAGCAACATGGATGGAACTGGAGATTATCATACTAAGTGAAGTAAGTCAGAGAAAGAACAACAAATATCATATTATATCACTTACATGTGGAATCTGAAAAAAAATGATACAAATGAACTTATTTACAAAATAGAAACAGACTCACAGACTTCAAAAACAAACTTATGGTTACCAAAGGGGAAAGGTGGCGGAGAGGAATAAATTAGGAGTTCAGGATTAACATATACACACTACTATATATAAAACAGATAATCAACAAGGACCTACTGTATAGCACAGGGAACTCTATTCAATGTTCTGTAATAACCTATATGGGAAAAGAATCTAAAAAAGAATGGAGATATATATATAGATATAGATATATGTATAACTGAATCACTTTGCTGTACACCTGAAACCAACTAACTATACTCCAATATAAAATAAAAATTCTTCTAAAAAGGACCTACTGTATAGCAAATAATAAATAAATAAATCTTTTATAACAACAACAAAAAAGGCAGAGATCTCTAATACACAAATGGTCATTTCCTATAGGCAGATCTCATCCTGTCTTGGCCCAAATTCCAGTGTAGTTTATCTTTCTGGTCTTATCTTTCAAATCTGTTATGCGGAGCTGTGAGCAATAAAAATATGGTATAATTTACAGAAATTAATTTTGGGGATTTACAACTACAGAGAAAAACATATTTTTCTCCCATAATAATTTCTATCCCAAAGATATGGCCCTCACTGGACATATTTTTATAGAAAAATATATTAAACTCCATGCCATAAAAATATCAGGGCTGGTGGCATTCATCATCACAATTCACCTACCATAGGACAACACAGAATGAAGTCACAGATTGTCCCTATGGATAGACTTTGAAGTAGGCAAAGAACGCTAAATTAAAAGCTAGGGCTTGGGAGATTTTGTTTTTGACTTTGTCATTGACAAGCTTTATATCTTAGGCATGTTGCTTACTACTTCTGAGTCTCAGGTTTTGTATCTGTATAATTAAACAGATAGAAGAGGTTTTAAGAGAATGAGGGAAAATTATGTATAGAAGCCTCCTAGAAACATTTCTTAGTTCAAGCTAATCACCATCATTTTATTCTTCACGTCAGTGATTGGTTTAAGGGTATTCCTACAACGGACCTAAGAGATGTGAGGGGCTTCAGTGAAGCTAATAAACTTAACATGAATCAAAAATGCTGGAAATACCAAAATAGTCTAGGTGTCACTAACATGGCCCTGGTTCACCAACTGGCATGCAGCCTTTGGTAATAACAGTGACAACATAGATAGATAGATAGATAGATAATGAAAAGTATATAATATTAGTTATCTCATTTTTAAAGTCTTTCATATATATGAAAAACCAACAAACTGTTAGCAATTTTTCTCTATGTGATAAGAGTATATATGTTATTTATTTGGATAATCTGTATTTATATAAATTTATACTTAAACATTAAAAAAAATCCTCCACTTGTAATCTGTCTTCACTGACCAAGCTCACTTTAATTATTTTTTTGTGTACTAAACCACCTACTACAGATGACACCTCTGATGTATGGGGTTGTATAGTAATGGGGACTTCAGCTATTTTCCAGAAACTTGGAGTCAGCTCTTGTCCAGTTTGGGCCAGCTAAGACTGGTTGGAACCACTAGCCCTAAAACTGGGCCTGTGTAGGCATCCATTGAATGACCTTTTGATGTCAGAGGGCCAAATACCCCACCCTCAGATCATGCTAAACATCTCCATTTTTGAACATGCATCCCATTAAGAAGCATATAACACAGATACACTTGGGCAGAACAGTGATTACCTCATCCTTCCCTACCTATAATCACCTTTCCCCACACCAGAGTCTACCCTGCTTCTTTACTGCATAAACATATCAAGCCCCTCACCTTCGGGGTGGCAAATCTGAGTTTTCACCAGTCACCTCACTTGGCTCCCTCGTAAATAAACCCTTTCTCTGCTGCAAATCTCAGTGTCTCGGTCTTTGACTTGCTGTGCATCTGGAAAACAAACCTGGTTTGTAACATAACTAGCATACATACCTGCAGATCCTCTTAATATGAGGGTCACACCAGACATCCAAGTTTCTGCTCCATACTAGCCAGATACCATTCAGTGTCACAACCCACAGAATCTAAAGCAGGTGTGGCTCAATCCCACATGGGTCCATCAGCACCACTGGGAGGAGGGAAGGTCTATGAGGTCTCCAGTCTCTCTTTAGAACACATACTTCTCTAAAGAGTTGAGACCAACAACAAGAAGAGTATTATGACCCAAGAGCTCTCAGGGTTAAATTTCTGTCAAATTTTCTAATTCTCCTTTAACAATAGAAATAGCATTTCCTATCATCACAGTAGCTGACATTGAGCACTTACTAAGTATGAAGGATTTTATATTAATTCTTTCATATAATCCTCATGACAGCTCTGAGCTAGGCATTATCCCTATTTTACAGAAGGAGAACCTGAGGTTTAAAGACATTACCTAATTCGCCATTCATGTTTAAACAGTGGATGTAGGATTCAAACCAGTCTTCCCCAGAGCCTGTGCCTTTTACTACTGGCCTATAGGCCTATTCATAAACCTACAGAGTAGAATAACCTGAAAACGTATAAAGTTTATCAAACAACTGTATCCAAGTAGTATTTATGCATAAATTTTTAAAATTTATGTTAATCTAGAACAGGTAAAATTCAGTGGGATATAGTAATTGAATATTTAATTCTCATAATGGCACTAGATGGTCTTAAGACTTTCCAAATCAGCAAATTAAAGTTTTCTATTAAATAGTCTATTTTATGCATAGATTCAAAATCTAATAATAATTAAAAAAAACTTGAGTTATCCCTATATACTGTATGTTTGTGTCCCACCAAAATTCTTGTGTTGAAACCTATTTCCATAGTGGGAAGCTGCTGCATAGCACAGGGAGATCAGCTTGGTGTTCTGTGACCACCTAGAGGGGTGGGATAGGGAGGGTGGGAGGGAGGCTCAAGAAGGAGGGGATATGGGGATATATGTACACATATAGGTGATTCACTTTGTTGTACAGCAGAAACTAACACAACATTGTAAAGCAATTATACTCCAATAAAGATGTTTTTAAAAAAAACAACTTATTCCCAATGTTATAGTGTTTGGAGGTGGGGTTTGGGGGAGGTAATTAGATTATGGGGTGGGGCTCTCATGAATGGGATTAGAAACCTTATAAAAGAGATGCCAGAACACTCCCTTACCCTTTCTACCATGTGAAGACACAACAAGAAGATGGAGGTCTACGAACGAAGAGTGAATTGGCCAGTGCCTTGATCTTGGACTTCTTAGTCTCCAGACAGTGAGAAAAAGTTTCTGTTGCTTATGAGCCATCCAGCCTATGGTATTTTGTTATAGCTGCCTGAACAGACACTTATCTTCTAGAGTTGCACTTATATTGCTTTTGATCCAGTTATGGTGGTAATCTATAATTGCTCTCTTATCAGTAAACTCCCCTTCCTTGCCAATTCTTTTCTAGACAACTCCCTCACCTTAAACAAAAGTTTTTCCTTGATAATTCCACATTTCTTTTTTTTTTAAATATATTTATTTATTTTTGGCTGTGTTGGGCCTTCGTTGCTGCACACGGGCTTTCTCTGCTTGCGGCAAGTGGGGGCTACTCTTCGTTGCGGTGCACAGGCTTCTCATTGTGGTGGCTTCTCTCATTGCAGAACATGGGCTCTAGGCACGTGGGCTTCAGTAGTTGTGGCATGCAGCCTCAGTATTTGTGGTGCACAGGCTTAGTTGCTCTGCGGCATGCAAGATCTTCCTGGACCAGGGATTGAACCCGTGCTCACTGTATTGGCAGGCAGATTCTTAATCACTGCGACACCAGGGAAGCCTCAATTCCACATTTCTAAAAGTCAGGCTGGAAGAAGTATAGGATGACTCTAGGCTCCCCACCATCTGCTTCCACACCATTGTTCTGACTCATATCAACCCCCTCCTTTGAAAACTGTTGATTCACTTTGTTCTGTATGTTGTTGTCATCTTTCTCTTCTGTCATTTAATGTTTATTCCATTTTCTGTCCCAGGATTGAGACATATGTCTTTGTGTGAACATATGTTCTTATTGCTTGGATAAATGCCCAGTAGTGGCATTGCTGGATCTTAGGGCAAATGTAGGTTTTCCTTTTTTAAAAACCAGTGAAACTTTTTTCCAAAGTGGTGATACTATTCAGCATGCCCAGCAGCTAGTATGAGAATTCTAGCTTCTCCATATTCCTGTCAACCTCTGTATTGTCAGGGAGATTAACATCTTGTTAATCTCATCCATTCTAGGGAGATATTTGGTGACAGCTCATTGTATCAACAGTTTTAATTTGCATTACCCTATTGACTATGATGTTGAGGATCCGTTCATGTGTTTGTTTTCCACTTCTATATCTCTGTTTTACTCATTTAAAAATTATTGGTTTTCTTACTGTGTCATAAATGTTCTTTTTATATTATGGATACAGTCCTTTATCAGATATAGTTTTTGTAAATCACAGACTGTGTCTTGTCTTTTCATTTTCTTAACAGTAAATTTTGAAAAGCAAAAGTTTTAATTTTGATGAAATCACATTTATCACTTTTAATTTTTGGTAGGTAATGATTTTTCTATCTCATCTAAGAAATCTTTGCTTAAATTATTTAAAAAATTGTCCTGTGTTTTCTTCTAGCAGTTTTTTTTGTTTTTGTTTTGTTTTGTTTTGCTATCACTCTTAGTTTAAGCCAGTGATCCATTTTCTGTTACCTAGTTTTTCTATATAGTATAAAGCAAGCACTGAGTTTTATTTCATTGCATATGGATATCAAAATGTTCCAGCACCATTTGGTGAAAAGATTATCCTTTCCCTATGAATTCACCTTTGCACCATTTCAAAAAATCAGTAGACCCTACATTGTGGGTTTATTTCTGGACTCCCCATTTTTTTCAAGTGATCTATATGCTTATACTGTACCCCACCAACATGGTTACTGTATTTTTAGAGTAAGTCTTAGAGAAAGACTTTAGTGTAAGTAAGCCTTTAGAGTAAAGCATCCAACTTTTTTCCCCTCAATTTGCTTTGGCTATTGTAAGACTTTTTCATTTCCATATAAATTTTTAAAAATCTTATCAATTTCCTCAAAACATCTGTTGGAATTTGAATTGAGATTACATTGAATTTATAGATTAATTGGGGGATAATTGACATCTTATAATATTTACTCTGATGCACAAATATAGCATATCTCTCTAATTTTCCTCAACATTTTGTAGTTTGTGTACAATTCTTGCACATATTTTGTTAAATGTATCCCTAAGGATTTTGTTTTTATGCTATTATAATTTGTATCATTTTTCAACTTCCAACAGCTTTTACTAGAAATACAACTGATTTTTCTATATTGACTTTATGTACTGTGACCTTGCTAAAGTCACTATTTCTAGTAGTAAGAATAGTACCATATTCTATGTGGACAATCTTGTCATCTGAGAATTAAAATAATTTTATTCCTCTCTGCCTATCTACATATCTTCTATTTTTTACTGGCCTTATTTTACTGGATTTAGCTTCCAGCAAGATGTTAAATGGGAGCGATGAGAGTGAACAACTTTGCCTCATTTCTGACCTCAAAAGGAAAGCAGTCTTTCACTCTTAATTATGTTAGCTCTTCTTTACCAGGTTGAGAAAGTTCTCTTCCACTCCTAGTTTGCTGAAACCTTTTTTTCTTATGAGTTATTTTTGCAAATTGTCAAATGGTTTTTCTGCATCTGCTGAGGATATCATACGATTTTTCTTTTTTTTAGTCAGTTAATATAGTTAAAAACATGCTTAGTTTTCTAATGTTAATCCAACCTTACATTTCTGGGAGAAACTATCTGGTTATCATATTAGTCTTCTAGGGCTTCCATAACAGAATACCACAGGCTGGATGTCTTGAACAACAGAAATTTATTTTCTTACATTTTGGAGGCTATATGCCAAGATCAAGGTGCTAGTAGGGTTGGTTTCTGATGAGACCTCTCTTCTTACTGAGTCCTCATGTGGTCTTTACTCTGTGCATGTGCAGAGAGAGAGAGAGAGAGAGAGAGAGAGAGAGAGAAAGAGAGAGACCTCTGGTATCTCTCCCTCTTTGTAAAAGGACATCAGTCCTTTAGGATTAGGGCCCCATCTTTATGACCTCATTTAACCTTAGTTATTGCTTTAAAGGCCTTATCTCCAATTACAGTTACATTGGGGGGTTAGGGCTTCAACCTATGAATTTGGTGGGCAGGGGCAGTGGGGACAGAATTCAGTCCATAACAGTCATGATGTATTATTCTTATCATATACTGCTGTATTTAATTTGCTAATTTTTTAAAGGATTGTTACATTTATATTCATAAGCAATATTAGTATACAGGTTTTTTTAAATGCCTTTGATTTTGGTACTGGAGTGATGTCTCATAGAATGAATTATGAAGTGTTTCTTGCTCTTCTCTTTTCTGTAAGCGTTTTTGTAGATTTGGTATTGTTTCTTTTCTTTAAATGCTTAGTAGAATTCATCAATGAATACATCTGGGACTGCAGTTTTCTTTTGGGTAAAGTTTTAAACTATGAATTTAGTTTCTTTAAGAGATAGAGGCTATTCAGGTTATCTTTTTCTTCTTTTATATTACAGTTTTATTGAGCTTCACCTACCCCATCATTCACCTATTTATTATTTATTTATTTATTCATTCATTCATTTTTGGCTGCGTTGGGTCTTCGCTGCCGCGTGTGGGCTTTCTCTAGTTGCGGCGAGCGGGGGCTACTCTTCGTTGCAGTACACGGGCTTCTCGTTGCAGTGGCTTCCCTTGCTGCAGAGCACAGGCTCTAGGTGTGTGGGCTTAGTTGCTCTGCGGCATGTGGGATCTTCCCGGACCAGGGCTCAAACCCGTGTTCCCTGCACTGGCAGGCAGGTTCTCAACCACTGCACCACCAGGGAAGTCCCCATTCACCTACTTAAAGTGTACAATTCAAAGGAATTTTTAGATTCAGTAGTTGTATAACTATCACTACAGTAAATTTCAGGACACTGCATCACCCCAAAAAGAAACGCTATAACCTTTAGCAGTCACTCCCCTCCACCTGCCTTAAGCAACCACTATCTATTTTCTGTCTCTCTAGAATTGCCTATTCTGGACACTTCACAAATGGAATACATATAATATGTTGTCTTTTATAACTGATTTCTTTCACTTATTATGTTTTCAAGATTGATCTACATTACAGCATGAATAATAATCCATTGTAGGGATATATCACATTTTCTTTATCATTCATCAGTTGATGGACATTTGGATTGTTTCTACCTTTTGGTGATGATGAATAATGCTGCTATAAAAATTTATATATAAATTTTCATTTCTTTTGCATAGATACCTAGGAACATAATGGCTAGATCACATGGTATATATTTCTTCTTGAGTGAGCTTTGGTAGGAATTTATAAGTTGTCAAATTTATTGGTCTGAAGGTGTTCATAATATTTCCTTATTTTTAAATATCTGTTGTAACACTCCACTCATTCCTGAAAGTAGCATTTTTTGCCTTTTCTTTTTGTTTCTTGAGCAGTCTGGTTAAATGTTAATTGCTTTTATTGATTCCTTTCAAATAACTACCTTTTAATTTCATTAATTTTCCCTAATTTTGTCCATTTTATTTTTTAAATTTCTGCTACTATCTTTATTATTTTTCTCCTCATTGCTTACCTTTGTGTTTAATTTACTCCTTTTCTTTAAAGTTTCTTAAGGTGGCATTCAGTTCAAAATATTTAATTTGCCTTGTGATTTTTTTCTTTAATCTTGCTTTATTGAAAATTGTGTTGTTTAATTTCCAAATATTTGGATATTTTTCAGATATGTTTCCATTGATTTCCAATTTAAATCCCAGAGAACATGATTTCAACATTTTTCAATTTATTAAGGACTTTTATGGCCCAAAGTATGGTTTGTCTTATTGACCATATAATATGGTCATGTGTTCTATGTATACCTAAGGAATGCATATTCTACTGTTGTTGGGTGGAATGTTCTATAAATATTAACTAAGTTAATTATACTGAAAGGGAATGTTAAAATCTCCAACTATAATTGTGCATTTGTCTATTTCTTTTTTTAATTTCTTCTGTTTTGCTTCATATATTAAAGCTCTGTTGTTATCTTTTGGACTATTATATCATCTTAACAAATTGACCCCTGTTAATATTCCTTATGTTGATAGCAATTTATCTGATATTAATATTAATGATATTAATCATTTGGTTAATGATTGCACGGTATATTTTTTCTATTATTTTCCATCCAATATATTTGGACCCTTATATTTAAAGTTGATTTTTTGGAGAGAGCTTACCATGGGACAAATCAATGGGCAAAAACAAGCCTGTGGCAGAGTTGCTTACAGAGGAGCCTGAGAAACAACAACCAGTCAGACTAGTGGAGAACAGAGTGTTAACCAAGTCGACTAAATGAGCACTTCAAGAAGAGAGCTTTCAGCAAGAATATCAAGTGGGATGAAGACTGGAAATAGTCCACAGTCTATTTGACGACTGCGATAACTTTCATTAGACCAATCACAAGGCAAAGGTGAGGGCAGAAGCCACACTGTAGAGAGAAGAGCAATTGGAGAAAGACATGAACAATGACCATTTTAAACTGTGGAGGTAAGGAGGGCAAGAAAGAACAAGGGCCAAGGGCAACAGTTTTTGTTTTATTTCAAGATGGGAGATAATCTAATGCTTATGGACTGAGGGGAAATCATTTGAAAGAGAGAGCTAGACAGTCACTATCTGCTAGGGATGAGGGGTGGGGTGGATGTGGTATCCTGTGGTATGAGAGAAGGGGACAGGATAGAGAGGGAGAGGAAGAGAGAGACAGAGGAAGAGAGAGCAACAAAGAGTGAGCACGAGAGTGAGCGAGTTGGAGAAAGCAAACAGGATCCCAGGAGGGAGGAGGCTGGGTTGGATGATGGGTTGGAGATGGACCTGGGCAGACAGAAGCTGCTTTGGATGAAAAGGACAGCTCTTCCACAGCAACCCCCCCACCATGGTGGATGAGAAAAGATGAGGAAAGTTAATGAAAGTGAGAATGGACAGAGTCTTGCTTAATAGTTATTTCAGAGAGAAAAAAATGAGCCCAGGAGAAAAGAGGGGAGGTTGGCATAGGGTTTAAAGAGAGTGGTGACTATTTGGAAGGAACAAGGACCAGAAGACCGGTCCTCACATCCCTATTAGGTTTAGTTGCCCTCTTCAAGGTTTCCAATTGCTCTTTGGGTATACAGATGCCCAAATGCTTCACATTGACCTCTAAATGTTCATTTGCTTGTCTGTCTTACACACAGTTACAAGTTTCTTTGGGCAGAGACTATTTTATATGTACACATCATAATGCCTAGAGTTTAATAGATACCCAATAGAAATGCTTGCTCAATAAATGACAAAAATATTGCCAAGTAGCAAAAGATCTATACCATTTGCTTGGTGGTTAATTCTGAATCTGAGGCCTTGAACTTAGACTCCACTACCTAAGAATCCTTCAAACTCCAGTATTCTATAATTCAGTCAGTGACGGACAAAGAGTTTCAAATTTCAATTCAGTACTAACTGCTTATTATAACAATGGTAACAAATATCTATTTGCAGGGAGAACTACAAGTAGGGGTATTAAAAATATGTGTAAAGTATAAGCAAAATATATAATGGTAAGAAATTGAAATATAAGATTCAGCAAACTTTTTAGTTACAAATACTATTTTTAAGGCATGAGACTTGAAATGGGAATACAGATTAAAGTTGGCATTTCAAACCTGATGTCCCCAAATTAAATCACCAGTATCCCAATTGTATATCAAAGAACAGGACTGTTAAATAATGCACATTTCAATTCAAAGGCTTTCATCTGGATAAATTGGGCCATGAACTTACTTATTAATGCCTTGCCCCTCTGTATTTCACCTAGCCTAATTATTGGGAAACTACACAGCATATTCTCCAACCAAGCACAATGCCTATCATAACATCACCCTCCTCCCCCAAAAAAATCCTCTCTCCAAAAAAAATCTAAGATTTTACTTATATATTTTAACAAATACCCACCCCAAGATAGTCATTCTTAGAAACATGTCTAATGGTGAGACATGTCACATACATTATACTTATGGAACTTTCCAGGGTTAGAAAGCACACTAGTTTTATGACGTAAAGGATTTTCCCCTGGTTCTAATGCCGATTCTTTGTGAAACACTGGATAAGTCACATAGCTTCAGTTTCCTCACCTATAAAATGAAGGTGTTGAACTAGAACAGCATTGCTCAAGGAATGTTCATTAGAAAACTAGATCTGAAAATAAGTCCCCCCACACCCCCCAAAAAAACCTCCATGATCAAATAATATTTAAAAAATGGGGGCTTCCCTGGTGGCTCAGTGGTTGGGAGTCCGCCTGCCGATGTAGGGGATGTGGGTTTGTGCCCCGGTCTGGGAGGATCCCACGTGCCGCAGAGCGGCTGGGCCCATGAGCCATGGCTGCTAGGCCTGCGCGTCCGGAGCCTGTGCTCCACAGTGGGAGAGGCCACAACAGTGAGAGGCCCGCATATCGCAAAAAAAAAACAAAACAAAAAAAGCTCTATTCTCAACAACAAAAAAACAACCCAATCAAAAAATGGGCAGAAGACCTAAATAGACATTTCTCCAAAGAAGACATACAGATGGCCAATAGGCACATGAAAAGATGTTCAACATTGCTAATGATTAGAGAAATGCAAATCAAAACTACAATGAGGTACCACCTCATGCCAGTCAGAATAGCCATCATTAAAAAGTCTACAAATAACAAATGATGGAGAGGGTGTGCAGAAAACAGAACCCTCCTAAACTGTTGGTGGGAATGTAAGTTGGTGTGGCCACTATGGAGAACAGTATGGAGGGTCCTCAGAAAACTAAAAATAGAATTACCATACGATCCAGCAATCCCACTCCAGGCATATATCCAGACAAAACAATATTTCAAAAAGATACATGCACCCCTATGTTCATAGCAGCACTATTCAAAATAGCCAAGACATGGAAACAACCTAAATGTCCATCAACAGATGAATGGATAAAATATAGAATGAAATACTATTCAGCCATGAAAAAAGAAAAAATGCCATTTGCAGCAATATGGATGGAACTGGATATTTCCATACTAAGTGAAGTAAGTCAGAAAGAGAAAGAGAAATACCATATGATATCATTTATATGTGGAATATAAAATATGGCACAAATGAACCTATCTACAAAACAGAAACAGACTCATAGACTCACAGATATAGAGAACAGACTTGTGGTTGCCAAAGGGAAGGGGGATGGGAGAGGAATGGACTGGGAATTTGGGGTTAGTAGATGCAGACTGTTACATATTAAAATGAACAAACAACAAGGTCCTACTGTATAGCACAGGGAACTATATTCAATTTCCTGTGATAAACCATAATGGAAAAAAATATTTAAAAAAGAATGTATATATGTGTAAAACTGAGTCACTCTGATGTACAGCAGAAATTAAAAACATTTTAAATCAACTATACTTCAATAAAAATTTTTTAAAAGAATTTTAAAAAAGAAATTCTCTATCCTATAGCAATGTGCAGAAGGATACTCAAGAATCTGATGGGCAGGGTGAGGTGAAGCTGAAACCAGAGCAAAGAGCAGCAAGGTAGACTTGCCTCTATCACCATGGAATTAAAAGACTGAACATGGGGCTTCCAACAAGGTGGACAAAAGCTAAATCTGCAACTCCCACTTTTAATCCTGAATTCTTAAGTGTGGCTAAAGTGTTATCCCAGGGTGGTGTTGGCCCCATCAGTACTAAATGCAAATCATCTCTAGGGAAAGCATCTTCAATTTAGTATCTCAGGATTCCCACAGATCAGGTTCAACCAAATATGAACTCAGAACTTTAAAAGTTACCAAACACACAGGGAAAAATCCATTCTCAGTCTCCTGAGAGAGATTAAGCAAAAATAAACAGACTTTAACCTTAAAGGACATAGACATTTAAATGATGAGATAAAGAAATGAAGTTTTAAGAAATATTTAAAGAAATAAATAATAGGTTACCAAAAAATAAAGGATTCTAGGAATAAGGCTATGAAAATTTGTCAACCAATTTTGAGGGGAAAAAACCCTAAAGCACCTGGAAATGAAAATTTTTGTTAAAATGTAAAACTCAAGAATGAATGTATTTCGCAGCTGATTAGACTTGGTGGAGGAGAGAATTACTAACCAGTAGATAAATGCAAAACACAGCACAGATTTGAAGACATGCAACATGAAAAGAGAAGTTAAGAGACACTGAGGACAGAATAAAAAGGTCAAATACATTTAGTAACAATCTCAAAGGGAATGAAAGGCAATAGGATAGTAATTCGAAATTTTCCAACAGCTAATGAAAGACAAGGACTCATAGCTGTATAAAACACAACTTATGATGAGTTAAATAAAATGTCATCTTCACCTTTAATTTCATAATGATATTAAAGACCCAAAACAAAAAGAAACTCTTTAAATGCAGCCAGGTAGAAGAGCTAGATCAGTTAGTTACAAGGGTATAGACATTACAGTTATAACTAACTCTTCAACAACAGATATTGAAGACAGCAGCATATCATCTTCAAAATGCTGATAAAAATATCTGTCAATCTGGAAATATTTGTTCAGAAAAGCTATCTCAACAATGAGAGTAAAATAAATGTATTTTATGTTTTTAAGAGTGCTTCTATTCCTTCATGAAAGGAAGATGAATAATGATTGCTAAAGGAAAATTTGATGCAAGGACAGTAAGCCAAGAAATTTGTAAATATGTAGGTAAATCTAAACAAGAATTACCTAAAACGAGAGTGTCTTATTTTCAGACTCAAAAAACCAAACAAACAAAAAAACACCCAGAATTGAAATGAGCTATGGAGCCATGAAAAGACATGGAGGAAACTTATCTGCATGTTGCTAAGTGAAAGAAGGCAATCTGAAAAGGCCGCACACTGTATGATTCCAACTGTATGACATTCTGGAAGAGACAAAACTATGAACAGTAAAAAGATCAGTGGTTGCCAAGGATTTGTGGGGAGGAGGGAAGGAATAAATAGGTGAATGGTAGGGGGTTTTTACGGCAGTGAAACTATTATTTTGAATGATACTATAATGATGAATACATGTTATTATACATTTGTCAAGACCAGTAGTACAACAGAATGAACCCTAATATTAAACTATGAACTTTAGCTAATAATAATGCATTAATATTGGTTCATTGATTATAACAAATCTACCTCACTAACGTAAGGTGTTAATGGTTAATTGGGGGTGGGGTAAAAAGGAATATGGGAACTCTATACATTTCGCTCAGTATTTTCTGTAAGCCTAAAACTATCCACCCCCTCCCCCCAAAATTAATAAATTAAAAAAAACCCAACTAAAATATCAGATCATTCAAGTTGGGGGTGGGGGTAGGGCCAAGGTGATCCAAGTTCTTTGTATTATTTGAAAAAAATGATTAAGATCTGATTAAAATATTCAGAAGCTTAAAGTCAACACTTGGAGAACAGTCATTGTTTTCAACCACACATGGAACACTTAAGAAAAACCAACCACATATTTTTATTGTGCTATAAAATTTTAAAGAACTGGTTTCATACAAATATGTTCTCTGAAAACAATCAAGCTTATTTATAAATCAAAAACAAGTGTAAATGAAAAATCCTCTGACAGGTAAGAATTAAATGCATATCTAAATAAGTCTTAGGTCAAACAAAAATATTTGAAATCTATAAATACTCAGAATAATGAAAGTTATACATATAAAAACTTGGTGGATGTAGCTAACTCAATACTTAGAGGGTTATTTATAGCCCTAAAATGCTCATATTAGAAAAAAACACTAAAAATTTCCAGGGTTAAGCATTCATCAAGAAATTTAGAATAATCAGAGCAGCAAAATAAATTAAAAGTAGAAAAAAAACATTTGAGTGGAAATTAATAAAATGGAAAACAAAGATAGAATCAAGAAACCCAATATTGTCTTTAGAAAAGATTAAGAAAATTGACAAATCTGTATAGTCTTGTTCAAAGATGAAAAAAATTACAAGGCACAAATAAAACTGGGGATGAAAAAAGAGAACTTAACCATAGATACAGGTGTGATTTTAAAATAATATCAATGAGGACAATAAATTTGAAAACATAAAATCGGTCAACTTAGAGAAAAATAAAAATTTCTGAATATGTGACACAGTACCAAGATTCTAAGAGCCGGAGAGATACAAAAAGGTATAATCAGAGAAGTATTGCTCCCTCTTATCCCTATTGCCACGTTCTCATTCCTCCATCCATAGAGATGCTCTTTATTCTTTTTTACAGCTGCAGAGTGTGCTTTTGTAGGGACACATCACAGTTTATTCAAACATTCTCCTGTATATGGGCATTTATGTTGTTTCAGATCCTATAATTTCTCATAAAATTCCAAAAAGAGAATGAGTTTAACTGTTATTCAAAAGCTGATTACCCAGATTTTGAATCCTTTATATCCTTTGTTATCCTTTAAACTTTTATTTTTCCTCTTGGCTAAAATCTCAAAAGAGGGAGCATGATCAGGAAATGAAATGTAATTGGGCCATGTATAAGCTCTCCTGGGAAACTGTTTCCTTATTAGAACTCTAAGTGGAATAGTATGCTGGCCATGCAAAGGTAACAGGTTAAGTGTCATTTACATCCATTTCTGATATTAAAGAGATTCTAGTGAAAATTACTGCTTTGATTATTTCCCTATGTTTATACTTTGATTGAGAATGAGTCTCTCAATGCATTATTTGTGCTTATGTTTTGATTATAAAGGACAGATAGATTAAAATTAATTGTGATAAACTAGAGTAAAAGAAAAAAAGCAGAGGTAAATGCCTTGGAGCAGGCAATTGTGGCCTACGTAAACAGAAGCTTCTCATTTCTGGTTAGCTTGACACCTGATTAATTTATTGCCAAAAGAAAATACATCCTCAAATTGCTTAAATCTTTCTATATAATATTATTTAGAATAAACAGGACAACATTTTAGACAACAATCCAAAAGGTCCCTCCACCTAATTTTTATAGAATGGAATTTCCATAATTCTGTCTGTAATCACAAATCCAACAAAGATTTTATTCTGTTAGCATAAGTGTGTGTGTTTGCAGGGGCATGGACGGGGTGTTTAGTTTTTGTTCTTATTTGGACAAACTCACATAATTATTGACTGATGTCTATAGGGGAAAGAATATCAGGAACCTATACGTTGTGACTTTAATAATATAACTATTTCAAAAACATTGAAATGTTTGTTGAAGGAAGAAATTTTGTGTCAATTATCGGGCTGCACATAGTCAAGATGTATTTGGAATTCATTTCTCTTTGATTTTGAATCGTGAAGTCAAATCCATCAAGCATTTTCATATGCTAGTATTTCTAAAGTGATGAGAAGAGTTTAATGTAAAGAAGGACTTCAAAATACGTACTTAAATCAGAGTTATGAATGTTCTAATTGTTCTTTTCTATGTCTAAGATTAGCTCCTGCTTATTCATAAACTGTACTCGACATAACATATGCCAGTTACCCTATTTGTTCTATTCCAAACTACCTGCTAAATTCCTTGTTCAGATTAAAATTCTCCTGAGAACATTTCTGGATATTTTAAGTGACAATTGCTTAAACTTATTATTATTTATTTATGTATTTATTTATTTATTTATTTTTTGCGGTACGCGGGCCTCTCACTGTTGTGGCCTCTCCCGTTGTGGAGCACAGGCTCCGGACGCGCAGGCTCAGCGGCCATGGCTCACGGGCCCAGCCGCTCCGCGGCATGTGGGATCTTCCCGGACCGGGGCACGAACCCGCGTCCCCTGCATCGGCAGGCGGACTCTCAACCACTGCACCACCAGGGAAGCCCTAAACTTATTTTATTAGCAACATCTTTGGGGGGATTCTGACAAGCTCAAGTAAATGGAAGGACAGTGAGTAGGCCCACTGATTAAGTTCCAGCAACAGTTGAGTTTGAATAATCAGAGACCACAGAGGAAGGCACTGGCCCAGAGGCTAAACGTAGTTTCAGCAGCTGACAGGACAACCCCCAGGGTCCCCTCACATACTGCAGGTGCATGCAATCCACTAAGAGCCTCTCTCTGGTGAGGTCTTCTTCCTGACCGCATTCCACAGAGTCATACAGATCACACAGAAGATGAGAAACCAGCAGTTCATTCTTTCCCCAGCATTCACGTGCCTATGAGATGTCAGGCCTCAACGGAGCTTTAGGAGATATAACTTAAGATAATTCTTTGTCTTCTGCCAGTGAAGTGAAGAAAGACAGTCACGCAATTTCAACACAAAATATAGCATGTGAACTAATGAAAGCATGTACATGGCACAGAAGCCGTCCAGAAGAGGTGGTAGTTGACTGTGCCTGGTTATAGAGGCAAATCAGGGAGGTGTCAAAACAGGGAGGCATCAAAAAATAACTGATGCTAAAGAAAGAATAGGAGTTCCAATTTTTTCTAGGAGGCTCCTATTTATGGTCATACCACATTTGCCATCTCTAGGATTGTACACCAAATATAAAGCTGCTACACCTGTTAAAAGAGGAACGGCCTTCTTTGTCATAGAAACTTCCTTTGCTTCACAGACAGTGAGGCATTAGACATATCCAGACCTAGCTCCTGGAATTGTATCATCTTGGAAAACCTTGAAAAATTTTTCCACAAGATTGCTTAATTCAAGCCTTAACTTACTAGTCTGCAAAATTAGGAAAAATTCTTATAACAAGAGTTATTGTAATATATAATATGATAATATATGACAATTTAAGTATCAAATAAATAATGAGGTTTTTCCACCCTGTCTAACCCACTCCCTGTCATATATATGAATTAAAAAACTATACATAAATCACATGAGAAATTTTAATCTAAATGTATCTACCTACTAGTTCCTGTTTTAAATTAATCAATTTGATTTCCATCCATTTGTGATCATTTTCTATTTTAAATGTGCTTAGATTTTCCGTGATTCCAAGTATAGAAAACCAAAGGCCAAATGTTTGAAAATACTCACTTTCATAACCAGAGAACACAGTAAGCTTATATATTTCATATCCTGCTCCCTGATTTTTCTGAAGAATTGAGATTTTAAAAAATACTCTTCCATTGTAGACAGAAATTTTAAAATAGTTGACTGCAGAAGGAGGGAATTTCTGGGGTGATGGAAATGTTTTATATCTTGTTTTAGGTGGTGATTATAGGAGTGAATAAAACTGTCAAAATTAATCAAACTGAACACAGAAGATCTTCGTATTCTGTTTTATTATTCCCTCATAAAAAGCTTTTTTAAAAATCTTCTGTTCAAACCTCCCTTTCTGTAAGTGCTCATATTCTTCCAAAGTAAACTTCATATCAATAATTTCTTTTTTTGTTGTCATACTTGTTGGTTTAAAAAAATCATTCTGGGGTAGCTTCTTTTTTCAGTCCATATTGTTAGTGGATTTAGTCAAACTGTTTATGTCTTTCCTTCCAGATTATCAGGGCCAAAGTTGAACAAAAACCAAGGCCAGATCTGCTGACCCTTAGGTGAACCCCTGGGCCTCCACCGGCTCTGATGTAGGCAGTGATTCGTCACAGTACTGCCTGCCATCTGCTGATTCGTTTTTCAGTCATCCTAATCCAATATGTTTATTTAATTCTTATAATAGCATCTTGAGAAACTGCAGTGACCAGTTGGCTAAAATTCAAATGTATTTACTAGCTTAGAAATTACATGTAAAAAAAAAAACAAAACCCTACCATTTTACAGGCATCTTTCGCTTAATTCAATCTTCCCTGACCTTGAGTTTTCAAGGAATTTTTCTCCATTACTGACCCAGAAGATGAAATGTGTAACACAACAAAGTCAAACTCCCTTAAGTTCCACAAACCAGGAAAAAACCAAGAAGTCTTGGTAGTTCCTGAAAATAAAAATGGAAAATTTATAATGTTGAGTTCAAGAGAATTAAGAAAAAATAGATCAATCAAATGGGTGAAGACAAGTCAATTTCAAAAGAGAGAGAGAGAGAGAGAGGGAGAAGGAAAATAATTAAGTAGAGCATGGAAAAACTCTTCTCTCCTCAGTTCTAAAATACTTAGAGAAGTTTCAGAAATACCTAATCAAACTTTCAGACTAATTGTATCAGCGTTTATAATTAACATCAAGCTATGAAAGTCCTAAACAGAAAAATCTTAGCTAAAAGCCTATTGAAATAACAGGAAATGTTCTGCATTTTAGTGTGGAGAAAAAAAGAAAAGAAAAAGATCATCTACTATGGAGGCCTAAAAAAACCACTTTGATTGCTAAACTCCACACAGGTATATCTTTCTAGAGTTAAATACTACAGCATTTCTGTAAGCAGTTATAGCAAGTTCAGGCTATTGGCTCTCTAGGCTAAGCATATCCCAATAAATTGAAGTCACACCAGAGAACATTTTTTTTTTTTTTTTTTGCGGTACGCGGGCCTCTCACCATTGTGGCCTCTCCCGTTGCGGAGCACAGGCTCCGGACGCGCGGGCCCAGCCGCTCCGCGGCATATGGGATCCTCCCAGACCGGGGCACGAACCCGTATCCCCTGCATCGGCAGGCGGACTCTCAACCACTGCGCCACCAGGGAGGCCCCAGAGAACATTATTTTATACAACTCTTCAGTGAGCCCCTTTCTGAGGCAACTAACAATTTCCTAACTTATTTTTGAAATACAAAGCTGACTTAAATAAGTGTTATAATATTGGAATAACTGTGGGAATTCAGAGAACATTGTAATTCATTCCTAATTCAGGTGGAGGGCAGGAAATTTCAGGATATTACAATAGGGTGGCTTTCATGTGGGCCTCGAAAGATGGACAGATCTTGAAACTATTCTGTCTTGCTTGTAAAACACATTCATGAAAAATTACAGAGTGTGGATCAGCAAAAAGAAGAACCCTAGTCCCATAAGAAACAACTCATAATCCCGCTAATTAGAAAAATTACCATTGTTAACACTGACTTTTTTCTATAAGCAGAGACATGGAAATTTATAATAAACATGCAGTTTTCTGACAAGTTTCTCTTAATGCATGGTAAGCATGTTTACATCTTTCTGGTATTTAGTTTCGGGTGATAAGATATGTTTACCTTAATTTATTAACCAATTATCATTTTGTAGAATTTTAAAAATTTCTAGTTGTTTGTTTCTATAGACATCTAAGATTTGTTAAAACATTTTTCAACAGTATATATATCTTTGAGTAGTCATCAAATTCTTTCTTTAGGAAAACTTCCTAGAAGTGGAATTGCTGACATATACTGGTATGTTCTTTTCTCTATAATCTACTAACTTGCTCTGTTTTCCTGTGTAACCCTCTTGATCTTACTTCTCTGTCCAACTACTGGATCAGTTCTTTGATCCCCTTTCAAGCAACATAACTCAAGAGTTGCTGACATTCACCACATCCAATTCTTCTTCTTTTTCTCTCTCATAACCATTCCAATCAGGCTTTTCCTCAACCACTCCACCAAAACTGCTCTTATCCAAACAACCAATGACACTCCTTCCCTCCATTTTGTTAAATCCCAGAGTAAATCTCATTCATCATCTTACTTGATCACACAGTGGCTTCTGAGATAGATAATCATTCCCTTCTCATAGAAATGTTTTCTTCCCTTAGATCCAGGACACCACACGCTCTTGGTTTCTCTTCTCCCTCACTGGCCACTCACTCTGTCCCCCCATCCTACTGACCCTCATTCTCTTGGTGATCTCATTACATCTCATAGTTTTAAATACCATCTCCCTGACAATGGATTCCAGCTATTATGTGTGGTCTAGTTCTCACTCCTAAACTCCAAAGTCAAATACACAAACTCACACACATTGCAAACTTACCATGCCCAAAACTCAACTCCTGATCTTTACTCATCTTGCTTAAAAAACAAAACAACCTGCCCCATCCAGTCTTTCCCCTTCACTGGTCATCCTTCTTATTACTCAAGTCTAAAACAGAATCCTCCTTCCTCCTTGATCTTTTTTCAATCTTACACCACCTTTAGTTCATGAAATCTTATTGACTCTAAGTCTAAAATAGATCTAGAACCTCACCACCTCCACTTCTGCTAGTCTGGTCCCTTATTTCTCCCCTGATTTAAAGAGCCCCAGCTGGTCTCTTTACTTTTGCCCTTAATCCCTGTAACTATCTCCAACGCAGAGGACCAAGTGATTCTTTTAAAATGGAAGTCAGATCTTGTCACTGCTCTGCTTCACCATTTGACTCAGAATAAAAGCCAAATTCCTACAATGCTCTATAAATCCTGCACTCTGTGCTGCCCGACCACCTCCCACCCATGTATCCTCCCCGACCTTGTCTTCTATCTTCTACTTTTTTCCTGGCTCACTGCTCCAGCCCCCCTGACCTACTAGCCATTCTGAGAACTTATCAGGCACATGACTGCCTCGGGGCCTTTGCACTGGCTATTCCCTTTGTCTGCAGTGCTCTTCCTTCTGATATCTTCATGGCTCAGTCCCTTGAATGCTTCAGCTTTTTACACAAATATCTCTTTCCCTGTGAGATCCTAATTGACTTCCCACTTTAAAAATGCCTCCCCCTTTCAGCGTTTACTCTGCTACTTCTCTGCTTCTTCTCCACAGCATTTATCACCTTCTGATGTATTACATATGTTATTTATGTAATATGTTTCTTTTTCTTGGTCCCCCCAAAAATGTGTCCATAAAAGCAGTAATTTTTTTTCTGATTCATTCAATGCTGGAGGAGGGTCAACGTTACAGATTCACATTTAATGCTTTTGATCCATATTTCCAAGTTGCTTATTTGCTTCTCAAGAAAGGAAAGTAAATAAGTAGGTAAGATGGAGAAGGAGGGGCTTCCCTGGTGGTGCAGTGGTTAAGAATCCGCCTGCCAATGCAAGAGACAGGGGTTCGAGCCCTGGTCCAGGAAGATCCCACATACCGCAGAGCAGCTAAGTCCATGTGCCACAACTACTGAGCCTGTGCTCTAGAGCCCGCGAGCCATAACTACTGAGCCCACGTGCCACAACTACTGAAGCTCACGTGCCTAGAGCCTGTGCTCTGCAACAAGAGAAGCCACCACAATGAGAAGCCCGTGCACCGCAAGAGAGTAGCCCCCACTCACCACAATTAGAGAAAGCCTGTGTGCAGCAATGAAGACCCAATGCAGCCAAAGATAAATAAATAAATTTATTTAAAAAAAAAAAAGATGGAGAAGGAGTTGAGGGCATAGTATTGGCAAAACCACTGACATGCATAAAAGCAAAATAGTGCACTGGTCTCCAGGTGCTCCTGATGTTTTAAAGTGGAAATACAGGATTGACTTAAAATAGGAACACATCCATGGAACAAAGCAACATGTTAACCGAAAGCACAAAATCAACTCATTCCACATGAAGAACAGAAAGGATGAAATAACAAAGGTGTTCCACACTAGGATACTGATTGAGGCACTGGGACACTTAGTGAAAGTTTTTTTAATCACAAGTAAGTTTGACAAAGTGCCAAAGTGTATTGGGGAGGGCAGCTGTCTTGGAAAAGGTAATGAAAACTATGGATCCTCCCACAAAAATGAAATGTACCTAAAAGTTTAGAGAGTTCACCACCCTCCCCAAAACCTATCCATAGACTACCATGGGCCAAAGATTGAGAATCCTAATTAAGAGAAAAGAATCCCACTTAAATATTATTTCAGCATCATAACAATCACTTGAATGAAAAGGATGCCTGGATAAAAACACGGGTAGTTGCAATTCGGAGCTGTAACATTTTGAGTAAATATTTGAAGCTAAAGTTTACTCTACTAAAAGAAAGGATCCAACTGCTGTGTCTTAAATGTCCAGTAGAATTAAACATCCCAAAGTTACCTCAGTGAATGTGTAAACTGAAAGTTTCTCATTGCTTGATATAAATAATTTTATAAAGTTCACAAGGTAATCAGAACTAACACTATGAAAACAGCAAACATTCCATCCAAACAGTCAGAGCTGTTGTCTCTCTGGCTTCTGTACAGTTTTATCATTTAGTGTCTTTCATCTAAGTAATTCACAAAAATGATATTGAGTCTTGCTTCACTACCAAATACTCCTTCTCTCTGTACCACAGAATCCAGAAATAATTAAAGGAAATTCAGCTTGGGTAGTTCTTGCTCAGCTATATGTCTGGAGAGGCATATGGTAAGGGAAGGGAGAGGGTCTTATTTACATCTAAATACAAACAGCTCTTTATTCACTGAGACCATTCGCGACACTATAATAACACGAATGCGAAGAACTCCTCTGTCTGAAATCGATTCCATATCCGATATCTGAGGCCAATGCTTACAGTGATGAAGGCCACAAAAGCAAACCCAGAGGCACTGAATTTAAATATAGTCCTGAGAGGTCTCTCTGGTTGGTTTCTGTTCCCTGTTGACACTCAGAACAAATTTACCAACAGCCATCAGCCAAATTCATCCCAGCTGGATGCAGGCCAAGAAGCCGCAGTATTGTTGAAATCTGGGCAGCGAGGGGGAAGGGTGACTGGCACATCAGTCGGGTGAAAACATGCGGGAACTGACGGGCAGCAGCTGGAAGAAGTTTGGCCACGCTGGCAGGGGGACGTACGAGTGGTTAACCAGTGAACCGAGCCTACCTCTTCCGGAAACCCATCAGCAGGTTTGTACCTATGACTTATGCCTTTTCTTCCCCAAAGTATCTTTGTTAGCTTTAAAACCAACAATGCCTACATTTTTAGGAAAACTTAGTGGCAACATTTTGTATTACAGGTGTGACAAAAATATGAATTCACTGACTGGCTTGGTCTAAGGAACTACCTTGAAAGTTGATATCTTTTGACAATGATAAACTCAAGTAAAACTTGTCACAAATATATTCTAAGAATGCTTGATATATCAAATATATCAAAGAACACTGAAGCTAGAAGTCAACAAATGTTTATGCCTTGGTGTGACAACTTTGTTCTTTGCTCAGTCTACATTAAAAAAAAAGAGAGAGAGAGACAGAGAGAGACAGAGACTCCCTTTGGCTCTCCAGCTGTCTCTAAGAGTTAGCAGAAGCGAAGGATCTTACTTCAGGGAGGGCAGCAGAGGGTTAAGGACGCTTTGCCTCTAAGAAATGCAGCAGCTGTTTTGCTTTACCTGGGAAATCCCCAAAGAAGTCTCAATCTGAGGCGTCATTAAGGAAAAATATTTGTAGAAACCTAAAAACTCGGAATTAATTTTACGAACAGCAGGGAAATGAGTGATACTACTGTCCCACCAGAGAGGGGGAAACAAACCTATTTTCTTGTTTTCTGGAAAATCGAGTGAGATTTGTATTTGTAATCGAGTGGTGAGATTGGTATTTAAATTCTCTAAAACCACTTTTAACAGAAATAAATTATACACATATATATGATATATCCTGCAGCAGTTACACTTTCTATTGGTTATTTCTTTAAAGTATTCCCTGAACAGCAAAGTCTTTGAGAAATATTAAAAGTTAAAAAACCACGTTGAGGGTAGTGAAACAATTAGAATATTTGACTAAAAAAAGACATCCTGGAAGGGTAAGCTGGGACAAAGTGAGAGAGTGACATATACATATATACACTACCAAATGTAAAACCGATAGCGAGTGGGAAGCAGCCGCATAGCACAGGGAGATCAGCTTGGTGCTTTGTGACCACCTAGAGGGGTGGGATTGAGAGGGTGGGAGGGAGGGAGACGCAAGAGGGAAGAGATATGGGGATATATGTATATGTGTAGCTGATTCACTGTTATAAAGCAGAAACTATGTATCCTGATGTATCGCTGATTCACTTTGTTATAAAGCAGAAACTAACACACCATTGTAAAGCAATTATACTCCAAGAAAGATGTTAAAGAAAAAGACATCCTTTCTGCATTAACAAAATCCACAACAATTTGAACCAATATACCATGAATCATTAAATAAACAAATTAAGGATACCATCATAAATTTGTTCATAGCTCTGTGATCTCTTAACTAGGAAGAAAGAAGAGTTCTTTTATCTTAAGAAATTGTCCTAATCTGCGGTATTAGAGAAGTCTTTCAGTGCCACTCAATATTTGGACAAAATAACCAATGGACGTACCAATTACAGAAGGGGACTGTAGCATCTCTCTTTTCACACATTTTTGCAACTAATAACATTAATAGCATGATGGTAAGCAAGAGGGTCTATTACGGAAAAACCTTTAAATAGAATATTAAGTATCTTCATATTCTATGCATACTGAAGTTAGGGGGTTTAATAGAGTATTTAAAACTTGATGCCTACAACTGTTTAGAAACTATTATCATCCACGTTACTGAAGGAGAATGAAGGAAAAATCAGTTATGCAAAATGGCTCTTGTTTATCAAGGTTGAAGAGTGATTAAGTATTAAGAGATAATAGCTTTAACACTTTAAATGATTCATCTAGTGGAAGAAAATAAACATATTTAAATTGCTTTTTCAGTCCAACTTGATTTTTTAATAACTGTAGTAAATTTGAGTTCTTATAGCTTTTATACTCAAAGTCCTTGTTACAGCACAACAGATTTTAAGTTAATAGTTCTGATAAACTAGATTATGTGTGAGAAAACAGAAAGAATTCATAGTTCATTGATTCATTACATTCTCATGCCAGCCCTCCAAAAAAGATGTTCTTATTCTCATTTCATAGAGAAGAAAAAGTAGACACAGAGGGGGCAAGTGAGTGGTTCATGGTCACGCAGGTATCAGAAGGTCATATTGGAATTCAAGACCACAGCTGTCAAAGTCCAAAGACGATGTTCTGCTTCCCAAGAAAACCTTTAATTGTATGCACTTTAAGTTAAAATATCTTAACTCATATCTTAGAGAAAACAAAATATTTAGCAACGTAAACATTAAATAAACCATCTAATTTTGAGTCAGAGTAACAATACAGTTGTAAATTCTTTAGGAATTAAAAAAGATTATACGAACAACACTAGATAAGTCAGTCTCTTAAGAGGTCAAGACCAGCAAAACATTTGTTCTTTCCACCAAAATCAAGGCAAAAACCTCAGCTTTCATAGTTTTATTACTATAAGATTTATTTTAAATCAGTAGACAAAGATCTTAATATGTTGTTTCTTTAAACACAATTATAAGGCTTTACACTGTTTTCTTTTCCTCTGTAGTAGTGTATACTAATATTCACATGTGTTGTGAATGAACAGAGAAGCTTTTTAATACTTCATTATTTCTTAGTAGCTTTGTGTAAAGCAATGTCTATGCAATTTGGAACAGGACTTAATTTTCCATACAGCTTTTCTACCTTGTTGTTGGAGTATCATTTCATGCCTATTATTTACTCCATCAAGAACCATCATTATTCTTGTGAGCTGATACAATGAAATCAATACCTTTTAGGTTGCTTAAGAATGAATCTGCAATTCTTGGGCTTCCCTGGTGGTGGTGGTGGTGGTGGTGGCGCAGTGGTTAAGAATCCACCTGCCAATGCAGGGGGCACGGGTTCGAGCCCTGGCCTGGGAAGATCCCACATGCCGCGGAGCAACTCAGCCCGTGTGCCACAACTACTGAGGCTGTGCTCTAGAGCCCGTGAGCCACAACTACTGAGCCTGTGTGCCACAACTACTGAAGCCCACACACCTACAGCCCATGCTCCACAACACGAGAAGCCACCGCAATGAGAAGCCCGTGCACCGCAACGAAGAGTAGCCCCCCACTCATCACAACCAGAGAAGAGCCATGCACAGTAACAAAGACCCAACACAGCCAAAAATAAATAAATAAATAAATTTATCTGCAATTCTTTTTCTTGAGAGAATTTCAAATTTCCACATTTATCTTACAAATATTGCAAAAACATAGAGGACATTTCAAACTCTCAATCATCATAAGCATCAGCTATCCAATTGGATTTCAAATGTTGATTACATGAGACATGAGCACATAATGTCAGATTTTACTCTAGCATTAAAGAAGTCAGTTCCATATAATCCTTCTGTGGCAATAAAACATTATTGGTCTAATTCTAAACAAAATAAGTACATAAATAGTAAAAGTTCTCATTCAAAGAATGAGTGATGGACCTGCCAACTAAAACTTATCCTAACATTTTTACTTCAGTGGAAATACTGTAGGGTACCCTTGTGTACTTCTGACATTCTGAAGTCATATTTTATCTCGGAAGTACACTTTACTTCATGCAGGCCCAAGCTCATTGGCATAAATGAATGATTAGAGTGGTTTTTAGAGTCAGTAAATGATAAGGAGAATACAAGACGAAGACAAAGATCAGCCTTAGAAATGCAGGGGTCTTCTTTCCCCATCGTCTAACTCAATTCCGTTCCCTAACTCCAGGGCACCCAGAAGATAAGTTCCACCAGAGAAGATGTGGAGCCCTTCCTGTGCATCCTTCTTCCAGCCACCGTCCTGCTCTTCCTGGCCTTTCTGCTGCTTTTCCTGTATCGCCACTGCCAGGCCTCTCGGCCCCAGGGGCAGGTTTCCAGCCTCGACCTTCCAGAGCACCCGCCTGCAGGAGAGGTGACCGACTTCCCGCCGGGCTTACCCTGGAGCAGCGAGCAGACCTCCCCTTACTCCCCACTGCCCGGGGAGGTAGCCCTTCTCTCGTGTTCACCCCCCTCCTATGAAGAGGCCACCAGGAACGCCCCTGGAGGAGAGGCTCTGGATGCGGGCCTTCAGTATAAAGTGGGTTCACCTGGACTGGATGTGCCACTATAAACTGCTCTTGTAACCATTAAAACAGCTCTCCACCCTTCACTGAGCCCACCTGAGCAGGGGAACAAGGGCCTCTGGACCTAAGAAGCTGCAATTCACTGGCCGACACCTGGATGAATGGGGATGGGGGGAGCTTGACAAATGTCAATCTTGTTAACGCATTTTCAAGTTCCTTAGGGAAAAAAATCTCCCCAGGTTGTTCTAAAGATGACCGGGCTCTTTTATAACATATATCGGCCCTGAGAAAAACAAGAAAGTTCTATGCAAAGAAAAAGAATTACTAGTGAACATAGGAAGGAAAAGGAGGAAGAAAAAGAACTACTAGTGAACATAGGAAGGAAAAGGAGGAAGAAAAAGAATTACTAGTGAACATAGGAAATAGCTCTGAAAAGAAAAACAGAAAAATGTTGATAAGCCAAAGATAACTGCTTTTGCCACCAAAATAAAACTTTTCTTCCTACACAAGTTTTTCAGGGCCTCATCATTTCACTTCTGTGTGAAGATGCAAGGAGAGTTCTAGAAGGTGAGAGAAACACCTCTAGAGCTGTAGCAGTAAATAATGGTGAAATGTTTCAATATTAATAATAAAGGACAGTTGCAAACATTTTAGTTAAAAAAAAAAATAAAGCTCTCCAAAATCCTCTCCTTTGTAGTGTTGCTCTTGCTTACTTTCTGATTTGCTTCCTAGAATGAGAGGATTTGGCTTAGTTACATGTAAATGTCTCACACTAGAATACTGTGGGTTGTCTGACTGTGCTGTGGCAGAACAAAGGGTAGCTGCTCTGACACATTATCTTGGGGGACACAGTGACAGTGTGTGCCTTCACCAAGCAGCAGGAACAAGAATAGAAATCAGTTTAACATTGGGAGGGAAAAGTCGAAATCTTGGATCACATGGTAAAGAGAAACACAGATAAGCTCTAACCGGAATCTTATACATCGCATAGTTCAAACTCTTGCTTTGCCGATGTCAAAACTAGAGTTCAGAGAGGTTAAGTAACTTGTCCAGTGTTAAGTACCACCTAAGAGGCAGAGCTGGGACCAGAAGCCTGGCCTCTCCCTCCCGGGCCAGAGCAGCTTCCACGGTGCCAGCTGGTCTCCCAAGGAATTGCAAATGTGGAATTTCAGTCCCCGCTCCTGACTGGGGGTCAGGGCTCACAACAGGATGGACATAGCTCTGAGTTTGGAATGGGATACAAATCTCCCTCCATGATTTTCAAATGGGGAGGTAGAGGTGGGTCATGTATACCACTTTAAAGCTTTTTTGACATGAACATTTTTATGCTAGATATGCAACGTGGTACAGTTTTAGAAAAATAAAGTAGGATGCGTTAATTTTCAAACATAATCTGATAGAAATAAAGTAATTTCTTTGAGGGCTGAAGCAAAATATAATCTATTTGAGTGAAAAAAATCAATAATATTTCTTTCAGGAAAATTGTACTGAACAATTCTCTAATGGTCTTTAAGGGAAGTAAATAAACAAATGGACATGAGAAGCTCAGCAGACAGCCTTCTTTTTTTTTTTTTTTTTTTTTTTTTTTTTTTTGCGGTATGCGGGCCTCTCACTGTTGTGGCCTCTCCCGTTGCGGAGCACAGGCTCCGGATGCGCAGGCCCAGCGGCCATGGCTCACGGGCCCAGCCGCTCCGCGGCATATGGGATCCTCCCAGACCGGGGCACGAACCCGTATCCCCTGCATCGGCAGGCGGACTCTCAACCACTGCGCCACCAGGGAGGCCCTAGCCTTCTTTTTTTAATCCTAAGAATCTAGTTCTCTTGGGAGACTCTGTTGAGTCTTTCCCAACTGCCATTTCTTCCTCTTTCCTTGCTAACAGAACCCTGATTTGGTTCGGGGATGCTGGAACCACCTGTGAGAGGCAGACCAGATCCCACCCGATGACAGGGGATGCATCATGATAATTAATTATGGTGATCTCAATTCCTTCACTGGCGGCTGATTTGGCCTTTGGGACTGAAGGAGAGATCTACACAGGAGGAGAGGCTTGGTCTAAAAACGATTGCCTCATATTAAAAATAAATGCATGGAAGGAGATTCTCTTCCTCTTTGCTGGATGTTATGTATCTGCATGTGATGCTTAGAGCTGCAACAGCCATCCTGCAACCATGAGGCAAGACATCAGCCAGAACTAGTATTGAGGACAGTAGAGTAGAAAGATGGAAAACACCTGGGTTGATGATTGTCAAGCAGCTGAATAACCCTGCAACTATCTATATTTTAATGAGAGAATACCTTTCCTACTGCTTAAAGCCATTTAAGCCATGCTTGTTACTTGTAGACAAAAGCATCCCAATTGCCACAATTTCAAAGGCTAATAAGGAAATGCGTTGCCATGTTTAAAAATGTTCTGATAGACTTACTTGAAATAAGTAGTCAATGTTAGGACTCATTGAAGATGTTGTCAATGATGTAGCTAAGGAAACATTTTCTCTTATGGAACCAAACTGAAGAATTGAAGAAAATAAACTACAGCTAAACTATTGCCAAACTACAGCCCCTAGGCAAAATCCTACTTGCAACCTGTTAATTGTACATTCTGTGAGACAAGACTGATTTTTACAGTTTTTAATAGTTAGAAAAAATCAAAAGAAAAATATTTCATGACACATGAAAACTATATGAATTAGAATTTCGGTGGCTAGAAATAAAGTAATTGGAACGCAGTCACGCCCACTTGCCTATGGCTGCCACATCAAGACTTGGGTAGTTACAACAGAGACCATATGACCTTCAAAGCCTAAAATATTTACTATCGGTTCCTTTAGCGAAAAAGTTTGCTGAAACCTGCTGCACACCAGTGGACTTCAACCCTAGTTCCATGGTAGAATTACTCGAGCAACTGCTAGAAATAGATACCAAGACCCATCTAGACCAATTAAACAGAAATAAAGCCAGTGATCCTAATACGAAGGCAAGGCGGAAAATCCTTTCTCTAGGTAATGTGGGTGGGTACAAAATACAGGTGAGCTTCAATGTGGACAGAGGTACGGTAACAGGTTTAGAGAAAACTAGATCTGTAAATCTAGCTTTGAACCATCATTTATAACGCAGCATTCTCTGTAAACCCCTTCCTGGAGCCATCAGCCTAATGTGCATCTGCCACCAATTCAATTCACAAAGCAGGATTTGCCAGCAGAATATTAGAAACAACAGTGTCAACAGTGCGTCCTTGTTTAAATGTTGACACACCTGGCACACATGGGTAGTACTAGCCGTTAGCACTCCGAGACAGAGAGTGGAATTTTTTAAAAATCCAGGGATGAAAGAACTAGACCTTTAACAGCTAAAAAGTATTTGGGGAAGCAATAATTGTAGCCAGAAAAGATTAAGAATCGGAGGGAGTATGATAGGACCAGTGACCAGAATGTGGACATTTTCACTAAGTTCTACATGGGATGAGAAAACATCACTCAGGTAACATTTTATACAAAGGAAAAGGAGTCCAGTTTCTGGTCTGGCATGAAAAAGAGCTTGAAAGTCATTCCTCCATCCTAACAACAAGAAAAAGCTGAACAAACTGAAAAATCAACAACTCTTCTTAAATCCCTCAGAGAACTGAGGTCACAAACCGTTGGCCCCCAAATGAGAGAGGCAGACAGGCAGATACAAAGAATCACAACTTACCTGAGCAGAAATCCGCGAGCAGAAACGTCCTCAGGGACCAGCGCCAGGGTAGGGAAAGCTGAACTGTAACCGAAGGATTGCTGGAGGCTCAGAGTACACAAATCTGAGAATTAAAAACTCCAGAGGGGCCCAAACTCAGTCAGTCTTGCCTCTAGGAGCCCTACCAGATTCTCACAGTGGAGCTCCGGGAAGAAAACCTTCTCGTGCTTCCAGCAGAAAGAGAAGAGGAACCATTTTGAAATGTGCCAGAACCTGCTGATCTTCTTAACAAGGTCTGCCCTCAGGAGAAACTGCTTCACCAGGGCCTAACCTGCTGGGGTTTTATCAGAGCCTAACTCCCGTGGGGGGAGGGAAATTCCCAGCCCCAGCTGGTTCTAGTCTTAACTCTGCGGAAGGGAAATACCCAACTCCAGCCCTGCTAGTTCTCTTGTTCCAATTAATGGGGGAAAAGAAAAAGCAACAGAGAAGCACTTGTGAAGTTCACAGCCCAGCAGCGTAGGCTCACTACAAAACTGAGACCTAACCATAAAACTATAAAACGTTTTCCCTTGCCCCACACCTAACCACCAGCCACCACATTATTAAAGGCCTATTTACTGCAGTCCCTTTTACCTAGTACGTTGAGTTTACCTTTCAAGAAAAAGTTGTAAGTCATACTAAAAAGTAAAAAACACAGTTTGAAGAGACAGCAAGCATCAGAAACAGATTCAGAGATGGCAGGAATGTATAATAAATATGATTAATATGCAAGGGGCTCTAATGGAAAAAAAATAGACAACATGCAAGAATAGATGGGTAATGTCTGCAGAGAGATGGAAATTCTAAGAAAGAACCAAAAAGAAATGCTAGAAACCAAAAACACTAACAGAAATGAAGAATGCCTTTGATGGGCTTATCAGTAGACTGCATACAGCTGAGGAAAGAATCTCTGCGCTTCAGGAAATGTTAAAAGACGCTTTCAAAATGGAAAAGCAAAGAGAAAAAAACCTGAAAAAATAAAATCAAAGCAGAATATACAAGAACTGTGAGACAACTACAAAAGGGGTTACGTACGAGTAATGGGAATCCCAGAAAGAGAAAAGAACAGGAGAAATATCTGAAGCAACAATGGTGGCAAATTTCCCTACATTAATGTCAAACCACAGATCCAGGAAACTCAGAGAATATCAAGCAGGAATAATGCCCAAAACAAAGCAAAACAAAACAAAACAAACAAAAACTATACCTAGGCACATCATATTCACACTGCAGAAAATCAAAAATAAAGAAAAAATCTTGAAAGAAGCTGGCGGGGGTGGGGGTTGGGGGAGAGAACCTTACCTACAGAAGAGGAAAGATGAGAATTACACACAACTGCTCCTCAGAAACCAGGTGGTCCCAAAGACCAAATCAGCCCCTAGTAAAGGAACTGAGATCACCATCTTCTGATGTTAGAATAAGGTATCATAAGCATCAACAAACTCTTAAGCCCCGCCGTATTCTTAGTGCAGTGCAGGACTCTCAATACAGAGTTAAAACTTACCTTCTCCTTCTCCAATTCCCCAGCGCTTTCAGACAATACACATAGTTGGATGTTTTGAAGGGCCAACATTAGCATTCATCTTCTCCATCTGGATTCGGGACAAGGTGAGGCCAAAGTTAAATTTTCTCACTTCAAACACTGAATCCTCTTGGTTCTAAATTATTCATTAGTTACTCCTTTATCACATTCATAAGACCTGTCTCAGAGGGTTGTTAGAAGGATACAACGTTAAAACACACATCTGCCAAAAAGGCAGAGTAAGTACTAGTGCCTTTCTGTATTTATCATCCCGGATAACACATCACGTGTTCTTACTCTCTTGTAGGGAAACTAAGACATCAGGGCCTGCCTGTCCATTAGCCTCACCAGGCACCATGCTTAGAGCTCACATGATTTTTAGGGGCCCATAAAAATGTTTTAATTTCTTTTACAATCAGAATTTAAAAAGTTAACTTTGGGGGTCAAAGATTATATGCATCTTTATACCAGCAGAGTCATAAAATATAATTTTTGTATTTTTCTACAGAGGAAGGGACCCACCAAGGCAAAAGTACCTTGGGCCTGTCACAGTTATAATGCAGCCCTGGGAGAGAGGCTATCCCAGTTCAAAGCAAGCCAGCTTCAGGCAAGGAAACGAGAAATCTGAATTTTTTCAGAGGAAATACCTGTGTTCTCTCTCTCCTCCCTACACAAACAATGGTTCTAGCCACACTTTCCCTCCCTCTCTCCTCACATTTTGTTAATGTCATCATAAAAATAAACATGTAAGTGATCTCAATAAGTTTTCTCCTATAGGCAGAATATATAAGAACGCAATAGGTGTGTTCAATAAGCAAGGGATCAGGTGAGTTCAAAGAACCAATTTCAGTTCTTAATGAACAGGTCCAGAGTTTTTACTCACAAAAGACCATACTAATAACTACTATTTATCAGGATACAACATGCAAAACATTGGGCTAAGAGATAAACAGGCATTATCTCTTGGAATCCTCAAAAATCATATGAGGTGAATACCATCCATTTGTACAAATAAAGAAACAGATTCAATAAGGCTGAACCACATGCCCAAGGTCACACACCAGGAAGTAGGAGAGTTGGGATGGAAAGCAAGACTCTTAAACCTTGAAGGAGGCACCTTCTTCTGATCTGGTGGAGGGATGGTTTTATATGTTGAAGGACGCAAGCTATAGAATTCGTGACTATGGCACAATTGAAGCCATTGTAGGCCCAGAAACTGATACCCAATTCCAGTTCACTGGTATTAAAAAAAAAATGTCAACACTTACACTCTCACAAGTAGAATGAACCATGTACAGACCACATATGCAGGCTTTGCTTTGGTTATCCTGTATTTCAAGTGCAGGTCCAAAAGAGTTGCAGATGTGAAAGCAACATTAATGGAGTCCAACCCGTCTCTACTGCATCCATTATGTTCTCAGCCCTAGAGAAGCTAATGTCAACTCATCAAATGGTATTCCATTTGTACAATAAATATGAACCTGGAAAAATTCCCCATGTTTCTAAACATTAAGTAAATAATAAAAACCAAACTAAAACACAAAATGTATGTAATATATTTAAATATGAATTTATATTAATTTCTTTTAAGAGATTTTTGAGAACATTGGCTACCTATTGTGGTGTATTTGGTTGTCTACTTTTACTTCAAAGCATGAACCTTTTAAAATCAGTGTGGATATCCCTCTCTGTTTTTACAAACACTCACCACAGTCTCAGAAGTTATATCATCCTCATATTGATTAGAATTGATGTTTTAATTTTTAAAGACATTCCCAGCTTTAGACCTTTGCTTTCTTATCCTCAACCCCACATTCAATAAATGTCTCTTCATTTTCTGTGGCCCATGAGAAAGGTGGTTCACAAGTGCTTCTAAAGACACTCGATCACGGTCTGTGTCTGATAAATTCGGACTGGCATTCATTCAACATTTATCAAGCAATTATGTGTCAGGCACTAAGCAAAGTGCTAAGTGTAAATGGAGCTTCGTGGGTTGTTTTGTGTCTAAATAATGGATGAGTATTAAAATTCTCACCAAAGCTAAAGGAGAAACCAAGCAAAAGAAAAGATTACATTTTCTGTTAGAATACCAAGCTGCTACCCATTTTACAGTTATCATATTTGAGATCATGGTAACTATAAAAAGACCAACTATTTAATTACATTGTGGGTAGAAGAATGGCCTCAGTTTAAACAATGACCTGAATGTAAAATATGTGGAGACTAGGACCAAACTTTATACACTTCTAAAACCCACCAAACCCTACTACAACACTATACATAGATGATACATATAATAACTCTTCCAGTTATTATTCCTGAAAAAAAGTCACCTCAAACAGAGTGGCATAAAAAATAACCATTTTATTATGCTCACAGATTCTGTGGATACTGTTTTTGTCTGCTCCATGACCTCTGAGGCCTCAGCTTGGAAGGATGGAGGCTGTCTGGAGGACAGGGAGTTGGAGCCATCTGAACCCTTGGTCACTCACACGTGTGGTGGTTGATGCCACCTGTCAGTCAGGACATCAGCTAGGAACCTATACGTAGCTCTCTGTGGAGCTGCTTGGGCTTCCCTTCAGCATGGTTGTTGTATTTCTAAGAGTAGGTGTCCTTAGAACTTGGTGGAGGTCTTTAATGACCTAGCCTCAGAAGTCACACAGTCTGCCCAGTTTCAAGGAAAGGGAGCAGAGACCTCATTCTCTCAATGGGAGGTGCGTCAAAGTCACATAATAAGAACAGCATGTTGGATGGGAGATAATGCTGCAACTATCTTTGGGAACTAAAATCTGCCACAAGTATGGAATAATCAATGAATGATCAAACGATATCATCAGCAATTGGCATTAGTACTTATCTCAAATATTTGAAATCTTCTTTGACGACACAGTGTGATTGCACTTTCACACCCTCTTGAAGTCAGTTAAGGCCCGATGACTCGCTTTCATCAATGAAATATGAATGGAAGTAACTAATATAACTTAGTGCAGGAAGCATTTACAGTCAATCCTCATTAATCACAGATTCCATATTTACAAATTCACCTACTTGCTGATATATATTTGTAACCCCCAAATCAATACAGCACTTTCTGGATCGCAGGTGGATATGTGCATGCGTAGAGTGGTGAAAAAGCTGAGCCACTGGCTGCGCATTCCCAGCTGAGGTCGATCAAGGCTAAGCTCTGCCTTCTACTTTGAGGTCTTATATGATAAATGAGTGTCCTTTCCACAGTTTATTTAGTGCCACATTTTTCACATTTTTGTGCTTCTTGTTGGTGATTTTGCTATTTTAAATGCCCCCCAAGCAGTGCTGAAGTGCTATCTAGTGCTCCTAAGTGCAAGAAGGCTGGGATGTGCCTTTCAGAGAAGATATATGTTATATACACTTCATTAAGGCATAAGTTACAGTGTTGTTTTTTGTGAGTTCAATGTTAATGAATTAACAGTATATATTAAATGAGTTATCTTTATACAATAACACACATAAAACGAGGTTATATATTGATCTGTTGATGAAAATGTAACCAGAGGCTCACAGGAACCTAAGTCTGTATTTCTTCTAGAAGCGATGGTTCAGTATTGACTAGTTCAACGTCTGTGGTGACCTTACAGAACATATATACCTGCCGTGAATAATAAGAACCAGCTGGAATTCCTGCTGCAGGATTCTCCCATGCTTGCTCCCTGCTGGCATGAACTTGGAGGCCCCTGGTGATATAAAGGTGCCACAAGTAAATCTTAAAATATCTTCATAATGTCACATAAACATCAATTAAATATGAGCTGATAGAAAGAAAAATTTTACCTTAATTAATCAACAAGAAAACTAGCTAGATTATTTGACACATGAGTATAAAACTTGAGCCTTCTGAATTTCATTGTTTGTTCTAACTGAAATTATATTAGTTTAAAATAAATCCTTTTCTTTCCTTCCTTCTTTCATATGACTAATTATCACCTTGTAAATATAGATAATTCAGCTTAGTCACCTGCTGTTATCTTCATTAATTGTATATTCCACACCCTATAAAATGAATGTCTCCAAATTTAGCCTCAGTTTTTCTACAAATAAAATGCTCTTGCCTTCAAAAAGCATCAATAACTGTAAAAGGTTTGGTGCAGATGAAAAAGAACAACAGATATCTTAAGCAACAGTGTAAATTACTTCCCTTTCTTCTTTAAAAAAAAAAATAAAACCTTTCTGTAAAGTAAAACTATTCTTAGCTTTGCAAAGTTACCTACACAATGGATCACACCTGTTACATAAGTTAAAATAATAAGGCTATTTTAAAAAATAAGTCAAAATTCATTATTAAGCCTTCACTAAATAATTCAAATTTAGCTCAGCATAATAATAGATTTGCTATAACACTAGAAAGTGTCAGGTATCCGCAGGCCACTGCATACCTGTTTGGGCCAGGAAGGGGAAGGAAAGGTAAAGACATCAATTGCTTTGAAAGCAGGAGGCCCATACATCAGGGTATTATTCAGCAATAAAAAGGAATGAAGTACTGATACATGCTACAACATGGATGACTCCTGAAAACATTACACTAAATGAAAGGAGCCAGTCACCAAAGATCACATATTATATATAATTCCATTTATATGAAATGTCCAGAATTGGCAAATCCATAGAGACAGAAAGTAGATTAGTGATTGCCAGAGGCCTGGAGGTTGGGAGTGACTGCTAAATTGTACAGGGCTTCTTCCTGGAGTGACAGAATGCTCTGGAATTAGTGATGATGCCTGTATAACATAGTGAATATACTGAAAAACAATGAATTGTATACTTTAAAATGGTGACTTTTATGTTATGTGAATTATATATCAAAACAAAAAAATGTAAAGCACTAGGCATACCCACTAGGATGGCCATAATAATAAAGCCAGATAATAAGTGTTGGTAAGGATGTGGAGAAACTGCCCATACCCCACTGGTGAAAATGTAAAACCACTTTATTTATTTTAAATTATTTTTTATTTTTTAAATTTTACTTTCTGGCTGCACCATGTGGCTTCTGGGATCTTAGTTCCCCAACCCGCGCCCTGGCAGTGGAAGAGTGGAGTCCTAACCACTGGACCACCAGGGAATTCCCATGGTGCAGCCACTTTAGAACACAGTTTGGCAGTTCCTCAAAAAGTTAAATATAGAGTTAGCATTTAACCTAGCAATTCCATTCCTAGGTATTTACCCAAGAGAAAGAAAACATATGTCCATATAGAAACCTGTATACAAGTGTGTAGAACAGTATTGCTACTCATAATAGCCAAAAGTTTGAAACAATTCAAATGTTCATCAGCTGATGAATGAATAACAAAATGTTTATCCAACTGAATATTTTTCAGCCATTAAAAGGTATGAAGTACTGATACATGTCACAACAGGGATGAACCTTGAAAACATTTTGCTAAGCAAAAGTAGCTAGTCATAAAAGACCACGTTCTATATGCTATGTTTGTGTCCTCCAAGATTCGTATGTTGAAATCCTGATGCCCAATGTGATGGCACTGAGGTGAGGCCTTTGGGAGGTAATTAAGTCATCAGGGCAGACCACTCACAAACGGGATTAGCGCCCTTATAAGAGACCAGAGAGAGCTCCTTGCCTCTTCCACCATGTGAGGAGACCATAAGTAGTCCCACCAGGAAGAAGGCCCTCATCTGACCTTGCTGGCACCCTGATCTTGGACTTCCAGCCTCCAGAAGTGTAAGAAGCACATTTCTGTTGTTTGTAAGCTACCCAGTCTGCAGTGTTTTGTTAGAGCAGCCCAATGTATTGAGATACTGTATGATCCCATTTATAGGAAATGTCCAGAAGAGAAATAAGGAGCAGATTAGCAGTTGCCTAGGACTGGGTGGTGGAGGATTGAAGAATGATGGCCAAAGCGGTTTCAATGGCGTTTCTTTTAGGGGGTTGAAGATGATGGCAATGTTCTAAAATTCATTGTGGTTGATGTTTACACAACTGTGAATATACACTAAAAACCACTGAATGGTATGCCTTAAGTGGGTGAATTATATGGTAAGTGAATTTTATCTCAATAATTCTCTTAGAAAAAAATACAGAATAAATCTAACCAAAAACTTTCAAAATCACTAGGGTCTGGCCACTGTCCCTTCTCTCTCTCCCATCCCACCTTCCCAGCCTGTTAGGTCTGGTGGGATGACTCAGAGGCGTGGGGGTCATTTGGGTGGAAGAGGACAAGAAACAAGTACAGTTGAAGATTTTCTCCAGGTGGGACTGTGGTCCCACCCACTTCCTCTCCCTAGGGTCCCTGACAGGGTGTTTGGGCCCTAAGCCATCTAGGTTGAGTGGGGCTGCCTGCTTGCCCCGGGCTGGGTCCCCAGATCCAACCTGCGCAGGAGCATTCGGCCCACCAGGGTGCGAACTGGGGCGGCCAAGGTCAGAGTCGGTAGGAGCATTTCCCCTCCCCGCCCCCACTCCCACCTTTCACTGAAGGCACCCAGAGGGCGGGCCTCCCTCACTTCCCTTCCCAGGAATAGACCGTCAGCAGAACCAGTTCCCTGCGGGTGGGGCCATGCGAGAGGTTCCCAGACTGGTTATACCAGAAACCCCACTGGCCCCCTGCTCTGTCCTCTGCCTGAGGCACCCAGAGTGGATACCTCTGTGTACCTGTTAATTAAAAAACAAGGGCGGGCCCACGCTCAAACATCAACCCCCACCCACCTAGGTCCACCCCACCCTTGCTTATGTTCCACCCCTGTGCCTAAACTCCGCCCCCATAGCCAAGGCTTTTTTTTTTTTTCTCTTTTAGATTGGGGTTCTGTTTTACCTTGTTGATTCATTGCTGTTGATTCTTTTATTTTTCCTAATAAATCTTTTAATATTCTAACTTTTATTCTTTATACTTTGTTAGTGATCTCTCCTTTTGGCTTGTTTCCGCCCCCCACCCACCTTTTTCTATTCTTTTTTCTGTTGTGGTTTTATTTTACCTTGTTGCAGTTGTTTCAATTATAGTTTTATTTTTCCTAATACATATTTTTTACCATTCTAATTTTATTTTGTTTTCTATGCTTTGATATTGTACTGCTCCTCTTTTTCTTTCTATCTTCTTCCTTTTTTTTTTTTTTTTTGGTTTTTTTTTTTTTTACCGTGCCACGAAGCTTGCGGGATCTTGGTTCCCAGGCCAGATTTCGGGCCCGAGCTCCTGTGGTGGGAGCTCCAAGTTGAAACCACTGGACTAACAGAGAACCTCAGAACCCAGGGAATATCAATTGGAGTGAGGCCTCCCAGAGGTCCTCATCTCAGCACCAAGACCTAGCTCTATCCAGCTGCTTACAAACTCCAGGGCTGGATGTCTCAGGCCAAACAACCAGTAAGACAAGAATATAGCAGCTCCCATAAAAAAAAAAATGATATTACAAAAAAATTTGTTACAGATGACGGAGCAAGGTAAAAACCTACAAGACCAAATAAATGAAGACAAAATAAGCAACCTCTGAAAAAGAATTCAGAGTAATTATAGTAAAGATGATCCAGAATCTCGGAAACAGATGGAGAAAATACAAGAAACATTTAACATTTAACAAGGACCTAGAATCTGGTGGAGTAGCAGGAACCAAAATTAATGCACAGAAATCTCTTGCATTCCTATATACTAATGACGAAAATTCTGAAAGAGAAATTAAGGAAACACTCCCATTTACCATTGCAACAAAAAGAATAAAATACCTAGGAATAAACCTACCTAAGGAGACAAAAGACCTGTATGCAGAAAACTATAAGATACCGATGAAAGAAATTAAAGATGATACCGACAGATGGAGAGATATACCATGTTCTTGGATTGGAAGAATCAACATTGTGAAAATGACTGTACTACCCAAAGCAATCTACAGATTCAGTGCAATCCCCACCACACTAACAATGGCATTTTTCACAGAACTAGAACAAAAGATTTCACAATTTGTATGGAAACACAAAAGACCCTGAATAGCCAAAACAATATTGAGAAAGAAAAACGGAGCAGGAGGAATCAAGCTTCCAGATTTCAGACTGTACTACAAAGCTACAGTAATCAAGACAGTATAGTACTGGCACAAAAACAGAAATATAGATCAGTGGAACAGGATACAAGGCCCAGAGATAAACCCGCACACATATGGTCACCTTAACTTTGATAAAGGAGGCAAGAGTATACAATGGAGAAAAGACAGCCTCTTCAATAAGTGGTGCCGGGAAAACTGGACAGCTACATGTAAAAGAATGAAATTAGAACCCTTCCTAACACAAACACAAAAATAAACTCAAAATGGATTACAGACCTAAATGTAAGGACAGACACTATAAAACTCTTAGAGGAAAACATAGGCAGAACACTCTGTGACATAAATCATAGCAAGATCCTTTTTGACCCACCTCCTAGAGTAATGGAAATAAAAACAAAAATAAACAAATGGGACTTAATAAAACTTAAAAGCTTTTGCACAGCAAAGGAAGCCATAAAAAAGATGAAATGACAACCCTCAGAATGGAAGAAAATATTTGCAAGTGAAGCAACTGACAAAGGATTAATCTCCAAAATATACAAGCAGCTCATGCAGCTCAATAACAAAAAAACAAAAAACCCAATCCAAAAATGGGCAGAAGACCTAAACAGACATTTCTCCAAAGAAGATATCCAGATTGCCAACAAACACATGAAAGAATGCTCAACATCACTAATCATTAGAGAAATGCAAATCAAAACTACAATAAGGGGCTTCCATGGTGGCGCAGTGCTTGAGAATCCGCCTGCCGATGCAGGGGACACGGGTTCGTGCCCCAGTCCGGGAAGATCCCACATGCCACGGAGTGGCTGGGCCCGTGAGCCACGGCCGCTGAGCCTGCGCATCCGGAGCCTGTGCTCTGCAATGGGAGAGGCCACAACAGTGAGAGGCCCGCGTACCGCAAAAAAACAAAAACAAAAACAAAAACCTACAATGAGGTATCACCTCACACTGGTCAGAATGGCCATCATCAAAAAATCTACAAACAATAAATGCTGGGGAGGGTGTGGAGAAAAGGGAACCCTCTTGCACTATTGGTGGGAATGTAAATTGGTACAGCCACTACGGAGAACAGTATGGAGGTTCCTTAAAAAACTAAAAATAGAACTACCATATGACCCAGCAATCCCACTACAGGGCATATACCCTGAGAAAACCATAATTCAAAAAGAGACATGTACCACAGTGTTCACTGCAGCACTATTCACAATAGCCAGGACACGGAAGCAACCTAAGTGTCCATCGACAGATGAATGGATAAAGAAGATGTGGCACATATATACAATGGAATATTACTCAGCCATAAAAAGAAACGAAATTGAGTTACTTGTGATGAGGTGGATGGACCTAGAGTCTATCATACAGAGTGAAGTAAGTCAGAAAGAGAAAAACAAATACTGTATGCTAACACATATATAAGGAATCTTAAAAAAAAATATTCTGATGAACCTAGGGGCAGGACAGGAATAAAGACACAGATGTAGAGACTGGACTTGAGGGCACGGGCAGGGGGAAGGGTAAGCTGGGACGAAGTAAGAGAGTAGCATGGACATATATACACTACCAAATGTAAAATAGATAGCTAGTGGGAAGCAGCCACATAGCACAGGGAGATCAGCTGGGTGCTTTGTGACAATCTAGAGGGGTGGGATAGGGAGGGTGGGAAGGAGACAGAAGAGGGAGGGGATAAGGAGATATACTTATGCATATAGCTGATTCACTTTGTTATACAGCAGAAACTAACACAACACTGTAAAGCAATTATACTCCAATAACGATGTTAAAAAAAAAAAGGGTGGGGGCGGGAGAAACCCCCCCCAAAGAAAGCCTGGCCAAACAGACCCTGCCATCGGTCTCCTGGGGGACCCGCAGGGGAGCGGCCGGCCAGGGTTGGGATCGCTGTCGCAGCGCCCCCTCCCGGCCTGGTTCCCGCAGTGCCCCGCGGACTCGGGGCTCCTGCAGTGTGTAGAGGCTGGCCGGGCGTCTACGGGGCGGGGACTCGGGGACACGCAGGCGGGGCGGTCCCCAGTGGCCCCCTTCCGGCGCAGCTCACCGGCCTCTTTCCCGGAGTGTCGGCGCCGCCCATGGCCGAGGTGCTGGAGCCCGATTCCGGGGCAGCCGAGGGCTCAGAGGCCCTCGCGGAGACGCCGGGCTGGGAAGCCCCGGAGGACGCGGGTCCCCAGGTAGGCCCCACCCGCGGGCGCGAAGGGTGAGGGCCGGGGGGGTGGGCAGCGTGGGGCTGTACTCGAGGTGATCTTCAGTGCAGCCGGAGGGTCCCATAGGTTTAACTTAAAAGCACATTTTTAAAAATGGTCGGAGTCCCTAGCTCCATTTCTGCACAAACGGGAAGATGCGGTCGGTAAGCCGTAGTTACCCCCAGGTACTGGCTACATCTCAATTTCTTTTCTTTGCGGTTAAAAAAAAAAAAAAATCGACCACGTCCCAAAACCTGCGATGGGATCCTCCGGGCGGGGGCGGAACAGTTGCTTGCTTTTAACCCGAATCGAGCCCTCTCCCTACCCCTGCTTGTGGGGCAGAGGCCGCCTGCGTCTCTTAATCCAAAGATGGGAGCCGCGGGGGGAGGAGCCCTGCCCGGTGCTGGGAAGCCAGAACCTCCGGCCGGGCCCCAGGGGAGCGCAGCCCCTGGACTGGCCGTCCCAGGTGGACCCGAGATCAAGGTACCTGTACTGCTGCATCTCACGTTCTGCCGTCTTAGAATTGCTTCCCCAAATTCCCCCTGTTCCATCTTAGCCTGGAAGTTATGAGATCCGACACTACGGACCTGCGAAGTGGGTCAGCACTTCAGTTGAGTCTATGGACTGGGATTCGGCCATGCAGACTGGCTTCACAAGGCTGAACAGCTACATTCAAGGCAAAAACGAGAAAGGTGAAGGCAGTTTACCTTGTAATTATACACACTGTATTGTGGTTGAGTGCCCTGGCTTATTGAGTTTTCGCTGATTAAATAAATACCTTTTAGAATAGAAAAATAACCAGATCATCAAAGACTTAATGTTTGAAGAGCAGGACTCTGCTGAGGACCCGAGGCGTCTAGAGGAGGGTAGTACTGGGCAGTGCTTTTTAGCCTCTGTTCTCCTTGTTTGTGATTCTGCTGGATGAACTGGGCCTCTGTGTAACTAGCATTAAGGCCTTTTCATGGCTAATGCTTTGAGATAATTTGGTGACTGGTAGGATAAGAGACATTAGGAGGCAGGAAGGGTCAAAGAACACAAGATCCAGGGTGTCAAGATATATCTTCTGGGGCTTCCCTGGTGGCGCAGTGGTTGAGAGTCCACCTGCCGATGCAGGGGACACGGGTTCGTGCCCCGGTCCGGGAAGATCCCACATGCCGCGGAGCGGCTGGGCCCGTGAGCCATGGCTGCTGAGCCTGTGCGTCCGGAGCCTGTGCTCCGCAATGGGAGAGGCCGCAACAGTGAGAGGCCCGCGTACCGCAAAAAAAAAAAAAAAGATATATCTTCTGGTTTGGCTCTCATGCTATTTATGTTTTAGCAGGTCACTTAGCCAATGGGACCTCTGTTTCCGAATTGTAAAAGTAAAGAATGAACTGGACTATGTGATCTCTCATTTCCCCTTCTATCCCTAAAACTATGGAATCTATTAATGAAAAATATTAATAATACAGAAAGTGTTGAATGTGGGCAGTGGATAATTGTCATTTTGCTCTTTTTTTTTAAGATGAAAATTATCTTAAGGGTTAAATATTTATGTCAAGTAAAAATCAAGAAACTCAGGTCAAAAAATAAGTTTTTAAATGTAGTCATAAATACACTAAATCTGCTTTCACGGTCTCCTTTGCATTTAAATATATATTTTTTGTGGCACAGAGATGAAAATAAAGATGACAGCTCCAGTGACAAGCTACGTGGAGCCCGGTTCAGGTCCTTTTAGCGAGTCTACCGTTACCATTTCCCTGTATATCCCCTCTGAACAGCAATCTGATCCCCCCAGGCCTTCAGAGTCAAATGTCTTCATTGAAGACAGAGCTGAAATGACGGTGTTTGTACGGTAAGTGGTAGATAATTTATAGCCTTTCTGACTGTTGGTTTTACTTGCGGGCACTCATAGTTTAGCTCCTGTGCAGCTTAGCTCCTATGCTTTTCCCCCTTCCATAAAAACAGGTCTAATGCATTTTGTGGTGTTTTCCTAGTGACTTAGTTTTATACGTTACTAAGGGTCCTTTACAAGAAATAACTAATATATTTAATGAGAAGGCTGATGCACACCTTCCACAGATAAGACGCAATACAAATTATACACCGGACCTTCCCCCACAAAAGCAAAAGACTGTCCTTACCTGCCCTCTAGTTAAATTTGGAGAAAAATACCTTAAAACAATGCATGGTACCCCTCGTCTCAACTCGTAGTTTCTGATAGCCTCAAACTCTTCCCTTTGTTCCCCCAGCCCAAAGGATGGCAGCTGCTTCCCACAGTGACTGCCTCTGTTGGTTGGTTTACTGGTTCCTTACTCTGACCTTACAGTGCCTGTCTCAGTAAAGCGACTGATCAGCCTGCCGGCCTCCCCAGCAAGGACCGTCGTAGCCATCGGCAGCACACTCAGCCCCTGAATCTGGCCCAGTCGCCTCAGAAAGGGTCGTGATTCCATTCCCTTCCTCCCCACTGTTACCTGCTCGGGCCCTCACCTTACAGGGACCGCAGCTAAGTCCTCTTTGCTACCCCAGTCCTCGGCACATGCCTGACACTCACCAGATACTCCGACGTTTTTCAGTCTCAGGTTCCACTTCAAGAGCCTCTCAGCTGTTCTCTCTGCCCACCAGTCTCCTCTCCCTGGCCCTCCACTCTGGAACCCTGATCGTTCTCACAACGACAGCAACAAAACCCCAACCTGTTACTGTGTTTAAAAATCTGTTGGCTTCCTCTTGCTTCCACGTGACATTCAGACCGTTCAGGTACACATCACCTGCAACACGCGGCCCAAGCTGTCTCCCTGACAACTCCCCCCACCTCCCGCCCTTCACTGAGTAGGCTGAGTTCCTCCACATCTCTGTACCTTTGACCTTAGGCAAGTTACTGAGACCTTCCTTGCCAAAAATCTCATCTGTAAGATGTGTCTAATCACAGTACCTACCTACTATCTCACAGGGTTGCCATGAAGATCAGATGAGTTAATTTACCTAAAATACTTAGAACACGAGCATGATATTACTACATGCTTTATTACTACATGTTGTATTATTACTTCAATACTATTACTATTACAGCTCCAGCTCCCTCTGTCTTCTCTTCCTGGAGAGCCTACTTTCATCCTTCAGGACTTAGATCAATTGGTACCTTGTCTGTGATGCCTTCCTCAGTTTCTCCAGTCAGCCAGCCATTCGTGCTATGGTTCTAAATTCTAATGACCTACTGATAGGCTGTAACTTCCTCAAGAATACAGCAACACGTTACTCTGCCCATATCCTTCGGCTCCTGGTGAGGCAGGTGTGTGTGGGGAGGCTCAGTATATGTCTGTGTCGTGAATAAAGCTGTGGATAGATCATTGTAGAACAACCTGTATTCAGAGGACAAAAGATGATTTCTAAGTAAGAGGCGCAAGACTTGATTTCAAGGAAGAAGTGGAATCTGAAACAGAGTCCCTTTAGGCAGAACATTCCTTAAGGAAATAAATAATAAATTTAGGAGCAGAAATGTTTCTTAACACATGGTTCAGAATTATCATCATCAGTCAACATGATGGAAATTATAGAACAGTTTTATCAATTTATCTTCGACGTTTTATTTTATATACATGTGCATACACAGATTCCTCTACTTACTCAACTGGGATTTAGAAGGTACCGCATGCCAGGAATGACTAGGTGCCTGGTAGACATTGTTGAACAGAACAGGCCTGGTTCGTACCCTCGAGACCTTACATCTTATTTGAAGAATGGTAGGAACGATCTTTTCCACTGGCACATTGACAATAAACTTTATGCTAAAGAAGGCATATTAGGAATGTTTTTGTGCCTGTTTTTCCTATTCTCAGCCTTCAAATTCATCATGTTTACATTTCAGCAACTCAGCTAGGTCGGTGTGCTGTCATGATTTAATCTCAGGGTATTTTTGTGTATATACTTTAAAATCTACACTTAAATTTCTATTTTCCCACTTTTTATGCAAATCTTTTGACTGTCTTTTCATCCCCATCCTCTTAGCAACCTCCTAACTGGCCCCTTCTCTCCAATCTAGTTCCCATCTCTCTGCCTATATTCTTACCCAGATCTAATCAAGTTACTTTTCTGCTTTTCCAACATGCATTGGAATAATCTCAAAAGGCCTTAGGATGATGTACAAGGTTCCTCCTTCCAGCTCTGACTCACCTTTCTTTCTTTTTTTTTTTATTAATGAATTAATTAATTTTTGGCTGGGTTGGGTCTTCGTTGCTGCACGCGGGCTCTCTCTAGTTGCGGCGAGCGGGGGCTACTCTTCGTTGTGGTGCGCGGGCCTCTCATTGCGGTGGCTTCTCTTGTTGTGGAGCACGGGCTCTAGGCACGCAGGCTCAGTAGTTGTGGCATGTGGGCTCTAGAACGCAGGCTCAGTAGTTGTGGTGCATGGGCTTAGTTGCTTCGTGGCATGTGGGATCTTCCCGGACCAGGGCTCGAACCCATGTCTTCTGCCTTGGCAGGCGGATTCTCAATCACTGCGCCACCAGGGAAGTCCTGACTCACTTTTCTGACCTCATTTTATGCCTCACTATGAAGTTGCTTTGTATTTCTGGACTTTTGTTCTTTTCTTATCCCTCCCCTTTCTCTGCCCAGCAAAATTATCCTCCATTCCAGGCCCCACTCAGAGACACACCTTGCCCCAATGTAATCATATCCTCAGTGTTCCCAAGCACTTTGATTCTGTCTCTGTTAAAGCTTTTCTCAGACTGTATAGAGCTGCCAAAATGTCCATCTCTTCCATATAGGGTCAAAACTTATGTTCATCTGTAATACAGTGCCTGCCCTTTTTCTAAGGAGAAAAAGAAAGGGGAAATGTTCGATAGAAAATGGAAAGACTGAAAGGGAGGCTGCCAAGGGGGATTCATTGTGGCTCTCTGACCAGGAGCATCAGCAGTACAGGAGACTGTTGGAAATGCAGGCTCTTGGGCCCCAGCTCAGACCTCCTGAACCTGCGTTTTCCCAGGTGACTCGCATGCACATTAGAGCTTGAGAAGCACAGAGTTAGAGCACAAGATGGCATAACTTCCAAATCTGCCCAACAGCTGGGACGTATCGCCTCCTCCTGGGTCCCCTCGGCGCGTGTGAGGTCACACTGAGCCTGGGAACCAGAGGACGGGAACAGTCAGTTCAGCTGCCAAGAGGGAGGGGCTTTGAAACCGCACTCCATCCAGGTTTCTTTGTATCAGCTCCCACTTTTCTTCTTAGACTGACCTTCACATCAGTATTAAAATCATTTATGGTCATTTACTTTCTCCTTTGTAGGTCTTTCGATGGATTCTCTAGTGCCCAAAAGAATCAAGAACAACTCTTGACATTAGCAAGCATTTTGAGGGAAGAAGGAAAAGTTTTCGATGAAAAGGTTTACTACACCGCAGGCTACAACAGTCCTTTCAAATTGCTTGATAGAAAAAATGAAGTGTGGTTGATTCAGAAAAAAGAACCCTCCAAAGAAAGGGAATGAGAAACTGAGAGGAAGGTCCACTGCCAGGGGCAAAACTTCTGTTTAACATAGACGTCAGCATTACCCATAAGCAAAATGTGTCTAGTAGCTCTACCTGAGAGTACTACTATGAATTGAGCTTATTTCCACTGTGCCTTGTTAATGCTTGAAGCTTTAGATACACGGATAACAGGGGACAGTATTCTATAAACATGTAAATCGATCTTTATTTCTATGAGGCTCCAGGGAAACGTCATGTCACTTCCCCCTTCTTCACTGTATCACAATCATGTTGCCTTATTTCTACTTTGGATTTGTGTCAGTTGGATGTTACCGCCTCCAGATATTATCAATAAAAATGTTAAAGTTTATCCTGTGTGGAACTACAAGGCCGTCAAGCCTAGAGAACTCAAGTTCAGTTGGAAACAGAAATCAAAGTGTCTTTTGCAGCTGCCACTGTTACTTTTTCTGTTGAGCCCTCTTTCCTATCTGCCCGCTGCTCCCCACACGAGAAAAGCTCTCACAGTACTCAAAAGTGTTGCTAATATTCCGTGACAAAAAATAAATGTATGAAGTTAGGGACTTCCTATTTTATTTTGATACTCAAGAGAGGCATGTTTTTTCTGAAGTAATGTATACAAACGTAGACTTTTAAAATTCACTTGAGGGGCTTCCCTGGTGGCTCAGTGGTTGAGAATCCTCCTGCCAATGCAGGGGACACGGGTTCGGGCCCTGGTCCGGGAAGATCCCACATGCCACAGAGCAACTGAGCTCGTGAGCCACAACTACTGAGCCCGCGTGCCACAACTACTGAAGCCCTTGTGCCTAGATCCCGTGCTCCACAACAAGGAAAGCCACCACACTGAGAGGCCCGCGCACCGCAACTAAGAGTAGCCCGCGCTCTCTGCAACTAGAGAAAGCCCGTGCACAGCAACGAAGACCCAACACAGCCAAAAATAAGTAAATAAATAAAGAAAAAAAATCACTTGAATCTTTAAAGTATTTTATGCAGTATTTTTATATACTGAATCAGTATATAAAAATGATTCAGTATTCAAAGAGGGGTTTGCTGCAAAATCAAAGAGGTTGAAATTTGGACCTAATTGTATTGGAACACGCTTGTCCTGGAGAAGAGTGTCAGTCAGATATCTGAAAGCCTGTCATGGGAAGGTCATAGCTTTACTGGGGGCTTCTAGTGGAGGATGGCTGTAGGCACGAAGGAGAAAAGCAGCTTGGAGCTCAGTGACTTCCCAACAGGTAAAGCTGCCCACGAATGACATTAATTCCCGTTCCCATCACTGTGTGTGTTCAAGCAGGCACGTTATCACTTATGTGGCAGATGTGGGTATCCAGTGGATGAAAGGGTGGGGCCAGATGATGCTCAAGGTCCCTGCAGCCCCAACATTATATGGTATCTCTTAAAATTAATCTCCCTAACCTGGGTACATTAGACCAACGTACCTACAGTTAATGGTTTCCATAGCTAACATTTATGGATTGCCTTCTAGGTGTAGCTTTCTAAGCATTTCACCTGAATTCCCACAGTCGACCCTCAGAACAACCCTGTGTGCCACCTTGTGTCAGCTCCATTTCACAGATGAGGACATTGAGGCACAGAGATGTAAGGTAACTTGCCCCCAGCTGGAGCCGTAAGGGCAGAGGCCAATTCCATCCCAGGCAGTCGGACTCCTGGGTCCAGACCATTAACCACGGTGCCCACTGGCAGTCAGTGTTCTAGAGTGCAGCTTTCTCAGGCCATCAGTGGGCTAGGACTGTGTTGAGGGGTCCTTCCTGCATGTCATGCATGCATAATCAATATGATTATGACCTCAGAGATACCTTTTAGATTATAATTTTTGATACAAAACAAGCTAGGTTTCCGGTTTTGAAATTATTATATAGATATAATTTTTTAAGTCTTAGGCAATTATTTTCCAAAGGTATTTGCTTGCATTGATTATTTTTTTATTCTTTGCATTTTTGTGTTTGCCAAAAAGAAATTAAATTTCTTTCTTAGCTCATTTACGAAAACCAACTGTGGGTCACCTTCTAGCCCTCCTACTGATGAAAGTCCACAGTACTCGCCTCTACTGGTATGAGGTAAATATTTATATATTTACTCCATAGTCCTATAAAAATAGACATCTCATGCAGTAACTTCCATCTTAGATGAGAAGAGCATATGTCTGATTGCCAAGATTTAGTTGTAATCTGAAACATGTTCCATAAAAAAGCGATTTTGTACTATTCAGTCCAAGGTATCCCATTTTCCCCTCCTGGTCCATAAATCATAAACTAAAACATTTTTCAGCCCTCAATTAATCCAGACCAGAGAGTATTTCTCACAGCAATGAATCAGTTATTTTAATTATGTGGCTGGCACTGACTACAAAATATCCCTCAACATTTCTATTGAGATTTGTCTTCTCTTATCAATAGAAAATTCATGTCTAGATTCCTTTCCGAGGCTAAACCATCCACCTTTCCTGTTGGTCTAATTCATGCTCCATCCATTAGGCCTTCTCCCATCTTCAGGCTCTCCCTCCCAACATGCTCCTATCACTCTGCTTACCAACAGGCTCTGATTTGGCCTGATCCTCCCCGCTCCCCAGAATACAATCCTAGTTCCCCCTAGACCTTTACATAGGACAATAATTCCCATTTCTCCCTTGCCTTGATTATCCAGTTTCTCTGGAAAGAGTTGTCCAGAGGCTTCCTTGGAGCTCTAGGTTGTGAGGAGGTATCTCAGGGACCATGACAGGGATTTAAGGTGGGCAACACCCCTCCACCACCACCACTGTGCTTCCCACAGACCCATCCACGTTAGTCTATGTGTATGTCAATTTTTCATGTTTTTAAAAGCCTGAAAATAAGTCTTTAAACTGAGTGCATTCATCCATTCTTTTCTAGTCATCACTTAACCCTCTAAAAATCTTGCTTTTCCTCCTCAGCATTTCACTGGAATGCCATTTATTTTCATTCATTCTTCAAGAAGCATTATGGAGTCCCTCCTGGGTCGCAGGCTCTGCACGCTCTTCCAGGGGCTGGGCTATGGTGACAGGCAGAAATGCCCCCATCAGTGGCTGTACCCGTCAGACCCAACCACGTCTTCCACTCTCCCACTCAGTCCACCTTCCAGCTGAGGATACAACAGTGAGCAGGACAGGCAGGGCCCCTGTCCTTGTGGAGTGTACATTCTGGAGAGCGAGAGAGTGCAAATACCAGTGGGGCAGTGGGATAGGGTGTGGCTGGGCCGAGTGCAGTGGCTGTCATGTGGGCAGGCAGGCCAGGCCTCCCCGAGGAAGAGACACATGAGATCTGAAGGATGAGAAGGAGCCACTCAGATGACAGCCTGGGGGCGGGGGAAGCCTTTTGAGCAGAGGTGACATGTCAAAGGGAGAAGCCCCCTTCAGTATCCAGAACAAAGCTGCACATACTGCTTGCTGAGCAGGGAGCGCTGTGCTTGCAGGACACAGTCTCTCTGGACAAAGAAAACACTGACTTGTACGGAGTTTCTGGAAGTGCAGAGTTCAAGGGTTAGCGGACTTTCGGAATCACTTAGGAGCTGATTGAGCTTTAGTTGTGGAGGTGCGGTTACCAGAGCAGGAGCCTGGTTCAGAGGCGAGGTTACTGAAGCGAAGCTGTCATCAGTCACTTCTGGTACTTATTTCTGATTGTGGCCAAAGAATGGGCATATCTCTTCTGGGATTTGGGGTCATGGCCGGCAAGCACGGGGTGGAGGCATGCCACTCAGATCCACCTTCATTAAAGGACCGCTGCCCAGCTGTGAGGGGTGTGGTTAGGCGATGTCTCCAGCTGTGACTTCCTTCAGGATCCACTGCAGGTTTCAAGATAAGGACACACTATTTTCAGGGGGTCACCTAGCCTACAATGGAGCGAGGCAGGAGGAGCTGATGGCATGCTTTTTTACTGGCATCTTTCAGCCAAAGACTGAGCAAGCTGGTGGTACAAAGACCTAGCCATTTCTGTCCAACTCGGGACCCTTCCTATAAACCCTTCCTTTGCTCCAGAGCTCCCTGGCGGGCTTGTAGAAAGTGTCAGATCTGTGTTGCAAGTCTGACAGCTCCCCTGCCCAATCTTGTTTTTCCTTTTTCCTTTCAATGGTATGACATCACCATACATCTTCTGTACTCCCAACCCTGTCTCAGCTGGTATCAGTGTGGCCCCAAGACTGTGGGCAGTAAGACAGCATTTTGGGGACTGGGTCATGCACTGCCTGGCTGGTTATGTGTTCCCCATCCCTGTGGACAGGCCGTACATACACAGCTCATGGCACGAGGCTGTCTAGTTATTAATCCCTTAAATGGAACAGCTTACTGGTGAAAAGGAATGCAGTGACTGGTGAATGATTCAGGAGCTTCAAAAATTAGGAGTGGGGGGCTTCCCTGGTGGTGCAGTGGTTGAGAATCTGCCTGCCAATGCAGGGGACACGGGTTCGAGCCCTGGTCTGGGAAGATCCCACATGCCGCGGAGCAACTAGCCCCATGAGCCACAATTACTGAGCCTGCGCGTCTGGAGCCTGTGCTCCGCAACAAGAGAGGCCGCGATAGTGAGAGGCCCGCGCACCATGATGAGGAGTGGCCCCCACTTGCCGCAACTAGAGAAAGCCCTCGCACAGAAACGAAGACCCAACACAGCCATAAATAAATAAATAAAATATTTTAAAAAAGGCAAAATTCCTTTAAAAAAAAAATGAGGAGGGGGGTGGATAATGAGTACAAGGACAATAGACTTGAATGGTTGTTACTGAGCTGGATTGTTGTCCTGCAGGTGGATAATGAAAAGTTGAGGTCAGTTAACAAAGAATGTAAAACTACATGTGAGGGCCAGAGCCTCTTTCATAGCTTGCTAAGAAGTCCTCACCTCATGCAGAAGGCCAGCATAAGGACTGGATGGTAAAAGGAATAACCACCAACGGATGTTCAACCAAGCCCGATCTGCCATGTCAAGGTCAGGACCAAACCTGGAACATGAAATGGGGACATCTGGTGGGTGCCCCCAACAGTTTTGACTCCCTAGAAGTTTCTGAACACTCTGGGCCTGTGGAAGAGGCCCACCCTTCCCCCCACTAAGAGCTAGAACTACCCTCTCTCCCTCCTCCTGCCCTAATATGAGGAAAGACAATATAGAGGTCTTTCCCCCACAAGGCAACAGGTGCCTCTAGGAGCTGTCCCCACCCCATCTCCCGACTATCAGGCATTTACCCAAGGTTAAGTCACAGCATAACCTGGCAGAGGCCAGGCTGGGCCTGAGGAAGGAAGAGATGGACGACGTGCAAAGGTTGCCGCATAGCCTAGCCAACGTGTACTGGCAGGGGCCAGGAGAGTACCCTGGGGACTAGGTTCTGAAGGTGCTCAGTCAAAGGTGCCAGGACACAAGACTGGATAAAGGAAGCTTATTGACTTGGGGATATTGCTCTGGATACACGAGTTAACACCATGAGTAGAACTCCAGGGGACACAGCAAACTCACTGCTTTAGGGATGCACCTAGTAGCCTGAAAAAGTGATAGAAATGTTGAAATGCCTGAACTGATGGAAGAGGTAATAGAGGAAGGACTGAAAAGGCTTACGGAAGGGGCATGCTGGAATGCGTATATCATAGGCGGCAACAAGGCGCGTCGGAGGATTTTTGTCGTAGTCTGTTTGGGCTGCTATAACAGAATACCATAGACTGAGTGGCTTAAACAAGAGAGATGTATTTCTCAGTTCGGAAGGCTGGGAATTCCAACATCAAGGTGCTGGTCAAATCAGTGCCTGGTGAGGGCCCACTTCCTGGCTTGTAAATAGCCATCTTCTTCCTGTATCCTCATGTGATGGAGAGGGAAGGGAAGCTCTGGTCTCTTTCTCTTCTCATAAGGACACTAATCCTACCTTGGGGACTCCACTCTCATGACCTCACCTAAACCTAATTATCTCCCAAAGGCCCATCTCCAAATACCATCACCTTGGGTGCTAGGGCTTCAACATATAAATTTGGGGTGGGCACAATTCAGTCCATAGACATTGTATTCCACGAGAAGGCCCAGAGGAGCCCTCATTTACCAAGGCCAGTAGGAACGCACTGGGGAGAGAGGTGTGAGCCTCACCAAGGACTCTGTGGAGGATCTCCTCTGCAGGCTGGGCTGGCTGGAAAGGCTGGGGTGGAACTTGGCTTGCTGAGAGCAATGCGGGTGATGACGAGACCTTGCAGAACCCAGGTGGCAGTGCTAACTATAAAAGTAAGGGTGCGTAAATTATATTAAACACCAAAGTCAAAGTGGCAGCCAAGGGGGCCTGACCTGTGAAGTCTTACGGAGGTAGTTAATAGAACATGGCATTCCTAGGGGCAAAATAGATAAGGGTAATTATCTATTATCAATAGATAATTAATTATAATTATCAATAATTGATAATTATCAATAAGGGCAATTCTTTATATATAATCAAAAGAGATCAAGGATGGATAAGCAGGGGGCTGAGATCACCTCCCCCCCCAAAAAAAGAAACCTCCAAGAAAACCCCACAAAACTGTGATCCCTTGCCCAGTTTCCAGACTCAAAACCCACTGACTGGCCCCTTAGGGGAATGGTCACTGCAATAGTTCAGTGTATACAGTAATGATTCCCCTAGTATTTTTCCAAAAGGTCCTATGGCCATTTACTCAGGTGGCTACACATTGGAGAAAGAAAAATATCCAGATACACTGGGATTCAGACTGACATTTGATACCCAGAAACTCAAAGTATCATCATAGTTCCCCTTCCCATTTTAAAGTGGGAGCATGTGGACATTAGAAAATAAATGGAGTACTAGTCAAAGTTTGGCTTATAGTGGGTCCACTGGGTCTGCAAACCCCCATTGTTATTTCTCCAATCCCTGGATATATAATTAAGATTGACGTACTTGGCAGGTAGGATAAACCCACACTGATTCCTCGACCTGTGAAGTAAGAGTGTAAGTCTCTAAACCCCCTTTCCCTCAACCAGGGCGGTAAGTAAAAACAGTACTCCCTTGAGCAATGCTCTTAAAACTCCCCAGATGAACATCCATTTCTGGCCATGATGGTGAAACAGGAGCCAGACGTGGAAAGTCCATAGCACACCACTGTGATCTCTGAGAGAAGGGGAAGAAAGGGAAGTCCAGTGAGTGTTCAAGCTTATAGCTTGGAGGTATAGTTTCCAGGCAGCAAAGCAGGAAGTGGGGAGGAAGCCAAACAGAGGCCAATGGTCTCACTGAGCTGAGGAGACAGGGACCAGTGTTATGGGACGCCAAGGTGGCTAGGACTTGTTGGGCCGAATAAAGGAGAGGAGGAACACACACACACAGAGAGCTTTGTAGATCTGCAGTGAGTCCCTCTGAGTCTTGGCTGAGCACTAATCTGTGAAGGTGTAAGAAGAAACTATCCCTGCCAAGAAATGAACAACTGGAAAGCAGTAGAACAAATGAGTCACAGATCACATTTGGGGCTGGGAATAGCTTTTGTTCCCACTAGCAAGAGTGGAAATAACTCATAACGCATGGGGCATCAGGTAGAGTTTTCAAGAGGGTATGGTGTTTATAGTAAGGTTAAATTGTCTCTAAACCAAAGGCTTCTCTGGAGCTCCCCCAACAAAGCTTAAAAGTCTTGAAAGGATCAAACTAATTCCAAAAGACTTGGCTGTGCACCAGAACAAAGCCTAATACTATTTAAAGGAATACAGTAAAATCTGTCAACAAGCAACCTAACATTCACAGTTCCCACCATCCAATAAAAAAACTACTAGAAAAATATGCAAAGAAACAGAAAAATATGACCCATAATTAGAGGGGAATCAATCACTCACTAAAAACAGATCCAGAAGTGGTAGATATGAAGGAATCAGCCACTTGGACCATGTGATCTGGCAGACCCTAGGGTACTGGAGGTGTCAGTGGTGAAAAAAATTGCAGTGTGGAATTTATAAGACCCAGTGGGAGAATCACAATGCAGGTCCCTGGGGTCCTGAAGCAGGGCTGTGCTAAGTGCAGGAGAGAAACACATGCTTTCTGAAAAGCAGCTTCGGGAGTGCTACTGGGCCCTGGTAGAGACGGACCCATGAGACACCAAGTGATGATACATCCAGAGCTGCCCATCTTAGCTGGGCCGTCAGAACCACCGCGTCCTAAGGTCTGTGGGACCTTAGGCGGTTCCAGCGTGAGATGGAAACGATACCTCGAGGAGCAATCATGAGCAGGAGTGGAGCACGCGAGCAAGTGACATGAGCAGGTGGCCCAGATCCCCACGTCATTACGGTTGCCCCCACGTTGCTCCCTCCCTATGGCTGTTGGGACCTGTAAGATAGGCTGAAGGGGGGGGGCAGGGACTTGAGCTTGCTTTTTGGTCAGTGGGTCGACTTACTATGTGGGCCCGAGCTGGGGATGGACAGCAGTTGCATCACACACCCATTCAGGGGTGACGTTGAAAGAAAGCTTCGAGAAAAAAATCTGCAAAAAAAAAAAGGGCAGAATTTTTGGTGATGGACCTGGTCACTCACTTCGTGAGAGAGAAAAGTTAAAATATATATGGAATCTTGGCAGTGGCCAATGGCTTGTCCAACTGGTCAGGAGTTTGAAAAGAAAAAGAATGGGATTGAGACAAGGTCTGCGGGTAGAGGCATATGGTTAGACATCTGGGAACAGGCGCAGAACCTGAAAAACCGTATCATATGTTAAGGCCCACTAGAAAGTACCCACTGGAAGAGGCACTAAACAACCAGGTAGACAAAATGACTTTGCCTGTTGGTATTAGCTCTTATTGGTGCCCATCCCAGGGCTGGTACAATGGGCACACAAATATTGTGGCCGTGGTGGCAAAGATGGAGGCTATGCATGAACCCCCAAAAATACAGACTCCCACTTACCAAAGCCAACCTAGATACTGCTGAATCTGAATGTCCAACCTGCCAGCAATACATACCAATGCTGAGACCCTGGTAAGGCTGTCGGAAGCCTGACTTGTCATTTGATACCAAGTTGAGTATATTAGACTCATTCGTTCCTGGCAGGGCCAGCAATTCATTGGCACAAGGGTTAACACCTATTCTGGGTATGCAGCTTTCTTTCCTGCTCACAGGGCCTTGCCCAGCACCACAGTCTAGAAACTTACAAAGTCTCTGATCCGCTGGCATGGATTTACAGAATGTGTGATGTACACATCATGACATCCAATCAGGGAGAGTTAGCTCATGGCCGCAGGGTCCACTGGTTCTCTGACATACTGCACCACCTAGAAGCTGCTGGCCTGAGAGCATACTGGAATGACTTGCTTTAGTGCCTGGTTGGAGGCAATACCCTGCCAAGATGGGGCGCCATCTCCCAAACACAGTACACTTACTAAATCAGACAACCTCTATGGTGCTGTGTCTATAATAGGAAGGACACGTGGACCTGGGAACCAAGGGGTAGAAGGAGGAGTGACCTCACTCATCATCAGTCACTCCCAATGAACCACTAGGGATGTAGGACTTTCCACCCCACAACTCTGGGCTCTGCAGAGCCAGAGGTTCTTGTTCTCAGAGGTGTACACTCCCCATTGGCAACACAGCAAGGGTTCCACTGAACTTCAACCTACTGCTGCCAGCTGGGCACTCTGGTCTCTGTGTATCCAGGGACCGGCAGGCAAGAAGAGTCACCATCTTGTCAGGGGTAACTGGCCCTGAACTGTAGGCAAGCTTACAGTTGCATGAGGTGGGGAACTAGCGGGCCCACTTGGGGCACCCTTTGTACTCCTTCCCCAATTGTCTATCCACAGGCAAGTACAGCCACCCTGGCTCCCAGGATTTCAGAACACTCTGGAATGAGGGCTTGGTTCACACCATTGGGAAAGCCCCAAGCCCAACAGAGGTGATAGCTGAGGGTGAAAGGAATTTAGAGTGGAGGTGGGGGATGATGAGTACCACTTGTGTCCTGGACACTATGTGTTGGAAGGTTCTGTAGTTGGTCCTATCAAATTCTTCTTTTTAAATCTCTCCTCAGGAAGAGAGGTCCACCAGAGCCCTGGAGGAGCTGGTCTCCACATGTTTATGGGGAACTGGATCCAAACAGTGCAAAGTGGTGGAGTGTGGCAGGCATGGAGATGTGCCATTATATCCCCCCTCAAGAAAAGACTTGCCATCCAGCTGCAAGAAGTGTACTTGGTTGATAGCCTCCAACTGTTGGCTTCAAAAGGTCCACCTTAGCTTTCAAGCTGAGGCCATGCTATTTCTCAAGACAGGGAGGATAAGTGGCCAGTGATTTCACTAAGCTGTGGAAATTGAGGGCACACTTTTCTCAGGGTGGCTTCTTGCAAAAGACCAAGCAAGACACTGATAAAGGACCTAGCTGACTGATCAGTACTGCAGGGTGATAGCTCTGCCTGCCCCATTCTCTTTCCTCCCTTTTCCTTTCAAACGTGTTACAGTGTCTACTTCCTAAGGAACCTAAACCAGCATAGAAATACAGGCACCTTTCTTTCCAATAGTTAGAATAACGTCTCTAAGTCCAGAAGTAGCATCTATCGGCACAGAAAGAAGAATGAGGCGAACCTTTTGAGTGACGGGAATAGTGGCAGATCTTAAAGGCCTTGAAGGCCACAGCTAGAAGTTAGAAGCCTATTCCAATTGTAATATCTAGTCTTTGGAACGTTTCAAGCAGGGGAGTGCTTGAATTGTTTTTCAAAGCAGATTTTGTAAGGTGAATTGAGGGTGGTTGAAGATGCATGACAAAGGGAAGAAGACCAGCTGGGAAGCTTCTGCAGTAGTCTGGTCAAGAGATAATAGTTTGGACCTGAGAGGTGGCAGTGGAACTGGTGAGAAGTGATTGGATTTGTGATATATTTTGGCAATACGGTTGACATGACTTGCTTCTGGTTTAGATGTGGGGTGAAAAGAGAGGCCATAAGGATGAGCCTAGACTTGGGGCCTGAGCCACTGTGTGAATGGTAACGCCCATCGATAAAGGCTTGGATATATTTAAGTTTAAAACAGCTCTAAATGCAGATTCTGAGTAGGCAACTGATATACTGGAGCTCATGGACGAAGTCAGGACAGAAGACACTCAGGAGTGACGGGTATATATTACATAAATGTAACGCTATGGGATTAGACGCAGTTACCAAGGGAGAGAGTGGCTTGAGAAAAGGCTAAGACCCAGGGCAGGTCACATCATTCCCCCTTTTAAAAACCTTCATTGTTTCCCAGTACTACAAACATAACCCAAATTACCTGGGATGACATCCCAGGCCCTCTACATTCTTGCCTGAGATGACCTTTCCAGTCTCATGTCCCACTTTGTTTTTCTAGAGACTTCCTATTTTAGCTCCTTGGTTTCCTCTAAACACTTTGCTTCTGTGTCTCTGCTCATGCTATCCCCTCCGTCTGGAGTGTCTTTCGTTTGCCAGCTTCCCCTGTTCAGCAAAATCCTCCTCATTCGTACACTCTTAGCTCAGGTTCACCATAGCCAACCCCTCTCTTACCTTCCTCTGAGAACAGTACCACTCAACTGCAAAGCAGGTGACAAATGACTTACCCAGCGGGTCTGGAGGTAGACAGCCCGAGGCTGGTGCAGTGACTCTGGCTGTCATCAATGGACCACGCTCCTTTCTCCTCCGCCTTCAACAACATGTGGCTTCTTCCGTCCTTACTGGTGTCTCAAAGGTTGCAAGAGTACTGTTCGTCGTCCAGCCTCCCACCCATTCTAGGGATAAAAGGAGGAAGGGGATGGCACCTACATAAGGAAAGCAACTCTCTTGGGAACTCCTAGACTGTTGCCAGTCTCACTGGCCAAAACCATGCCACATGGCCCGTTGGATTGTGGGAGCTGGTGGGGTGGGCGGTACACTAGTATGTTACTTGGTGTATTGCTAGTCTCTTGCCGAAGACCAAGCAAGACAGTGGAAAAGGACATAGCTGTTTCTGTCCACCACAGGACTCCTTAGGTAAGTGATCTTTTCCCCAGAGCTCCCCATTGCACTGGCTGACTGACCAGGTGTTCTGTTGGTAAAGGGGAACTCACAGGGTGCGGGAGGGCGCACAGCAACGTCTGCCCAGGGTTCTTCCTTTTCGTCTACTCTGACAGTTCACTGTATGTCTTCTTCACCAGGTTGGAAGCACCTTAATGATCTCTCATCCACATTTTTCTATCTTGGAACTCTCTCTTCCTTACCTAGCACATGAGAAGTATTTAATAAAGGGCTTTTTTTTTTTTTCAAGGCTGAACAAGTGACTACAGATTGCTCTAGTTCTCGTTCTGTGAATGAAGGCTGGCCTGTGTGAAAGGAAGTTCAGGGCAGCTCACTGAAAGAAACTATATTATAGTAACTGAATAGCTTATTACAGAACCTCAAGAATCGGGTCCATGTTTTATTCGAAAGACCCTCCTTCCCCCTACCCGCCCAACCATATCCTAATGTCCGCGAAATTATCCTATTGTACCCATTTCATGATGGCATCCCAGCAATATAAACAATTGTTCAAATTCAGTTTATGTGCTGAAAACACATTAATGCAGAAAACGAATCCTGTGTTTCCCCTGTCCTCCTTGGGACACCCACCCCAGAGCTGGGCGTGGTGTTGGTGGATGGGAAATAAGATGGAGAAACAGAAATGCCTCCTTTTCTTTCCTTGTCCTTGTGATTCCCCAAACAAATACGCTCTCATTCCCACAGGAGAAGCAATGGTTTCAATCAACATTTTTCAGAAATAGGAGGGCAGAAATCAGATGAAAGTTGAGGAGGCTGCTTCCAACTGACAGACCAAATGGTCATTTGTTTCTCTCCCAACTCTTAGAAAAACAAGGTGGAAATAGCTTAGCCCTGGGGCTTTGAACTCTCGGGGTATAGGGAAGAGTCAATAAGTCTGTCCTCACTGAGTTTTTAAATATATACGGGGCATTAACAGTATCGAGCCCCACAAAGTAGCAAAGCTGAAGATGCCGTGTGTTGCCGGGGTAAGTCTAGATCCTTGTCTCCCTATATTTCAACCATGCTGTGAGAAGTTCTTGCATCTCTCTACACATCACATCACCTGAACTCTCAGTTGATACCTTACTGGGATTTTATTCAAAAGTCCATAGGACACCTTTTAGAGTTGCTTTTCCCTAGGTCCTTTTGGATGGCACAACCCACAGTGTCTATGATGGTCTATTTCCTCTCTGTTGGGTCCCCACTTCCCACAGGCACCTTCTGGTCATCACTGCCGTTCTGTTTGTATCCAGCGAAGCACTCAGCAGTTCTGTAACCAGAAGACCTAGCTCACCATTCAAAAATGCATGTACAAACAGCAAGAACAAAAAAGGTTCAAATGTTTACTTTACAATTGTTTTATTCAAAGCAAATTAAAAAACTTAATATATTTTTCCTTTAAAAATGGGGATTTAAAAAAAACTTTATAATTAGTTTTGAGGGTGCTTATCTTACCTTCAACATAAATGATTTATATATTAAATTTGTTTTCTGATATCCACGTACATTCTCATCCTTTTTAGGTAGCTGTGAAAAGATTTCATATTCAAAAGCCAATGCCACTTTTCTAAAATTTAGAAGAAAAGATTCTTGCGCCCAATGTAGCAGACGCTTGCTCCAAGTGGTAGAAAGTCCTTTTGCTCTTGGCCAAATGTCAGGTCTTGATTTCTGGTTGTGTGAAAAGACGTGTTTTGTTTTCTTCAGAGGATGGAAGGAGTCTCAATTCTTCAGGTTTGTTTTTATCTCAAAGACGTGTCTAAAATGGGTACCTAATGTTTTATTGTATAAGCCTTATGATGATTGGGCCTGTGCAGTCCAACTTTTAGATGATATTTTCATACCAAGAAAGATGATAATTGGCAGCTGCATTGTATTTAGGCTAATAATCTCAGTACTCTCATCTTAAGTCCTTCTGATGAAGAAGACAAGACTGATTTTATTTAACCAACAAATATAGGAGTCTATGTACATGGCAGTTGGAAGTGGTCACAAGAATATCACATAAAAATAAATACTTTACACGCTTTTCTTCCATGTCTAAAAGTGTTAAAATTCTAACCGGAGAAGATTAGAAGGTAATTAGTGAACTCAATTATTTGTAAAAAATATAAAAACACACAAACCAAATGATGCAAAAAATCTTTTTAATCTAAAAATTCATTTCCCAGGGCTAATTAAGAGCCAAGGCCTGCCAATTTTTATCAGTTTATTTGACCAAAAAGAGCTATTCAGCATTTTCTTCAAAGTAAGATAATATATAATAGATTTTGATAAACCTTTCTAAGTGAGGACACGATACGGCAGGCAGTTCAAGGAAAAATAGCATTAACTTTTTCTTTGGTGTAGCCAAAAGGATATCCAAAAGTTAGCAAATGTTGACGTTTCAAGTGATAAGAAATTGCCAAATGGAAGTTCAAACTCTGGTTTAAAAAAAAAAAAAAGTTGTAAAAGGAAAGGCTCCACCCACAGTTCTGTAGTGCAAGTTTTAAAATTTAATTCTGAAAAATAATTTTATTTAATAAGCAGGAAACAAATTCCAGCAGTGTATCACTTACTCCTCTCTCCTTTCTCATCTGTTACCCTCTCTGTATGTGCCACTGTCATTTCAGCTCCCCAAGGAGGTCTCAGCTGCTGCTCAAGGACGAAAGTCATTAAAAAATTACCCACATTTCTACAAACCAGGCTAGAAGTTGTGTGTCTGTGGCTGCACAGCAGCAGACTCCGAGTTACAGCGTTGCCATGTCCACGTATCTGTCATTTTTACAAAAAAGAAACAAAGCCTTTTTTCCCCAGAAAAAAGTACCTGAACCAATGCGTCACTTAGCCCCTTACCAACTTTTTGGGGTAACCACTACATGGCTCCCCTTGAAAGCACACCTGTGCACATCCCCACCCGTTCTGTGCGCTCAGAACCAGCCAATCTACCCCCTCTTTCTCAGAAGTAATGGTCCTCTCCCTTCTTTTGGAACTCACTAATTTCCATGAACGTAATACTTTTAAAGCAGTTACCACCTTGCTCAGAAGGCTCCATTACTCTACCTAGCTTAACGCTGTCTCTCCTATTTCTGTACATGCTGTTTGTATTTTTTTTAACATAAAAAGTGTTCCAAATGCACACACATACACATCCCTGCACACACCCAGCATTTAGAGAGAGAAAAAAAAAAATCTTCCCCAGGAAGCACTTTTAGAAGTTAAGCTTCTACTTGCTTTTAAGCCACAGGGCAAGTGCCAAGTGAGTCTAAATAGCCCTCCCTTTCCGCTGCGGGGCCGGCCGTGCTGGGTCCACAGCACACATGCTGAGCGGGATCCACGGACAAGGCAGGGAAGGGTACCCGTCAGGCTTCCCAGAGCGGTGTGCTGCACATCTCCCCACATCACCTGGGAGGTTCTTGCCCTTAGCTCTCTTCCCTCTGGGGACCTCCACGCTGTTCTGATGGATCCGTGCCCTCTGCGCTGGGCCGCCCCTCCGTGGGGCCAGGAGCCTGAGCCCCCCACGAGGCAGCGGGCTGCCCTGCACAGAGCAGGCTGCCCTCACCCCCGCCATGCCCCGCCAGTGCTTCCAGCGAACGTCCCCTCGCAGCGCCCAGGGCCCGGAGAGCCCTGCTGTCTACGGGCTCCGTGGCTTCCCCTTCGCCCTCTGAGATGACGGTCATGGGGCTGCTCTGGATCCGGTTCCGCACGCTGTACCGGCTGCTGGCGGCGGAAGGCGGAGTTCGGCTGCGGCCGTACCTGGGGCCAGAAAAGGAGAGACTCCGAGGCATCGAGCCTTCGTTCTTGGCCCACTCCTCCTGGGCCCTTCTGTTCTTGCTCGGGGAGCAGCTTGATGGGCTCTCGGGGGTGTCTGGCGAAGGCTCCGACCTTGACCTCCGGAATCTGGGGTCGGTGCTCTTGAGCATCTCGGCTGCAGACATGCGGGCACTGGTGTCTGACCGACTCCCTTTTCTCAGCAGCAGAGCTTTGAAGTTGTCATTGCTGGTGCTGCTCTTCCGGACGCTTCTCTGAATCGATCCCACTTGCTTCTGGGAGGCCAGGCTGGGGGCAGCACCAGTGGGTGTCACTGGCGGGGAGGGAGAATGGTTTCGGGAGTGATCATCATCGGAATCTTTACGGCCCAGGACTTTCCTCTTAGACCTGAGATTTAAGGACGTTAAGATGAAGGTGAGTTCCTGGTGGGCCACTGGAGGCCCACCACATCCACCCTGCTTCTCTCACCGCACATTAAGGTCACCATCTATTATGTTCACTATGGACAGTACCAAACACCCGGGCAAAAAGAGTAGCTCATTGTATTACTATGTGTGCCCATGACCCAGCTGTGATAATTATTAACTTATGGCCACCCTGTTTTCATTTCTACCCTCACTGGATTATTCTGAAACAAATCTCAAACATCATATTATCTTACTTGGGAGAGGACCATTTCCAACGTTTTGAATAATTGCCATTTCTTACTTAACTCTTCTATATGGGACTGATGCTGAGTGAATTTCATGGTGCTGGCACTTGAATGGCCTAATACAGGGGTCTCCAACCCCCGGGCCGCGGGGTAGCGGGGCCTGTTAGGAAGCGGGCCGCACAGCAGGAGGTGAGTGGCGGGCAAGTGAGCGAAGCTTCATCTCCCCATTGCTCACATTACCGCCTGAGCCATCCTCCCCACCCCCACCCCGTGGAAAAACTGTCTTCCATGAAACTGGTCCCTGGTGCCAAAAAGGTTGGGGACCACTGGCCTAATAGACAAGCCAGCTCCTAGAATGTCCCACATACTGAGACAGGCCCCCACCTTAGGTTCTAGAACAACCCTGCAACTTTACATTCGCCATCATTCTAGAGTTTGGCATAAAACCAGTTTTCCTTGGCTCTTACTGGACCATTCGCCAACTCCTAGAAATCGAATTTTCTGGAAAAGAAGAGTGAACCTTCCACATCAGATCCTGTTAGCTGACTGCAGAGAACCACTAGCCGAGCAAGCAAATGTGAGGGATGTGGGTAGAAGGTGAAAGAGGAGGGGCCTTCAGGAAAAGTAAAACTGTCCTGGGGGAATTTCTTATACCCAGTCTCTAAGAATCTCCCTGGCTCAACGTGTCTTCTGCTGAGAATGCATTAGAGAAAATAAAGCAGATGTGCCAAGTGGCCCCTTGCAGGTCTCTTCATACCAACAACTCAGTGTGGGAGGAATCTCTCAGCTAAGTGCAGGTGGACTGGCTGTAAGGAAACTTGATATATTTACTAAAGGTGTGGTTATACCTCTTTTTCTGCTATAAAATTCTAGAACCTGCAACAGGCAAAGGTTGAGAGGATGCTATCTGAACACAGAGATTAAGAGTTGAATCTGAGCAACTTCTAGCTGTGTGACCCTGGACCAGTTACTCATCTATTTACAAGTTTTTCAGACTTGTAAAATGTGGATGATGATAACAACCTCACAGGTTTGTGAGGATTCAATGAGATAAAGGACCTCTGGAGTCACATAGACCTGGGTTCACCCACTGCTAAAGCTTCCTTGCTCTGTAAACTGGGGCAAGTTAAACTTTCTGATCCTGTTTCCTATCTGGAAAAGAGGAATAACAGTAGATAGTTCAGAGGCTTATCAATAAAGATAAATGCAGTCATAGCCATAAAGTGTCAGGCAAAGAGTAGATGCCTAACAAACCTTTGAGTGTCATTTAGGGAAATATAATTCTTCCTTCCTGCCAGCAGCTCAGGCTTTAGTGCTGTTTTTACCTGTCCTGCACATCGAGCCACAGGGGAGGATGGGCCCGTGATGGCTGCCCTGGGCTTGGTGCTCCCAGGGTCCTCTCTGTGCTTCTGGCCAAAAAGAAGCCACTAAAATGGAAGACAGGAAGTGGTAAAAACCCAATTAAGAGGCAGAAGGGGGTGGCCAGAGCTGACATAGCACCAGCCCCTTTAGGACAGCAGAGACTGGCCTATGATACTTTGGTTCAACAGTTCTATTCAACTGTCAGCAAGAGCACTGCTCTGGAGTTAAGTTGCTGACCCACTGACAAAAACCACAGAAACAATAACATCTCAGAATTTCAGAACTGGAAAACATTTAGGTGGTTTGGTCTGACCAGAGAAGGTAATCGAGGTCTAGAGAGTGAAGTCATACAGCTTAACACAAGAAGTAGGACCTGATGGAATACCTTTCCAGTAGAGCACATGACCTCACAATTTATACTGTTTGCTTCCCAAAGACATCTCTGCTCATCTGATTCTTGTAGGTATTGGTTTGTGGCTTTTAAATGTGGCTTTTCTGTTTGGCTTTTAAATGGAGAAGGTGTGCTGAGATCCACATAACAAGCCATAGCTATGCTTGATTAAAGCTACAACCTTTAATTGTAGATTTAGAATGAAGACAGAAGACGGGAATTTATAAAAGTATTGTTGTTTCTCAAGAGTAACTGCCCACTAAAATGAGAATTAAAACTAAATATATGAATTCTCTGCATATATGTATGTATATATACACACAGACTATAAATATGTGTGTGTATTTCTAAGGAAAATGGCTATAAAAAACGCTTGAACAATTAACACTGGCTTAAAAACTAATTACTTCAATAAAGATAAAAACTTCACACCTCAACTGGTGTTCTACATTTTCCATCTGGCTTTAAATCTGAAGTGAATTAATTTGCATTATAAAATTTGAAAGCTGTGTTTCAATTTAGATATTCTTTAATTTAGATTATTAGCTTAGGTACTGAAGGATATAAAATAAAGCCCTAAAAATCACAGACTTTAGATGGCTTCCTATTATGTCTGCTAATATATTATCTATGTCTATATCTATCTATCCATCTACTAAAAATTAGCCTGCATCTATCTATCCATCCACCCATCTACTAAAAATTAGCCTGCATTTATCTATCCATCCATCCATCCATCCATCTACTAAAAATTAGCCTGTATCTCTCTATCTATCTATCTATCTATCTAACGATCCATCTACTAAAAATTAGCCTGCATCTATCTATCCATCCACCCATCTACTAAAAATTAGCCTGCATTTATCTATCCATCCATCCATCTACTAAAAATTAGCCTGTATCTATCTATCTATCTATCTATCTAGCTATCTATCTATCTATCTATCTAACGATCCACCTACTAAAAATTAGCCTGCATCTATCTATCTATCCATCCATCCATCCATCCATCCATCTACTAAAAATTAGCCTGCATCTATCTATCCATCCATCCATCCATCCATCTACTAAAAGTTAGCCTGCATCTATCTATCCATCCATCCATCCATCCATCTATCCATCTACTAAAAATTAGCCTGCATCTATCTATCCATCCATCCATCCATCCATCTACTAAAAGTTAGCCTGCATCCTTGCTCCCACTCTGTAATCCATACCCTACTCAGTCTTTCCTTCTGTCGTGTACATGGAACAATACAGACTGGCCAATTTCTGCATCTACAGTAGATGTAACTCCTTGGTAGGAGAAACCACAGTCTTTTAGTGCCTTAAGAAGGTTGCCACAATAAAACACAGAGGAGATCTTCGGTATCTTGTTAGGAAAAGTGTGTAGTAATATGGCCCCACAACAGCTGGGGTTCTCTCTGAGACCAAGTATTTAGTGCACAGAGCAACCAGGCAACACATCTTCTCTGTGGATGCTGTTTTAAATATATATGCCTGCATATTTAGCAACCCAATGCATCCCATACCAAACGGGAGATGTTGAGCCTTGGAAGAATTTCCTAACAGTTACACAATCATTGAGAGCTCATTAGGTGTCCAGCATGATTCGAGTTAGAAACATCAGCGTAAATCTCTAGACATGTCACTGAAGTTGCTTTCAAAGGATGTGGAATTTTTATTTCCCTATTTGGAGGAATAATGTGATCACTAGCTACCTTTTTATTTCTAAGGAGAGCACAGACAGCGGTCAGACAATGTTAAAGAGGCAGTCTTTAGGGTCTATTGGGACATTATACCAGTAGTGGAGTCAAGAGTTAAAGAACATAATTCTTGACAAACACCTTAATTCATCAGCTTGGTTTCCCCCCCACTAAGTTAGATGTTTACGTGTTGCACGAGGAATCGCAGGTAGGGACTGCACAGCCTCTGCTTTCCATCTCATGCAATAACAGCCTTTTCAGTTAGATTCTAAGAATTGGGAAAGTACTGCTGACACAGGTTACTTACACAGAGAATCAAATGATTTTACAGGATGTTTAGTTTCAGGAGGAAAAAAAGGGACATTGATTCAGGGACCTTGGCAGCACAGGGGCATTCATAAGAGTTATCTGAAAATACTATGGTAAAGAATTTTAGAAGGAAGTAAAGGGTTTATACAGCATATAGTTTAAAGTCCTTGCACGAACACAATCCTATCCATTTTTACAATGACACCGTTGTGGGAGTACTCAACTGTTTATAGCCAGAAAAATGAGGCAATAAATAAAACTTTAGTGCTAAGTCACATTCACTCTTCAAGGTGATCACATGTAAAGAGTACAACAGTTCAGGCGGTTATTTTGAAAATTTTATACATTTTTTAAACCAATAATTTCTTACGCCAGTAGATGGCACTAGCAGTATATAGTAACAAGCAAGTTTAATTCCTTTTGCTCCTGCTTAAAAAAGATGTACTTTTACTGAAACATTTAAGTAGCCAAAGATAGTACACTATAAAATCCTAGTTTTTCTGTAAAATGAAAATAGTAACAGCAATAAAACCAAGCACTGTTAGGAAAGAAGAAGTCCTGTACAGCTAGTCTGTGCATCTTAAGTCCACAGAACACAGCATCCCTCATCCTGGACTGGACCACTGGCTACTCTAACCCAACTCCTGTAAATAGCCAATCAAATACAGCGACACTGCATTTCTTGCTAGTCAGAGAAGGGCCAACCAAATGGCATCATCACGTTGAGCTTCTGTCCCCCATATCATCATAAAAATCAGTGGAACAAAGTAAAACAGAAATTGGAGTCAAGGCCAATAAAAATATAGAAACAAACGAAGAAATCAATAATCAGGTTAATGAAGCCTAACTGGGTGACATTAGAAACCTCAAGAAAGAAAAATACACTGAGAAACGATTTGGAAAGGGGGACTCATAAAGTAGATGCAAAAAAGAGGAAGGAGTTTTGGATACCTGTGAATAGCTGCAAAAAGGTCTTCCGTGGTCCGGGGTCTACTGGGGGTCATCACCTCATCACTCCCATCTTCCTTACAGAAGTCACAGGTCTCTGAGGAAGAACCGGCTGTGTCAGCCTCCGGTACCCCAGCTATGGAGAAACAAGCAGGCAGACGCAAGATGCACAAGTGACTTGGATTTCAGTCTTTAGCCAAGCTCCCAAATAGGCTTCCCTACCATCCTGACAACGTGAGAGTCACAGGGAGAAGCAGTGGGGCCTGTAGTTTGATATTTTACAAAGATGGGGAAAATGACACAAGCGTGACAGTCAAAGCTCAGGCTTTTCTGTTAAAGTCTAGAGAAACTGACTGAATCTCCCTTAAATTTTGTTAGAACATTTCTTTGCAGCTCTCCAGGGGATTACTCACTGCTATGTAATACCCAGCCTGCTGCCGACCACTCCACCCCCCTCTTATTTTCTGCGCTTCTGTAAGCTCTACCCTTAGATCTAGATTAAAAAAAAAAAATTCATAGAAATGTCAAGTTGGTAACCTAAGTACGAGGCAGCGCGGGGAGTCCACATACTGCCGGCTTGAACGTGAACGTGCACCAGCCCTGTTCGCCTCAGCTGCATATGGTCAGAGGGGAACAAGAGAAAACCAGACTCACGCCCTGGGTCCTGCAGAGACAAACAGCTCTCCACGTTGTCCCCGGCGTCCACACTGCGCTCGGCGACCGGCTCCTCCCGCGAGGGGGCTGGCGAGGCATCGGGCTGCACCATGGGGACATTGGCTTCCACTCTGCCCGGGGACTCAGATCTTGCAGCTCCTCCCGCAAGAACCGAGCTGCCGGAGTCGGTCTCATCGGAGCCAGCCCCGGCTGCACACCTCTCTCGTGCCTCTCCTCTCATGGGGCTGGGCGACGCTTTGCTCACGTTCTCTGCGGGCTCCGCCGTGAAATCTCTCTGCGGAGGTGGCACCACCAGGAACAGTTTGGGCTTCTTGGAAACAGGGGGGGGCTTCCTGCTGGGCGACGGGCTGGGGGGTTCATGGGGCGGGGCGGTCCCGGGCCCGGCCTCTGCCTCCCCGGCACGGCCCGGGCTGCGGCTCGGGAGGCCACGCTCGGCTACACTGTCCTGGTGACCCTGAGTCGAGCTCTTGGCAGGAGTCGGGAGCGAGCTTGTCGCAGAGGCAGGCTGGCTTTCACTCTCCATTTCATTTATGCTATTTCGGGATTTCAGGAGAGCAGATGGCTTTACATGATACTGGGGAACAACCGGAGTTCGTTTTTCCTGAGATGCGTGTTCACGTAACAGTGCTACCTCGGTTCCTGAGTTCTTCCTCACCGGCCGCAACTGCACCATCTGCAACGCCTCCGTGGTGATCAGGGGCATGGGGGGTCTACCGCCCTCCTCCTTGGTGGAAGGCTGCCTGCAGGCCTCCCGGGAGGGCTCTGGCTGGCCAGCCTTTTTGAAAGGAGGCCTGGCATCTTTCATCAATTTGGGGTCAAGCGGTGGGGCAGGCGGGGGCACCGAGGGGGGGAAGGCAGGTGGTAGAGATGGCAGGGAGGCAGATGAGTGCAGAAGGGGGCTGAGTGCTGTCGGTGTGGGAGGAAAGAAGGCGTCGGTGGGGGGACAGAAGGGAGTGAGAGCTTCTGGCGGTGGAGAGGGGAAGAGGGGAGAGCCGGGCAGAGGAGAGCCCTCGGGGAAATCCGCCGGTGGAGGCGGAGGAGGGAGGAAAGGAGACTTGTCCCTGGGACAGGGAGATGGGACAGAGGGCAGAGGAGGCGCAGCCAGGGGAGTGGCCAGCACCGAATCGAGCCTCTTCATGGTTCCGCTTCCTTCCGTAGAAGTGTTGGAGGAAAGAGACGTGGACGAGGAGGAGATGGATACTGAAGATACCAGAGAGGACTTCCTTTCTGGCACCTTGGGCTTGGGCTTCCCCCTCCCATTGGCTGGTGACACTGACTTTAAAAACACAGGCACAGGGGTGAGAGTTGTGGGTGTGTTCGACTGGCTGGAATACCCACTGGATGGAGAAGTGACCCTGTGTGACTTCTCCGGCGATGTGATCTTTGGTTTGACCGCGCCATCGGGCACCGGGGCTACCGCGGCCCTGGACCCGTCCGGGAGACGGCGGCCTGGCCCGTTTCCGGGCGACGCTGCACTGCCGGCTGGACCCGCCCCACCCGGGTTCCCCGGGTCCTCCTGCACGCCCGTGTAGTCAATGTAGTAACCCCACGGGTCTGCGTACTCGGACTTGACGCTGCTCGTGTCGCTCTGTGCCGGTGTGACCCCGGACAGGGCGTAGACGTTGGGGGTGGTGGCGGAGGTCAGGCTGCTGCCCGCGCTCACTGTGCTCTGGCTGCGGGAGCGAGGCAGCCAGGGCTCTTCGAAGTCACTGCACGGGCTCTGGGAGGGCGAGCTGCCGCCCTTGCCCGGGAGTTTCAGCTGCAGCGAGTGCTGGAGTGAGGCGATCAGGCTCTCGTTCAGCACCTGCCCGTTCGACTGGACGCTCTTCTTGGGAATCCTGCGCAGAGAGTCTGTCCGAGAGGGTGGCAGGGGAGGCTTCTTCGCTTTCTTCAGAGAGATGTTTCGAGAAAGGGTTTTGTCTTGGCAGTTCGACCGGTCCCCTTGGTTCTTCCGCGCTTTTCCATCAAAAATACTGACCACGCTGTGCCTCGGGTTCCCAAAGCCATCGCTGCTATTGCACACATTCCCAGGGCCGTGTCCGGAGCTGGTGTGCAGAGAAGTGTAGTAGCCATCGTGGTCCCCTGGATACACGGCCCTGGCACCATCTTCGTTGGACGTCTGGTCCAAACTGCCACCGCTCATGTTACTTACAGGGGTGGAGTAACCAGGAGTTGCCAAATGTGGCTTCCGTGGGGACGCACGCCCACTAGCCGAGGCACTGTATTCCCAGGGCTCCGCGCTGCCGCCGTGTCCCCTGCCTCCGGAATGCCTGGACTCACTCTTGCTGTTCAGATCCTGGGGGTGGACCGGGAAGCTCAGGTTGTTTCTACCATGATAGGCCATGGCCTGGGACCCATTCTCCCGATTTGCGGGCGTATTTAGAGAGACCGCAGAATCACAGAGGGACAGCAGAGTGGCTGCGCTGGACGAATGAGGATCCGAGGCCTGTGAAAAAATGGTGGAGTGCCCCTCCGTCCAGTTACCACGGGGAGAATGATGACCATCTTTCTGCCTGGAGAGGAAGTGGTCTCTGGATTTGATCTTCGTGTATGAAGATGAACTGGTAATTTTACTGTCCAGCTGCCCTAAGCTCTGAGCAGTGTGAATCACAATAACCTCTGAAGAGGAGGAGAGGGTGGCATTTGGGATGATACTGGTGGAGTAGGTCGTGTGAGGAGAGACTACGCACGCCGAGCTTGTTACCTTTTCACCCTCCAAGTGCCCCAGCTCCTGGGATTTGGGCCTCAAAAGTCTTCCAGTCCCTGGGGCAGCTCCTAGATGTCCGAAGTCTTCGTCTACTTGCAGGTGACCCGTCTGGTAGGCGAGAGTTTCGTTTGCATCTTCTGCAGGGCGCAGGGCACCCAGCCGTGGCTCCAGGGACTGAATGTTTGTCCTCGCTCCAGACCGGGGGAGACTGTGGAAACCAGCGTCACTGTTGAAGCGGGAAGGGAACACGACGCCCACAGAGTCGCTCAGCACAGACATGTTGCCAGAGGAGCCTGGGAAGTGACTCATCTGGGCAGCAATGCCTTGCCCCTTCTGCGCTCTGATTCTTCTCATCGAAGGTGGTAGGATTTTCACCGCCTCAGTCTGACAGCTGGAATCCCTGGTTTCTGAGCGCTGCCCAGCAGATCGATAGTTATCGAGCCTTCCGAGCGTAGAGTAGTGGTCTGGGGTGTCCACTGAGTGGCCACCGACATCATCTTGGCCAGTGTCCCCCAAAGCTGGAGATAAAGCAGAAAGAGGCTTGTCAGCTAAAAATAAAAATCAGTATCTTAGTTCATTACCTTGATCTCTCACCCCCTTCTGACTCTGTTCTGTTGCACTTAAAAGAAAAAAACCTTTTCTATTTGGTCTGGTTTCTTTTTTCCTGTAAGCACCTAAGAGAAAGTTTAAGTATTGACAGTTACTGATAGCCCCTAAAATGAAAATCCTTATTATGAATTTTGGGTACTTCTCTTAATATATACTTCAAATCCTCCCATACATTAAGTGCTGCATATAGGATTCTCAGGTACTCCCTTTGAGATCAAAGCTGAGTGCTTCTTGGAAGGTTTACTTTTCACATAACCTCCTTTTCGTAAAGGTAGCCTTTCACCCACCTGGTGATTGCACAGAACAGCCGTCAAGCAGTGACTGTCTTTTCCAAAGACAGATGAATGTAGCAGTTCAACAATAGGGCTACAGAGATACCATTTATGAGGGCTATGGTATAAAACATTGTTAATTACATTAATTTTTTATGTCAGAAGGAAATCCTAAGAAAAAGAAAAATGATTTACAGGCCCATCTGTGTTTCAAACATTTCATTATCCATCTTAAGCCATTATCATCTGTCTGTTGGTGACATTCAAAATTCAGTAGCAATCTGTTGTGTTCTGGAGGGGAAAAAGCAGCAGGAACAGATCCAGTGAACACTTCCTCAGATTAAGATTATTCATTTCTTGGAGCTTTACAACCAAACAGAAAGAATAGTATGTTTAAAAAGAAAAGCAGCAGCAGCAAGAGGCAGGGTTTACAGAGAGGGAGGAAAATGAATGAGAAAAATCCTTAAGTGTAGGTAAAGGTTTCAAGCTACCTAGGAAAGAGGAGAAGCTTAAAAAAAAAAAATCATGAAGCCAAGAATTTACTCAAAGTATATATAGAAAAAAAATCAGTTCATGCATAGTAATCTTTAGGACAAATTAAATCTTGAAAAATAATAGCAAAACCATAATTCTTTCTATGTTATTGTCATCCAACAAGGACCAACTGGCATCCCTGTTTACCTGGACAGGGACACTGGTGATGATGGCATCCCTGAGATCTCCCTCCCTACCCCACTTAAATTAACCATCATATGGCACATATCCCTGACTGGATAGCACAGCTCATCCAAGGAGCAAAGCATAATGCTAAAATGGCAGCAGTGGTCTTGTATCAAATGCACAGGAGATGTTACCCTGCAACGAAGGCTCCCCAGCATAAAGCTCTTTCCTTCACTGTGATGACGGAGAATCACTTTTGTACCTGTATCTTTGGCAAAGAGGATCTATTTCCTCCTCCTACCCTCTGCCAAGTATACTTACTGCACACACACACTCACGTGTGCACATGTGACATTCTCCCTCAGAAAGAGGGGAAGTGGGCAAAAGGGCAGGAACAGAAGGAAAACCCACTTTAAGGAAAGAAAAAAGGTGCAAGTTTTTGCGGTTTAGTATTTTAGAAGGTGGGGGGTTGACTTGTAGTTCTGTATCAGTTTGCACCAGTTCAATTCCAAACATTCAGCATACCTTATTATGTTAATATCTTTTTCTTTCAAATCTGTAGTAGTTTTTACATGAGGTCAGTGGTAGATTTTTAAATGTCTTTAAGGGCCATAAACAAAGTCTTGATTCTTTCAGGTAACAATTTTGCATGTGAAACCATTCTAGGCTTCTGAAAATGGGACTACAGCCATTTCTTTACCACCTAGAGCTCAATACTATTTTTAAATTAAAATAACAATGCTTTTCTATAACCTCTAAAATATATATATAAAACAACTCTGGTATTATTTATCACAGGGACCATCAAAATTCTATTCCCAAGACAGATCCTCCAAAATGTTCACAGTACAAAAGGTGCGACAATATTACAGGACACAGATGGATGCTATCTTGATTAAACAGCAAAAATTACAAAAATAGAACTATAAACAAATAGAGTCCGCTCAGGTGCTGCTAAAAATCTTGATGGGATTTACCTGATTTTAAAATAATTACACATATTTTTTCTTTTACTTATTATATAATACTACAAGGATTGCCCAATTTTTAAAAAACAGAAATCATTTAAAAATGATTTCTATCATTTTTTATTTTAAAAATCAAAAATGATAGAAATCTACAAGTTAGTTTTACTTAAGGTTTAATGTACTGTCAGGTCTAAAGTAATGTTCTTAGTACAAACCAGCAAAAATTATTCAGAAGGGGATTCCTTTAAACGAGGCCTTTTCTGCTTGGGGAATTCATATTGGGGTAAGTTCCAGGAGTACCCAAATTATTCAGCAGGCAAACAATCATTATATACCAACAAAATAATCTTATCTGATTCTAAAAGATGAAACCTCATAACAGGTCATTCAAATACAATTCTATGTACGTTTAAGATGAGAGTAAAGAAAGAGTTAGAAATTTCAGCCTTTTATTTAAACGGAAGGCAACATATTATATACCATAAATATGCTTTAAACAGAAAATATCATACCTTGATTTTAAAGCTTTATATATTGACTGGTCTCTCGAGGCCACTAAAGATTTTGAAGTAAAAGCTGCATATAATTAAGCACAATTAACTCTCTACTTCTGGGAGCATCCCTGGTTAGATTTTAAAAATCCAAAGTCCCAACAACTCGGGCAGTGTTTAGTGGACAGGTTGCATCTTTCCTATTAAATGTCTTTCTTTCAGATAATCGTATCCTTTAAAAATCTAACTTGTTTGACTCAGCCATCCTTCCCTACGCTTTATATCTAAGGAAGACTAATTTTTAAAGAAAATATGAAGTGTCTATTTTTGATAATCATTAGTTAGGTAGCACAAAGCTTTCCAATCAGACACCTTATAAGTACAAAATATTAGAAGAAAGGGCAAGGTCAACCTTTGTCCAAATGAACGAACAAAGAAAAGATCTAATTTTTTTGCTATATGTTACTGTGTTCAAATGTTACTTTCCCTTACTCTACCCACAAAGCCTTCCAACTACCCTATCTATAAAACTAGAGTGGTTGTCTAATTGTCCTTTTTAAAAAAAACTAGCTCTAACTTAGCTACAGCTGTCTCAGTCGACCTCCAGCGGTGATCCAGGATATGTCATCAACTGTGCAATGACATCAACTGTCTCACATCTGGTAACACTCACAATACAGATGATGTAGGGAAAGCTATTGTCTTTCCCCTAGGATTAGTGGTATTCCTATGTTACGGGCAAAACAGAAATGAATGCAGACCCTAGAGACTCTATCATTGGTTTTAAAAATATGAAAATTACAGAAGATATGATTTACCTAGCTGATCAGATCCTTCCAATAAGGTCAAAGAGGCAACTGAGTTACTGGCTCCATACTGGTTGGTTCAGTAATAAAAGTGATAAAAGTTCTTAACTCTGAGGCTCTGGAAATATAGATAGATAGATAGATAGATAGATAGGTAGATAGATGGATGGATAGATAGATAGATAGATAATTCAAATTGAATACTTATGTGTATGTCTATCTTTATTCAGGCCAAACTATTCTTATTCTCTTTGCACAAAACCATCCAAAACCTACCCATATTGGTTGGAAAGCCACTCAAAATGTAGCCTACCTGGAAACATCAACCTTGTTATCTTGTAAAGAGCTGTCTTTAAAGTCACTTTTTAAGGTTAAGGCTCATGTCCTAGAAGATCAGTTAAAATATAAATATTACCTGAGCTCTGTAAAAGCTTAGCTCATTAATATCTGCTGAACATACTAGTACATATTATTTTTTCTCAAATTAGTTAGCTGTTATCTAAAGGAGAGAGAAAAATAGAATCTGAAAGAATGGGATACAGGAGCCCTGGCCCACTAAAGGAGGCAGATGTGAGGGCATAACCAGAAGCAACTTTCATAAATCCTGTGGATGCAATCTTGCCTCTGTTTGTGATTAAACTCCTGTGTTATGGGATAAGATGAGCACCCGTATGTCATCGGGGTTACTGGAGCTACCTAGAGCAGAGGAAAAGCATCGCTACTCTTGTCCCATTGTTGTTACAGTCTGGAAGGCAGAGACCACATACTGTAGAATTGGATGGCAGTAAGAGAGAAGACGTGGGGTGAAGAAGAGTGAGACTTCCTTCCCTAATACAAAGCATTTAGGCAAGGGTGTTAGGAAAAAAACACACAGGAGTGATGTCTGTGGCACCTGGAAGTTGAAATGCTACCTCAAACTGCTATAACATATACCAATATTGCTAGGATAAACTCATTTTGATTAAAAGACTAATAGGCAAGCTCAGAAATAATGATTAGGAGTTTCTAGAGTATAGCCCTCAATAGCAAATAAAAGTAAAAAGACCAGGTGAAGTGATTATAAGGAAAGAAGTCCACAGGTTGGCCAAAAAGAAAAAGGCAAGTTTCAAGATAGGTAGTATGTAGTTGAATACAATAATTGTAATTTTAGCTATTATGTTTATAGTAGTACCAGGCACCAAGTGCTTCATCTGTATAAATTCATTAAATCCTCAAACAACCCTATGAGGTAGGTTCTAGTAACATCACCAGCCACATGTGTTGAATGAAAAAGTAGACTCAGAGAGGTGAAGTAACCAGCTTGAGGCCACCCAGCAAGTAACTGGCAGAGATAGGATTTAAATCCAAGCAGCCTGGCACCAAAGCCCCTGCTCTTAGCCCTGCTATCTCGGCAGACATTCCTGATGGGCCATGAAAAAACAGGGAGAGGAAGTGAATATAGAAAGAAAAGAAGGATTATCCAAAGCATATATAAAGATAAGCAGAAACAAAATGGATGAGTGAATAATGAAGTAAATCACCCTCTCCACCAGCCGAAAGATTTTTTCATTTTTTTATCAAAGGTTGAAAAATACTGAATCAAAAAGCTATGGAATTGTTTCATCGAAGTACCAATAAAGCACTAGCCAACATACGTGCTATTTCCCACTGTACTGGTATTGACTAAGTATGCTACACTGTTGTCTCTGATGACAAAATGCCACCAATATTGTCGGCACAACTAATGAAGTCTCCATTCATAATCTGAAGTCCTAGAATAGGTTTTTGGTTTTATGAAGACTTGAGCTCTAAATTGAAAGTAAATTTTATTGTGGGAATGCCCACTGTTCAAGGTACATAGAGATGATGACATAACTTAAATTTCTATCATCCCAATTAATAGTTTTCATATAGGCTCTTCCTCTTACCTTCTCAACAAAATTGAATAAATCATCTGCATGGGATGTTAAGATTTGTACCCAGTGCTTCGTTCAGGAAAGAAGCTGGCCCTCTGGGGTACCAAAAGGCTATCAGAATGTATCGATTTCATAAGCACCACCGACGAGGTTAGCGTAGGAATGGTGAGTAGCAATGAGGGGCAACAGAATACAGTTCTGATGAGCCATACCTAGCTCCTTCTGAATGCTGTCAGGGACTCCTGTAATAGTCTTTCTCCTTTTGACTTTCTTCGGTCGTCTTACCAGAGTGTCTGTGTAAATTAGAGACCGCCGAAGGCTGGCCTGGCGATCGAAATTCTCCCCTAATGTAGAGCAGTAGAACAAGCAAAGCAAGGTTATTTTCAAGCAAGCCGACACCATGCACTTTCTTCCAGAAGCTTGTTGTAAAATGATAAGAAGGTATTAATAATGATGTTAGCCAGTCATACGATGATGAATGAATGCTGCAGGGCAAAAAAGGAAGGAAAGCACATTAGCACCATAAGGCTCTTTTCCAGCGTCCATGTGTGTGTCCTTCCAAAGGAAGCACCTTGAGCTCATTTGCAAATGAGCTGGAGTGGCAAATACAAACTGGTGAGTAACGCACTGGAAAAGTGATTTTGTGTTCTTTAAAAAATGTATCATTTTGGGCTTCCCTGGTGGCGCAGTGGTTGAGACTCTGCCTGCCGATGCAGGGGACACGGGTTTGTGCCCCAGTCTGGGAGGATCCCACATGCCACGGAGCGGCTGGGCCCGTGAGCCATGGCCGCTGAGCCTTCGCGTCCAGAGCCTGTGCTCCGCAACGGGAGAGGCCACAACAGTGAGAGGCCCGCTTACCACACACACACACACAAAGTATCAATTTGGAAGTATTTTACAAAGGTCTTCTGGTCACTGAAATCACACTTAACATCAGTGTGTATGCGGTGTCAGTGATGAATATGTTTGACTCATCTGGTCCTCTCCAGAGACCAATGTAATGTCTTGTCCTATGTGATGAAACAAATAACTTAATCAAGAATTCTGGATGAAGAGCTTTTTCTTCTGTCAAGGAGGCTGATAATTTGGATAGACGGTGGTAATTGCTATGGTGTGAGATACAATGATAATGAAAAAGAAAAAGCCTTATAATGATAAAGTACTTTTATCACAATGCGACCCAGGAGCACTGCTGTTGTTAAAGCTGAACTGCTTCTTGCTGTTTCTTAATCATTTTTTAAAGTTGATCTAAATTCATTTCAGTTATGTTGAAACCAAACCCAGAATGCCACATCCACAGGACTTCTTTTCTTTCTAGCGTGTAAGCTGTGTGATTAACACACCATGGGAAACCATAAAATAGTAACGTATCAGTTATTGATCAGTCTGCTTTAAATTTATCAGTTTAAATTTAAGGCAGACCAATCAGTTATTGATTGGTCTGCCTTAAATTTAACAGTTTAATTAAAGAAAGTTTTATAGCATTGACCTTGTTAAATGGTTCTTCTCCTCAAAAAGAGATTTAAAAAAAATACATACACAAAATACATACTTTTATGTTTTAAGAAAAGTATAAAAATTATTCACTCTTTTTAGCAATATTGACGCACATTCAAAGTGGGTATGTTGTAGACAATGTATCTTCTATTTTAATGGGAATAAATTGTGAATAGAACCAATAAGGTTCTAGTCAAAACAGAGGATAAAAGATCTGAATGATCAAAACACATTTCACCTACAAAGCAACAAACTTAGGTAAGTGCTTGCAAACTTGAAAATGCTCACACTTGTGTTCCTAATGGAGAAAAATAGAAATGACTTAGAGAAGACCCTGAAACGCCGGAAGGTACCATCACTGTGATAAATGGGTCACTATGTACAATAGCATATATGGCGCTTGTAAGGGACAAGTCAGGACTTCACTAGTCCACTAGTGCCCTGAAGCAGAAGAAAAACATTTTCTTGGATCAAGCCATTAAGAATGGACAGAATATTAACAGATAGCTGCATTTAGTCTCCAGTTTTGCTTCCTAAACTAAAACAAAGATAAACCACCCAAGCTCCAAAGAAATTAAGAAACAAATCATGAAGATGAACATCTAAGACATACACCATTACTGGTGCCAACTCTCCATCTTGAATCGTGACCTAAAAGGACTGTCTCCCCCGCTGGATTATACATTTCTGGAGGGTAGGGACCATGATCATGTACTGTAGCATCGCCTGTGGCATTCAGCTCAATGCCTGATACAAAGCAGTTATTCAGTAAATATCTACTGAATTGAGAGGAATTTAATTATTCCCTTTCATTGAAAAATGGCATTAGTTGGTCATGGTTACTACTTAGAGATCAATTTAGCTAGCTCGAACATCAGTACAAAGGCAGTTTGTAAGAAGTGATTAAGTATGTTTACCCACTCTGTTTATCTTCCAGGTGGAAGAGTTGTTATCCCACATTGCCGACTATGGGACATACTCGTATGTACATTTTATTTTAAACATTTTTTTCTCAACTCTTAGAACATGACGAGTCCCACAGGACTATGACTAAAGGGATTAAATTTACTTTCAAGCCAGCAGATCATTGCGCTAATGTTCTACCTCTATGCCTGGCGAGCATCTCTCTGGATTTGAAATAATATATTGATTGGCATTCTTCCCTCTGCTGAACTGTCCTGCAAACCAAATAGAAGGTCAATGTTCATCCAAAAAAATGAACACATGACAATGCCCTACAGGAAGCTACATTTTTATTTCAGAAGTCTTCTAGGGCTTTAGAAATATGTCGTTTAAAGAACAGGAAGTTGTATAACCTATGTCAATTCAACCACTAAAAGTAAACATTTTAAATTTAATGCTTATTTATACCAGAATATTAGAAAGACTACTTCTTTATGAAATATGTGTGTATATGTGAACACACGGATCCAGAAAATGGATCAATAAATATGTAATTAGGTATTTGCTTTCTACATTTCCAAAAACGTTAACCACTCAGAATTAAACTGCATTTTTTCCTCACTCATACTGCTCATTTGTTTATTGTCATTCACCTGTCCTGTGTGGCATTTTCAAGACCTCCTTTTAAACTCTATGTAATTCATATCCACTTAGTCGTCAAACAGGAGAGAATGAAGTTCAAAGAGACTGACAGTGTCTGCTGTTGTGACAATGTATTTCACTGCAAATTATTCCTTATTCCTGAAACTCCAGTTACTCTGTTTTAAATTTCCTAATTTCACGATAATGCATTTTACCCTAATTCCATTAAGGACTGTCACATTTCATAGCACAATCTTATCTTATAATATTATTTCTGAGGCATTTAATCATATATAATGTAATTACATTTCTGCTGCACTTAATCAAATAATGTAATGCATTTTCTTGTAGAAAATATGCACCCATGTATTTCACTGAGCAATAAACATTGTACTTTGTTCTGAAATGTAACTACGTATAAAAATATCTTTAAAAAATATGATCTAGGTGAATGAGAATCACGCTCAGAAAAATCAATGTTATTTTTTAAAAAAATGGAATAAAATGCCATGTTATTCCTTTAAGGCTTAAATATAGTAAATATGGAAAAATGCACATGGAATTTAAATAATTCAGGTACTTATTTATTAAATTTCTCTGGAATTCAAAATAGAGTTTTAAATGTAATTTCTAAACATCCTGTAAGGTTTTAAAAAATTCTTCAGTAACTATCAAAATGTTTTCAGTTCCTTACAAAATGTTTTTAGTCCCACCAATGCCATGGCAAAAAGCTTTCTAAGAGTAGTCAAGAGCAGTTGACTCAGAAACATAGCAAGGGTGCTATGGGTTTTCATCCTAATTTTTTTATGAAAACTGATCCTTATTGGTCACCTGATTTTTTTTTTTAGGTTCTGGCCCTATAAGCCAGGCTTTGTATGGACTGATTATCAATATAACTATCAGTAAACGATTTCTCTTGAACACATAGTCTAATGGCTGAAACTACTAACTCTTAACGTGTCTACTTTGCATTTTGTACACTCCCCAAACCACTGACCTAGTTTCTCTGCAGGCTATGGAAGTGATAAAGTAGACAAGTTTTGATATCGTTTAACAGTTCTTCTACATTTGTGAAATACTGTCTTTGAACTTTATGTACTTTGTCACCTTAATTATCATAGATGATATTGTTAAATTCAGAAGGAATGGATTTTTATTTGACAGTTATAGAATTCAAATTATGGAGCTCAAGATATAATTTTACCACCCTATTAAGTTTTAAAAAAATATATATTTATAGGGGCTTCCCTGGTGGCGCAGTGGTTGAGAGTCTGCCTGCCGATGCTAGGGGACACGAGTTCGTGCCCCGGTCCAGGAGGATCCCACATGCCGTGGAGCAGCTAGGCCCGTGAGCCATGGCCGCTGAGCCTGGGCGTCCAGAGCCTGTGCTCCGCAACGGGAGAGGCCACAACAGTGAGGGGCCCGCGTACCACAAAAAAAAAAAAAAAAAAAAAAAAAAAATATATATATATATATATACACATATAAATATTTATAGTTATTATTAATTCACTTGATATTTTTATTTCAAGTAAGTTTTCTCTTTTTCTACTTGAGAAAACAAGAAGGTAAGCAAATCATTCAGAAATATCACTAAAGTGTTATATCTTCACTTCTAAAAATGAGTTAAAATAGCCCTTTAGAAGGTAAACCTGATTTTTTCTTACCCAAGATCACATTTGGAAGATATTCCCATATAGCCAAAATATTTTTAGAAGGCAAATCGATTAAAAGAAACACTTCAGCAGAATGGCTGGACCACCGAGTTCTTTGACATCAACCTTTGGTGACATAGTCTTCTTATCTAATATATATTTGACATGCACACACATATATATATGTTTTAGTATTCCCTTCATTAAACAAAGAGCAGGAAGTCAGACCACAGCTATTTACCTTTGATGCATAAATGACATGCTAAGAGCATATAACAAACAAAGAGCCATAGTCATTTTCCCAGAACATGTGGAACCTGTCTGCAGAGCAAAGCATACCAGTTATGTTAATAGGAACTACATCAGCCTGGACTGTCTGGGCCTGCTGTCGCATCTTCTCTTCCGGTGTTGGCAAGGGAAGTGATTTGGTCCAGTTGGTCTGAGTATTAAGGTCAGAGAAGTCACTTGAGGTTGGCGTTTTAGGTCTCCTGGTAGAAAGTCTTTCCTCTTCTGACGAAGAGACGGAACACTGCAGGGGAAAAAAAGTGAGAGGAAGCCACAGTGTGTGTAAATGCTGGCAGAAACATTTAAAAATACATTTCTTTAAAAAAAAAATTTTAACTGATGTGAAGCAAGCCATAAAAAAAAAAATTGGTCACATTTAGGAATAGAAGTAACGGTTTGCAAGAGAAGTGTTCATCACCTTGAGTATGACCCGTAATATATATGATGTGCAGAGGCCTTAGTCTCTAAGCCATGAGGACTGCAAAAGGTTTTGCTGACCCACAAAATTTTTTAAGTTCTTCCTGTTTTTTTCTATATTTACTCTGATCAGAAAGCTTTGGATTTAGTTTAACATTAGAAGCCCAGAGAAACATCATGGGTTTGCCCACCAGTTTCTATTTTTATTAAAATTGCATTTTGCTCAAAGTAATTTCTAGCCTCAATCTCATTTCCTTTAGGCTCTGACCTCAAAGAACAGTTTGAAATGACAGAGCTATTGTTGCTCAACTATCTGTGCTCTTCGGAAACCACTTATATGGGGGAAAAAAATCAGTGTGAAATTGTTAAATTATAAGAAGCTGACTGAAGCTCTGCTTGGAGCCTTATCAAAGTCCCGTGAAAACATTTCCAGCAGTGTCTGTTTTTATACAGATTAACATGCTAACTGGGGAGCCCTCGTCAACACCTTTCCTCCTGTAACATCTTAAAAAGTGTAAGCAAGAAAGTTGTTTTGGCAAAAGCATTTTATGATGAACTTCAAGATGGCTCCAGCAGCTGGTTCTATGACGAGAAAACACCAAGATCTCAAAAGAAATGTGACGGTCTCAGGAACAGCAGCAACAATAACAACGAAAAAGGGTAATTGACTTTCGTTGGGAAATGGCAGGTTATAATCATAATAAACGCTTAAGGACTGCTCTTCAAGTCAAAAGCATTTAAACTAACCACCACCTAAGGCAGTTAAGACAGGTTTTCCTTAAAAATGAAAAGTCAATAAACCTTCCCAAGGGAATTCCTAGAACACTAGCAGCCAGGTCAATTCAGCACCCCTCAACCACACAGCACCCCAAAAGGGTAACTGCTATCCTGACTCCTAACACCCCAGGCTTTATTTGCCTGTAATTGAATTTTCTCTAAGGGAAATTATATTGTATTTTCTGTTTCGTGACTTATTTCTTTCATTTAACATTATGTTTGTGAAGATTTTTCTATCTTTAAAAAGCATGTGTTGGGCTTCCCTGGTGGCGCAGTGGTTGAGAGTCCGCCTGCCGATGCAGGGGACACGGGTTCGTGCCCCAGTCTGGGAAGATCCCACATGCCACGGAGCGGCTAGGCCCGTGAGCCATGGCCGCTGAGCCTACGCATCGGGAGCCTGTGCTCCGCAACGGGAGAGGCCACAACAGTGAGAGGCCCGCGTACCGCAAAAAAAAAAAAAAAAAAATGTATATTGTAATGCTCTGGATTATTACCTTAACCTCTTAACTGGTCTCCATACTCTGACCTTGTTGGCCACCCTCCCCTTCTCCCCACCGCCCCTTTAATAGTCTACTGCTCAACACAGAAGCCAGAGGGATCCTTTTAAAATATGTCAGATCCATATATACAATACCAAACATAAAATAGATAGCTAGTGTGAAGCAGCTGCATAGCACAGGGAGCTCAGCTCGGGGCTTTGTGACCACCTAGAGGGGTGGGATAGGGAGGGTGGGAGGGAGATGCAAGAGGGAGGGGATATGGGGATGGATGTATACACATAACTGATTTACTGTGTTATACAGCAGCAACTAACACAACAATGTAAAGCAATTATACTCCAGTAAAGATGTTAAAAATAAATAAATAAATAAAATATGCCAGATCGTGCTGCTCCTGTGCATCCTTACTATAACCTACAAGACCCAACATGACCTATGAACTGGCCCACTGCTATCTCTGACCTCATCTTCTACTATTCTATCCCTTATTTATTCTACTCCAGCCTCACCATCCTCCATCCAGTTCCTTGTACAAACCAAGCACTCTCTTGCCTCAGGGCCTTCGCACTTGCTCTTCCCTTAGACATCCTCACAGGTAGCACCTTCTTATTCTTCAGGTGCTTAGTCAAGAGTCCCCTTCTTGTTGAGGTCTTACCTGTTCACTTACCTAAAATTTCAACTCCTCCCCAATATTTTATATCCCCCTTTTCAGCTTTCTTTTTTCTCTTCAGTACATATCACCATGTATGCATGGTATTTTAGTTTAGTATGTAGTAGTTTAGGATGCATATATTTTAGTTATTCACCTTGTTTGTCTCTCCCATGAGAATGTAAGTTTCAGAAGGCTTTAAATCAGAATTGCATAGAGAGCTATTTCACAATTTTAGCTTAAAAAGGGGTCACCATTTAGTAACTGATTGCTCAATGCCTTGCCCTGGGTTACAGGCTTTATAGGAATTGGTACCTCATTTAATCTTCACAGCATTAGCCTTGTTTTGTAAATAAGGAAATGGAGTAAAGCAACTTCACTTTTGGGAACTTCACAAGTGGGCAACTGGGATTAGAACCCACATGTGCCCTCAAAGCTTCTGCTGTCAAACAGTGTAAAATAACAACTTGGCAATATTTGCAATAAATTGCTAGGTTTTCTATCTAAAATTAAAATCTCTGGACTTCCCTGGTGGCGCAGTGGTTAAGAATCCACCTGCCAATGCAGGAGCCATGGGTTCGATCCCTAGTCTGGGAAGATCCCACATATCGGGGAGCAACCAAGCCTGTGTGCCACAACTACTGAAGCCTGCGCGCTCTAGGGCCCACAAGCCACAACTACTGAGCCCGTGTGCTGCAACTATTAAAGTCGGCGTGCCTACAGTCTGTGCTCTACAACAAGAGAAGCCACCACAACGAGAAGCCCACGCACTGCAACGAAGAGTAGCCCCCGCTCACCGCAACTAGAGAGAGCCCGTGCGCAGCAACGAAGACCCAACACAGCCAAAAATAAATAAAATAAAAATAAAATCTCCATTTATATCTCCGAATAAGAACAAAACCTTTAAAAAAGCTAGAGTAAAGTCAACAGTGTGGTGTAGTGGGTGGAACACTACACTCTGGAGTAAAAAACAGTAAGTATCAGCATGCTGGCTCTGTCATTTACCAGCTGTATGTTTTGAGCAACTCAAGCTCCCTGTGTTGAGAACAGAATAACTTAAATAGCGTCACCACGCTTCATGTTAAGGGATCCCTCAGTACAGGGTAAATTATTTTTTTAAATATTGAGTTTAAAGTGGTCTTGCTTTCAGAACTTAAATGCAGTTTTAAAAACTGTAAATTGATCAGTAATGTCATTAACACCCCGTATCCTTATCCTGGAAGGAATGGACAGTCACAAATGAAACATAAGAAACCTCGATTTCTTGTGTCAAATTGCTTAATTTACAAAGGGAGATCACCTGCCATACCAGCAGTTGTTTTGTGAATTTTGGATGCTGTTAAGTCCTGCATTTCAGAGACTACTAGGTCCTGTCTGGAAATCAGACAAGCTCCCACCAGATGGATGGTGGGGCCTGAAACATGGTCTCTTTGGCAGATGGCCAAGTTACGAAAAAGTGGGCTTAACTATGAAACACATATGCCCACCCAGGCTTTTTTTTTTTTTTTTTAATCTGCTATGCTTTTAAAAATTAGAAAACCTAATTATAGCCAGAGTTAAAGTTAGCATTCATTTAGCAATTATTACATAAAAATAGATATAGAACAGATGAAACTATATAGAGCACCATTTAAGAGGAAAGCCACATACATTCTGGTCCTTTTTACAGGACACTTACTTGGTCCATGGTGTTTTTCTCTCCAGAATTAAATCCTTCTTGGGTTAACTCTTGCTTTTTAAAGATTCTAGATAGTTTTATAAGGCGCCGAAATGTTTGGAGTCTTTTTTGGCTTTATGCTTCTTCCACCGTCAATACACTTAGACACAAGAGATCCTGACTTCATTCTCTTCTCTCTTTATTCCTCCCCCTGGTCCCCTGGGCCCTGGACCCAACAACAAAAACCAAGGGTAGTGGTTTGGGGGGATCCACACAGAAGCACAGTTCATGGCCCATCCAGCAGCTCCAGGATGGCCAGGAGGTGGTTTCCACATTCACATTATTAAATAATTTCAATTGTCCCTTCTCTCCTACTCAGTATATTACCACAAACCTAGCCTCTTTATCATGGGCTCTAAACTTTCTTACCATGTACTGAATTAAAATATTTTGGATTTAAACGATCACATATTAAGTGAACATAAATGTTCAAAGTGATAATGTAATTTCTTACTTTTAATGAAGTTTTATTATAATAAATCATATATACAAAATAACATGAATTTTTAAGACCCTACTACCCAACTCATGACTTAAAATAGTACCAAAAATTGCATCCACCCCATACTTTTCCCTGCTTCCAAGGTAACCATTCTCCTGAATTCTATGTTATTTATTATTCCCTAAATTGTTGTTATGTGTGTGCATAAATATGTCTAAATTACATATTTAGACTTGCTTGACTTTATAAAAATGGTACCATTCTCTTTGTAGTGCTATTTACTTACCATTATGTTTCGAAGACATATCCGTGTTGTTGTGTGAGCTATAGTTAATCCATTTCACTGAAGCCTACATTCCATTCTAATACATTTATTTATCCACTCTTTTACTGATGGATGATGGGTTGAAAAAGATGTTCTTCCTATTATCTCAACAATTCAAAACTCCCCTAAGAGAGTAGTTAGCAGGAAAGAGCTGTAGCTAGGGCTCAATTCCACATACACTCATTGTTTCAGGGAAAACAGGGGCTGTGGAGTCACAGATTTGGGTTTTAATCCTAGTTCACTCTTGGGGGTGAAGGGTGTGTTCACTACCTTGATTGTGGTGATGGTCTCCTGTATGTATAAATATGTCAAAACTGGGGCCTCCCTGGTGGCGCAGTGGTTGAGAGTCCGCCTGCCGATGCAGGGGATACGGGTTCGTGCCCCGGTCTGGGAGGATCCCATATGCCGCGGAGCGGCTGGGCCCGTGAGCCATGGCCGCTGGGCCTGCGCATCCGGAGCCTGTGCTCCGCAACGGGGGAGGCCACAACAGTGAGAGGCCCGCATACCGCAAAAAAAAAAAAAAAAAAAAAAAAAAAAAAATATGTCAAAACTTATTAAATTGTATACTTTAAAGACGTGTAGTTTATTTTATGTAAATTACACCACATAATGCTCTTTTTAAAAAGAGAGAGAGAACTCTGTTTCAGGGTTTAAAAGCTACGTGATCTTAAGCAAGTGGCGTAATCCCTCCAAGATGCATTTGTGACGTGCACAATGCAAGCTACCTTGCACGGTTGCAGCAAGTATCAAGTAGACTCACAGACAGCACTGAGCCCAGCCTCTGAGCTTTTCTTTGTGCCAGGTGCTTGGCTCTATACCGGGAATACAGAGATCAACACAATGAGAATGCTGTGTGTCTGTCCCCCCCTCCCCCCGTCCTGCCCCGGTCTAGAATGGAGGGCAGCTAGAAATACAGCCCATTCCAATTTAATGGGATGTGTGTAGCAAAATAAATGGGAACAAGTTATGAGAGACAGCCTCACAGTTTGAAAGCATAAGGGCCTGGAAATGACAGACCCCAATCTTCCCACCCTGCCTGCAAAGGTACAGAGTAACAGGGGCCACAAACTGCAGAGCAGGGAACATGAGGAACCAGCCAAGACTCCTCTGTGCTTCCACTGTGTCCTCCTGAAACTACTCACCCAGAGAGACCCAGTGAGAAATGACTGTATCTAGAATCGTCGTAAATGTTTTCTAGATGGTAAGTTACCCTAGGCTAGGGGCCCTGTCTGTATACTGAGACCAAGCAGGACTTAAATGGTTTTTGAAAACAATAGCATGAATGAATGAACATCAGACAAGTCAAAAATAGAAGGAAAGGGCTTCCCTGGTGGTGCAGTGGTTGAGAGTCTGCCTGCCAATGCAGGGGACAAGGGTTCGTGCCCCGGTCCGGGAAGATCCCACATGCCGCAGAGCGGCTGGGCCCGTGAGCCATGGCCGCTGAGCCTGCACGTCCGGAGCCTGTGCTCCGCAACGGAAGAGGCCACAACAGTGAGAGGCCCACATACCGCAAAAAAAAAAAATAATAATAATACTAGAAGGAAAAATGACAATGGCAGGCATAATCTGAAGGCACTGGGTAATTTAGTAATCTTGCCCTTTTATTTCCCCAATATGGTGCCATGAAAAGAAATGAAATATAAGGTGAGAAGCCCTGGGTCATGTCCTCTCTGACTCATTCTGGCTATGTGATCTTCTTGGGAAAGTAATTTCATATATCTGAGTCTCAGTTTCCAGATGGTTCAAATGATAGTAATAATTATTAAAGTACCTATTTCATGGGAGTTCTTGTGAAAATGAGATATAATTTTGAAAAAGTTCAAAGTATTTTACTATCATTATAAAGTTAGTACCAGTATAACCATAGGTAGTTCTACACGTAGATAACCTGTGAAGACACAATTAGAAATTTTTTAGTAATTGCTGAAACCTCTCAAATTCATTGCCTTAGGTAGGAAATTCTATGTGGGTGGAATAAAAGACTCAGAGTGACTGAAAGAGTGGCCAATTTTCATAAAACCAGACAGTTTATAAGACACTAGTCATCATCATTTGAGCATATACTATGCACCAGGCACCATGCTTAAGGATCTTACAAACATTAATTCACTTCAACCTCACAATCATCCTCAAGGTGGGTGAGGTAATCATGCAATTTATTATCAAAACCAGAACACCTCTGAGAGTGAAAGGGGTGCTTTGAATAATCACACAGAACAGCAGCTGTAAACCAGACTGTCCTGAGCAAAACCAGAACATGTCGTTTACGACTCTTCACAGTTGAGGAAACTGAATCTCACAGAGGGAAGCAATTTGCCAAGGCCACCAGCTTCGACAGGTGGAAAAGCTGCCCCGGGACCGGTGCTCTGAAGCATCACCTTATACAAGCCTCCTCCATGTGCAGTCACAGAGTAAGGCTACTGTCCTTCTGTGGTCTTCTAAGTAAGTCCTCCTCCAATTTAAGTATCTCTTATCAGTGAAGACTAAAACAGAACCTGAGATGCCAGTTCAAAGAAAACAGAAAACTAGAAAAGAAAATTTCTGTTTCTATCAATACCATTAAAGCCAACGATTTATTGCCACAATCCCAGTCTAATTTATCTGTTTGGGGGGGAATTTTATGTAAGAGATTGAGTAATGACTGACGTTCTTTCTGCTGAGACAATGGGGCCTCTATGAATGTTTCCTTGATTCAGTGAAGATATTCATCAAACATAACCTCCAGCAATGGCAGTTGGAGAAATGCCTTCTCAAGGAAGTGTTCTGTCATCTATAACTAAATTTTCTTCAAATACCTGAATAACCTCTTTGGTAGTACCTGGTACACACAGAAAACTAAAAGAACAAAAAAATGTCAAGGCTAGGACAATACTAAAGCAATGCCTTACTCTTTGATTTCACAGTTGAATAAAAAGGTATTTTGTGAGATTTCTGAATCTCTTTGCAGACAGCATTTTTCATGCAGCATGTTTACTATTTAATGATATACATAACACATATAGTTGGAAATATGTCAAGCAATTTCTTTTCTTGCTACACTACATGACTACTTTGAAAGATATATGTGGATATCATTAGCAAAATACCTTTCACCACACCATAAACACAAGTCCTACTTGGGAAATGTTTTGCATTAGGATAATTATTCTGGAATGATTAGCCAGAATAAATAACCAGAACAGACGTCCCCTAAGTCTTCTGTTCTAATTTATGTCCTTAACTTTTGCCCTATTAGCAACTCTCATTTTAGGAGAGTGCTTCTATCCTAAGCACATAATAGATGCTTAATTATTTCTTGAATGCAAGTTAGATGCTTTTCATCCTAATTTTGCTGTCAGACCATTTGTCCTCTAAGCATTTGTTAACTTACCTGTCCCTTCTTCTCTATAGTTCACTGTTCTCCTCATCATAGCCCCACCTCCACTGCCCACCTGGAAGTACAAAGTGAAGGGTTTCCCCAGTGGAATTTTCCCTCTAAGTTGACTTCTATATACTCCATGTTTAAAATGATCCCAACTGATAGAATGACATTTAAGGACATGATTGCAGTTAGGGGTCTTGGTCTTAATGTGGAGACCATAAAATGCTAGCTTGGAGCCCCTCGTACAGTTAATGGATTCCCACGTGATCTCAAATGCCAACTTCATCATATACTAAATCCCTAAAGATTTAGGTCTACTCCTGGACTTTACAGTCTGTTTTTAATATTCTGTCCTACTGGTCTGTATATCCAGGTGACACACTGGAGTGATTCTTGACCCTTTATGTTTCTTTTTTTTTTGCCTTACGCGGGCCTCTCACTGTTGTGGCCTCTCCCGTTGCGGAGCACAGGCTCCGGACGCGCAGGCTCAGCGGCCATGGTTCACGGGCCCAGCCACTCCGCGGCATGTGGGATCTTCCCAGGCCGGGGCACGAACCCGTGTCCCCTGCATCGGCAGGCGGACTCTCAACCACTGTGCCACCAGGGAAGCCCAGACCCTTTATGTTTTAATACCTGGTCAGGCCGGTTCTCCTTCCCCCACCACTGCTCTTCTGTTTTACAGCTTTCCCAGGTAGGAATCTTGGACTCAGTTTCTCCAGTCCTCGCCCCCCTCCTCCCATCCCCTAAAATAACTCCAAACTAAAACAGAACAAAACTACTCAACTTTTTACAGTAAGTCCCCTACATATGAATCTTCAAGTTGCGAACTTTCAAAGATGCGAACCGTGTTCACATGTCCAATTACTTAAGTCAGTTCACGTCTGGCATACACTGTCACATGCGTGCATCCTCTACAAGTGCTTATGCTTTTGTGTACTTTACTGTACAGTACTGTATAGAGTACAGTAGTACAGTATCTTTATTTCAAGCCCAGGATGTCCGGAAGCAAGTGTTAAAGCAGCGGTGATGTAGCCGGTACCATACTGTACTTTTCAAGGTACTATACTGTAAGATTAAATATGTTTTCTTTATTTTTTGTTTGTTTTATACGTATTGTGTGAAAAGTATTGTAAACGTATTACAGTACAGTACTATATAGCCGATTGTGTTAGTTGGGTACCTAGGCTAACTTTGCTGGACTTACGAACACACTGGACTTACAAACATGCTCTCGGAACAGAACTCGTTCATATGTAAGGGACTTACTGTATTGGTATTGTGTTAATTTTTAAAATTAACTTGGGCAGAATTACAGCTCCGATCTCAGAGAACAATTTTCCACTCACCACTTTCTAGATAAAGAAATTAATGCCTTGAAGGCCCAAGTGATACATCCAAAGAAATGCAGCAAGTGGCAGAGCTAACGCTCGAAATTTGTCTCCTTAACTCCTAGAATAACACCATCTCTTAACTTTAGCTTTTAACTTCCCCCCTCCTCACCATTCACAGACACTCTTTGGATCTCTAGGTCCTTAGGACATCTTGTCTGTTGCAGTAGTCTATAAATATTCTTCTTACACACCTCACCCTCTCCCAACCCCTTCCCCGTTTCGTGACTGCCCAAGTCAGAAGAATTTCTCTTTCGAATGTCACTATATGACAAACATTTATTGCATCATGTTAATATATGTAAAAGTTTTCATTCTGGTGAGTTCTCCCTACCTGAGAGCTCTAAGTTTCTTGAGGCAAGTACAGATATCTTATTAATCTTCGCATTTTGTAGTAGCAGGTAAATGCTATATACATTAAGAAACATTCATTCACTGGCTGCTGCTTCTTCCTGGAATGTCCTTCTCCAAGATTTCTGCATGGCTCACTCTTTTAATCCCAACCACCTCTTTGCTCAGGAAGGCCTACCCCTTTAATTTAAAATTGCAACCTCTTGTTCTGTTTTAGTTTACTCTAGAGCACATGTCACTAGTACAGCATCATTGCTTATTTATTCTCGGTGGCTCACCATCAAATCAAAGCACCATCAAGGACGAGTATTTCTTTTGTTTGCTTCATTGTTACATCACCAGCACCTAGAAGAGTCCCTGGCACACAGAAGATGCTTAATAACTACTTTTTAAAAAATGAATTTTAATTCTGTGTTTAAAGTAGTGAGGTGGTGGATGTGTTAATCAACCCAATTGTGATGGTCATCTCACAAAGCACATGTATGTCAAATCATCACACTTTAAATATATAAAAATTTATTTGTCAATTCTATTTCAATAAAGCTGAAAAAACTTAATCTACACAAAACAAAATCCTCACATGTAATTCGTCTTCTGATTTTAATTTTCCTTACTCACACCAACAAGAGAAAGGTGAGTTTTTAAAATTGTAGGCTAGATCAATTTTGAAATAGCTGCTTTTCTAATTATAATAAAAGACCTTCTTTGTATAGATCTTCCTCAACTTATGCTGGGGTTTTGTCAGATAAGCCCACCGTAAGTTGAAAACAAATGTCAAAATGTATATAGATCACTAACCTACCGAACATTGCAGCTTAACCCAGCCTACCTTAAACATGCCCAGAACACTTAACATTAGCCTACAGTTAGGGCAAATCGTCTAATACAAAGCCTATTTTATAATAAAGTGTTTAATATCTCATGTAATTTATTGAATACTGTACTGAAATCAATACACTGATTATGTCCCTTTAATGAATTCCTTGGGTCCTGAACTTATCTTTTTTGGACTAATTTTAGACTTATAGAAAAGTTGCGAAGATAGTATGAAGAATTCCTTGTGTACCCTTCACCCAGTTTTCCCTAATATTGACATATTACATAATCATGGTACATTTGCCCAAACTAAGAAATTAACGTGGGATAATACTATTAGCTAAAAAACAGACTTATTCTGATTTCACCAGTTTTTCCAAGTTATGTCCTTTTTCTCTTCTGGGATCCAATCCAGGATCCTCTGTTGCATTTAGAAGCCTTACCTTTGGATCTGGTTCTTCATCCTCGTCTTGATAATCATCGCAGAATGGACTGGAGTTGGCTGCAAAGGTGGGTCCCTGGGAGTAGTACTGAGAACTCCGGTAGCCATCCTGCCGCAGCTTATCACATTCTGCAGGGGTACAGGCCGGGGAGGGGAGAAAGGGCTTTAAGAACCAGGATGAGTTTAATCCTCCTTACTTACCTTTCCTAGTAATATTTCTCTATGCATAACACAATTTCAAAATAATGACAATATTAATAATAAAAATTATGATAAAAAGAACTACGAATTAGTAAAGCAGCTGCCACACTCTACATGCCACATTAATACACTTCAAAGGGATTACCTTTACACCTCACAACAATCCTCTGAGTCAACTTTAGGGTAATTAAATCACTTGTTGTGTAATGTTATGTAAGGAAGCAGTGGACTCAGAATTTGAACCCAAGGTCTTACTTACCATAATCTTTTTTCAGTTTTATTGAAGTATAGTCGATTTACAATGTTGTGTTTATTTCTGTTATACAGCAAAGTGACCCAGTTATACATATATATATTCTTTTTCTTATTCTTTTCTGTTATGGTTTATCACCAGATACTGACTGTAGTTCCCTGTGCTATACAGTGGGACCTGGTTGTTTATCCATCCTATATATGATAGTTTGCATCTACTAATCTCAAATTCCAATCCTTCCCTCCCCCACTCCCCTCCCGCTTGGCAACCACAAGTCTGTTCTCTATGTCTGTGAGTCTGTTTCTGTTTCATAGATATGTTCATTTGTGTGGTATCTTAGATTCCACATATAAGTGATATGTGATGTTTGTCTTTCTCTGACTGACTTACTTCACTTAGTATGATAATCTCTCTAGGTCCATCCATGTTGCTGCAAATGGCGTTATTTCATTCTTTTTTATGGCTGAGTAATATTCCGTTGTATATATGTACCACATCTTCTTTAACCACTCATCTGTCGATGGACATTTAGGTTGCTTCCACGTCTTGGTTATTGTAAATAATGCTGCTATGAATATAGGGGTGCATGTATCCTTTTGAATTAGAGTTTTGTCTGGGTATATGCCCAGGAGTGGGATTGCTGGATCATATGGCAACCCTATTTTTAGTTCTTTGAGGAAGCTCCATACTGGTTTCCATACTTACTATAATTTTTGACATGAAACAATTGATTAAGTAATTCCACATCAAAAAACACATGCAATTCTCATGCTAGGCTTGTTTTCTAGACTGATTAGCTGGAAGTGACAAGAGAAATCATGGATTATAATGCTCTCATTTTGTTTTTACTTCTCAATTTAACTTTGATGCTAAACAGCCTATAATCACTGTGCAGAATTTAGTTAGTACAAGCTGGCTGGCAGTCTGAGATGTCTTCCAGTCCACGGAGGAATGCCTGGCACCTGAGTGGAAGGTAAGTAGCAGCCCTGGATCACAGGGGGACTAGGACCACTGGCTGCTCAGAGATTAGAGATTCTCTTCAAGGAGCAACAACAAACCATTGCATTGATAACTCCCATTGGTGGGGGTGAGCACAGAAAGAAGAGTTCTAATGGCTTTTCAAAGCCCCAGGAGCTCTCCTATTACCCAGATACCTCAGAGGAGCATTTGCCTTGCAAAAGGATTCCCCATAGGGTTCCTTTAAATATCCAGCTTGGTAAAGGAAGGTGACATGTGTTTGGTTTTGGACAAGTTTCCTCTTTGCACAGCTTTACAAAACCATGCGCCTAATGGCACAGAACTAAAGTAGGGCATCTTCAGAGTTCCCTTCTAACACTAGGAGCTAAGCTTCTTCTTCAAAGAGGAGATTAATAGTTGCTTTAGTGGAGGGATAAAAATTCTGCAACTGGAGAATAAAAAAATCCTCACTCTCCTGTGCTATCTACCTCACAGTGGGAGTGGAGAACTAAAGCAAAACTATAAATCAGATTTTTTTAAAGTCCCATGGAAATAGTCACGAGGCTCTTCTAGAATGCCAAACTAAAAAATGTACTGATAATCATAAGAGAGCTAAACCCTACTACTTCAGTTACTTATGGGCTGAACAATGTGTGGGCTGGCAACCACTGTTAATACTGAGTAAAAGAGAAAATAAAAAAAAAAATTTTCGGAAACTTCCAGAACACACTTTTAAAAATGAGGATTTACTAACCCTAACCCTTTTCAGTGAGAAATACTTTCACATTTTCTCCAATATTTGACAATCTCTCTGCAAAAGTAGATAGTACAACCAGACTCTATGCTCTCATTCTACAGCGATGCTACATGGAGCATGATGACTAGTTTTCAAATGGTGCTCTGTGCAGAGTTCTGTAAATATTTGATTTTATCTTAAAGCTAAGATAAAAAATAACAGCTCCATAGTTCTACATGTCATTAACTTGTATTGCTAAATTAACTTTTCTGTAGTCCTATAAAACTGAAGTCACCTAAGGATTCAGGGTGAACCTTGTAAAACAAACCAATAAAACCTATTACCACTGGCAGCTACTTATCACGTAATTCAGTGCTTTCAAATAGTTGCCAAACAAAACAAAATACAAAGTGAAGGCCAAGGTCCTCTTAAACTAGGTCCTTTTCTTGTTCAAAATAATCCTTTCTCCCCTCATCCACTGACCTTATGATAAGCACAAGTCTTAAATTATAGAAGTTTATAATATTAAAAAATCTGTTTCACATACCAGGTACCATGTAAGAATGTGTTTGAAAAAGATTGCTCTGCAAGGGACTGCTAGGCTAGATCATCTCTAAAGGTGATATCAGTTCTGATATTCTTGGCAATAATATTAAAAATAAGCAAAGCGCTATCATCAAAAAGACAATAAACAGGGGCTTCCCTGGTGGCGCAGTGGTTGAGAGTCCACCTGCCGATGCAGGGGACACGGGTTCGTGCCCCGGTCCGGGGAGATCCCACATGCCACGGAGTGGCTGGGCCTGTGAGCCATGGCCGCTGAGCCTGTGCATCCAGAGCCTGTGCTCTGCAACGGGAGAGGCCACAACAGTGAGAGGCCCGTGTACCACAAAAAAAAAAAAAAAAAAAAAAAAGACAAGAAATAACAAGTGTTGGCAAGGATGTGGAGAAAAAGGAACCCCTGTGCACTGTTGGTGGGAATGTAAACTGGTGCAGCCACTATGGGAAACAGTATGGAGGTTCCTCAGAAAATTGAAAATAGAACTATCTTACGATCCAGCAATTCCACTTCTAGGTATTTACCTGAAGAAAACAAAAACACTAATTCAAGAAGATATATATACTCCAATATTCACACAAACATATAGAGGACTATTACTCAGCCATAAAAAAGAACGGAATCTTGCCATTTGCAACAGCATGGATGGACCTAGAGGGTATTATGCTAAGTGAAATAAATGAGACAGAGAAAGACAAATACTGTATGATTTCACTTATATGTGGAATCTAAAAAACAAAACAAACAAACCAGAAACAGATTTATAGTTACAGGGAGCAAGTGGATGGTTGCCAGAGGGGAGGGAGGTGGGGTTGGGCAAAATAGGTGAAGGGGATTAAGATGTACAAACTTCCAGTTATAAAATAAATAAGTCACAGGGATATAATATACAGTATAAGGAATATAGTCAACAATACTGTAATAATTTTGTATGGTGACTTATTAGGATTGTTTTGTAATGTATTTAATTATCGAATCGGTATGTTGTACACCTGAAACTATATTGTACAACAGTTACACTCCAATTAAAAATTTTTTTTTTTTTTGCGGTACGCGGGCCTCTCACCATTGTGGTCTCTCCCCTTGCGGGGAGCACAGGCTCCGGATGCGCAGGCTCAGCGGCCATGGCTCACGGGCCCAGCTGCTCTGCAGCATGTGGGATCTTCCCAGACCGGGGCACGAACCCGCATCCCCTGCATCGGCAGGCGGACTCTCAACCACTGTGCCACCAGGGGAGCCCCAATTAAAAATTTTTAATTAAAAAGAAATTTAAAGTAGCCTAATAACTCGATACCCGTTGAATCTTAAAAGACCAAAATATCGCAAAATTATTATCCATAAGTTAAAAGCATGAAAGGCTGACAATTATTAGTAGTTCCAATGTGTGTCACCTTTTAAGCCTAGTTTAAAAGATAATGCCTTTTTCCCCCCAAGATTAAGTTTATGTCACAAAAATATTTACATAGTAGTATAATAAACAGTAGCATATCAAATGAACACGATGCTGGTCTAAGAATAAATTAGGCCATACAGGGACCTCCCTGGTGGTGCAGTGGTTAAGAATCCACCTGCCAATGCAGGGGACACAGGTTCGATCCCTGGTCCAGGAAGATCCCACATGCCATGGAGCAACTAAATCTGTGAGCCACAACTACTGAGCCTGTGCTCTAGAGCCCATGAGCCACAACTACTGAGCCTGCATGCCTACAGCCCATGCTCCGCAACAAGAGAAGCCACCGCAATGAGAAGCCTGTGCACTGCAATGAAGAGCAGCCCCCACTCGCCGCAACTAAAGAAAGCCCGGTCTACAGCCATACCACCCTGAATGCGCCCGATCTCGTCTGATCTCGGAAGCTAAGCAGGGTCGGGCCTGGTGAGTACTTGGATGGGAGAAAGCCTGCACGCAACAACGAAGACCCAACGCAGCCAAAAAAATAAAAAAATTAAAAAAAATATTAGTCCATATAAATTTATGGCAGATGACCAATTTTTTATACCCTTATCAGATTTCTGCAATCTAGTAAACTCATCAAATTCCATTGTCATTTATCTTATTCCAACTCTACGGGAAATCTAGGAAAATTTCCTCCTGTCAAGTTGCAATGGCTCTCAGTTTCTAAACCATGGCTTTGTTCATTAAAAACTGAGTTTATTGTCTGTGGAGTGAGATGTAAGTGAGTACTAGCCATCATGAATAAACAAAGACTTTTCAAACACTGAACTGATGGTAAGAGCAAGGCAAAGCATAATTTAAAGCCAGGTTATGCAAGTAACCACAGGAGGGAAACACGATACTAAATGTAACAGAAGCTCTGTCTTTAACACATACGTCTCTTGCAACAGAAATTAAGAGTAAAACCATGCTATTGTTCTCACAGTACTACTTGGATAAAGGTGTCACTGTTTATTGTGTCCTTTGGTTTCCCAGCCACAAATTTCTTCCTCCCTCCTTTCATGTCAAACGATTTTCTTTAGCGCAAGGACAATGGACGAACACCTTGGTAGACCAAAGTTTTTAATATAGAAGCAAAAAATACTGTCATAGGATTAGATGGTTACCTAAACATCTTGTGAATTTAATACTGTTCTGTCCTCCAAACCTTCACATATTAAACTATTCTTTAGACTTTCTGTTTTAATATTTTAGATATGCTGAGAGTCTGCTGCAAGAAGATTTAGAGTTATCTTCAAAATCACTTTCTCTACTGGAAATCCTTGATGAATTTCCACTCTCTCTGTTTTGCTCCTAAATGTATTGAATTAGTGACAATGAGCTGGAATATACAGCAGTCACAGACAGTTCCAAAATCCCAGTGGCTTAGTACAACAAGAGGATTCTTTCCTGCATGTTCTCCTGGTCCAGGCAGAGCTACTGGGGGCTCTGCTCACCACAGTCACGCAGGGACCAGGCCGAGGGAAGGTCCTTCTCAGCTTGTGCTTGGACCATCACGCAGCAGCGTTGGGAGAATGTGCGTTTCACACTGGCTCTGGGAACTTCTGCCAGAAATAACCAGAGTTTACTTCCGCTCCTATTTCTTTGGACACAACAAGCCACATACACAGCCATACCTAACTTCAGAGGGGACAAGGAGGGGCCACCCTACCTCATAAGCAAGGGGGAGAATGAGACTATCCCACACCAGCTCTAATGACTCCTCCAAAAAGAGGGACGACACTGAATCTATGATTTTCCAGATTCTTGTCACCCATTCTCCCGACACTTATTAAGTGTTTATTTCCAATCCTTCCTGAATGAGACTGAGAGGCTTTTGATGTGGAATCTGCGATGAAAAGCTACCCTGCTGTGTTTCAGTAACAGAGCGTTGACCTTTGGGAGGGACTCTATGGGGAAGCCGCTGAGTATCTGGAATCCAGGACAAACCAGGCACCGCTCACCACCTGTGAGGCCTGGGGGGACAGCATTTTAACCTCCTGGAAACTCAGATCCCACCTCTAGCGCTGGCACATTACTTCTGGGAAGCTGTCATGAGAATCAGTCAACAAATATTTCCAAGTACTTTGCTCTTTAAGGTGAGAGACTAGGTCAGGGTGTGTCAGGACTTTGCACAGAACCCTCCACCTGGCGGGTGCTCAAAAAACAGTCACTGCTGTCAGCATTTACCACATAAACCATAACTACCTCAAACTCTCCCACTTTTTTTTCATTCATTCATTCATTCATGTATTTTGCGGTACGCGGGCCTCTCACTGTTGTGGCCTCTCCCCTTGCGGAGCACAGGCTCCGGACGCGCAGGCTCACTGGCCACGGCTCATGGGCCTAGCCGCTCCGCAGCATGTGGGATCTTCCCGGACCGGGGCATGAACCCATGCCCCTGCATCGGCAGGTGGACTCTCAACCACTGCACCACCAGGGAAGCCCCAAACTCTCCCACTTTTAAAAGCCAGTAAGCAATTCCATAACAAGACCTGCTTGGCTACATAGTTGTTTTTTTCTTTTTTAATAAATTTATTTATTTTATTTATTTTTGGCTGCGTTGGGTCTTTGTTGCTGCATGCGGGCTTTCTCTAGTTGTGGTGAGCGGGGGCTACTCTTCGTTGTGGTGCGTGGGCTTCTCATTGCGGTGGCTTCTCTTGCTGTGGAGCACGGGCTCTAGGCACGCGGGCTTCAGTAGTTGTGGCTCGTGGGCTCCAGAGCGCAGGCTCAGTAGTTGTGGCGCACAGGCTTAGTTGCTCCGCGGCATGTGGGATTTTCCCGGACCAGGACTCGAACCCGTGTCCCCTGCGTTGGCAGGCGGATTCTTAACCACCGTGCCACCAGGGAAGCCCTACACAGTTCTTTAAGATTCTACAGTTTGACCAAGCTGTTGGCTACGTCTTTAGCAAAACATCAGGAGGTTGTATGGCTTTTCCTAAGTCAGTATGACACTCATACGGGGATTCTCTCACTGTCAATGGCCTGAACATTTATTTCTAACTCCTCTGAATCCAAAAAAGAGCACAAATATTTGAATTAATCTAACTACAAAATTTACAAACCTAATCAGTTTCATGTAACACAAAGCCTTATACTTAGGGGCATTTTTACACTGAAAGAGTATCAGCCAGGTGCTTGGTAAATGTATTTGATATATTGTAACTATCAAAGCAAGGAGAGAAAAGGATCAAGGTTCTCTGATCTGAAAGTATGTGTGCTGGGTGGAACTGTGTCCCTAGAAAAGATATGCTGAAGTCCTAACCCCTGGTACCTGTGAACATGACTTCACTTGGAAATAGTCTTTCCAGATGTAAGCATGTTAGAATGAGATCACTAGAGTGGGTCCTAATCCAGTATGACTGATAGGTTTATGAGAAGAGGAAAAAGAGACACCAGGACCATTCGGAGACACACTGACACAGAGGGAAGACGGCCTTGTGAAGACAGAGGCAGAGACTGGAGTCATGCTGCCATAAGTCAAAGAGCATGTGGGATCACCAGAAACTGGAAGAGGGCAAGGAGGGATTCTCCACTAGAGGTTGAAGGGAGCATGGCCCTGCCAACACCTTGATTTTGGACTTACAGCCTCCAGAACTGTAAGACAATAAAGTTCTGCTGTTTTTGTTTTTGTTTTTAGTTCTACTGTTTTAAGACACCCAGTTTGTGGTACTTTGTCATCGCAGCCCTAGGAAATTAACCCAGTGTGGAACCAGGAGATGCTAAGATGTGAAAGACACTCATAACGATCTTCAAAGAAACGGGGCAGGGCTGCCTTTGGCAGAAATCTTAGAGGATCATGGAAAAGAAACTGTGACAGGAATTGGGCATCTGGAGATGCCCGTTTGGCTACTGAAGAGCTGTGCAACTCTGGGCAAGAAACATCTGTCAGCTTCAGGACCAATCTCTAAGGTCCCAAGAAAAGTTACCCTTTGTAGTAGGAAAAGGCGAGATGTAAAAACAACTCTCAGCAGACGTACTAACTACTGCGTATTAATAATATTGCCTTTGATTGAGGGCTGCCTATGAACAAGCCATCGCTCTAAGCACTTTACGTACAGTAAATCATTTACTCTGCACAATGGGCCTAAGAGATGGGGATATATATATATATATATATATATATATATATATATATATATTTGTTTGTTTGCAGTACGTGGGCCTCTCACTGTTGTGGCCTCTCCTGTTGCGGAACACAGGCTCCGGATGCACAGGCTCAGCACCCTCCCGGACCGGGTAACCCTGCATCGGCAGGCGGACTCTCAACCACTGTGCCACCAGGGAAGCCCGGGGATAATAATTATCCACACTTTACGTATGAAAACCTTGAGACACAAAAAAAACCTTGCTCCAATTGGTGGAGCCAACATTAGAGTCCAGGTATTCTGGCCCCAAACCTGGTGCTCTTTCCTGAGAGATCAACTTGCTTATGACGAGAAACTACCCTCCTTCAGATCTCTCTGTACCACACTTAATTATGTATAAAATAACATTAGCCTTTATCTAGCAAATCAGTACATTCACTTTTGGGTTTTAGTTTCCTTAAACTCTTTCCAAGAAAGAAAAGATGTTAAACTAGTTTTATTATAGTTTTTCCCCTATACTTACATTTCCATAACAACAAGAACAAAAATATGAGTACAAAATGAAGTAAGTAAATGTTCACCTAAAAGAATGTTGGTATTTAAGGTCTACTAAAATTAAGATTAGAGATGGACTCTTAACTTTTCCTCAAAGGGAAAGCAGGTCTGTAGGTGAAAACACTGCATATCTCAAATGGGTAATGAAAATATTAGCAGACTCAGAATTTTAAGATTAAAAAGAAAATCTTTTGATCCCTTCTGGAAGTTATTTTATAAATTCTTCAATTTATATTAATTATACATATTAATATATAATGTATATTATCATCATCAGTTCCCAAACCCTCTTATAGATGATGGCATCCAGGGTCTACTGGCTGGCAGTGGCAGCCGCCATGCTTACCCGCCAGGGAACCCAAGTCACTGTGCTACTTCAAGACAGCTCAATCAAAATCCTTTGAGGTTTACTTCAAATCCCCTTTTCCACAAAGCCTTCCCTAGTTACTACAACGTTCCATGCTAGCCTGAACTCTTCAATATTATAAACCATATCACATACTTCCTTAGATCCTCTGCTATGCCAGGTTCAACGAAAGATTTTTAACGAAAGAATAGCAAAGAAAAGGAGTAAGGAGGTAGAGTAGCAATTACTGCCAAAAAAGGCAGGATCGAAGTTGGAAGAAGTCATTAACCCCTAAGACAATTCTCTTTTCTTGGTTCCTCATGTATACTCCAGAGGAAAGCATCCCCATCCCACGTTTATCTGTTAAGTCATAAATGTTTATGAATCATCTACTACCTGCCAAGTGCTGTTATAGGCTCAGGAGATTCCACAGTGAACAGAACAAACAAAAATTCCTGTCTTCATAGCGCTTATGCTCTAAGAGGTCACAGACAACAAACAGTAAAAAGAATCAACTACATAATACATAAGAAGGTCCTAAGTGCTAAGAGAAAAATAAAGCACGGAAGGGCATAGGGAGTGGTACTGAAGCAGGGCTACCTGAGTGGTGACATCTGAGTGAAGAAAGTGGGTTCCATCACCCTGAGAAAGAGCTGGAGGGAAGAGTGATCTGGGCTGGGGGAAGAGGAAGGACAATAGGAGACGGTTAGACAGGTAAAGGGGGAGCAGGTTACATAGGGCCTTGGAGGTTCCTGTAAGGACTCTGGCTGAAACCACGAGGCCGGCGGGTAGCCTCTGGAGACTGCCAACAGAGAAGTGACATGATCTCACCTGTATTTACCACCTTCCTCCAGATGCTATGACTCAGCTAACAGTACTCAAATACATGAATTCCAACCAAACCACAATAAGAGTCTGAACGTTACCTGTATGAGGAAAAGTAAATCACCGAGTGATGCTAGTAAAAGCACACTGGCATTTTTACCATTGATTTGTATAATTTGTCATAATTAATTTTTTTCATATTTATAATTCCATAAGAGACAATTATAAGTGAAAAATTTCATGAATTTATTATAAAGACTTTGAAGTATACTCTGAGAGAACAAAGTTTTTAACCTAAATAAATGGTTACTAAATTCTGACTTACTTAAACGAGAGCTAGAAGGAAAAGGAGGAGATGGAGAAAGAGAAATTGAATGCAAGGTGGGAAGAAAAAGGGATTCGTCGTTTATTCCCTAAGGAAATGATGTGGTAAGATGAGTGGATGCTAAAAGGGAAAAAAGTGAGGTTTGCTGAACGTTAGCTTGTCTGAGTAAGAAGAGAAAGCAATGATAAAGGAAGTATTTAAAATGAGCAGCGCTGCTGTCCTTAAAAAACTAAAAATAGAGTTACCATATGATACAGCAATCCCACCCCTGGGCATATATCTGGAGAAAACTCCAATTCGAAAAGACAGACGCAGTGTTCATAGCAGCACTATTTACAATAGCCAAGACATGGAAGCAACCTAAATGTCCGGCAGATGAATGGATAAAGAAGATGTGGTACATATACATAATGGAATATACTCAGCCATAAAAACGGACGAAATAATACCATTTGCAGCAACATGGATGGACCTAGAGATTATCATACTAAGTGAAGTAAGTCAGTCAGAGAAAGACAAATATCATATGATATCACTTATATATGGAATATAAAAACAATGATACAAATGAATGTATTTACAAAACAGAAATAGACTCATAGACATACAAAACAAACTTATTGTTACCAAAGGGGATAGCAGGGGAGATAGCGGGGGTAGGGGAGAGAGATAAATTAGGAATTTGGGATTAACATATACACACCACTATATATAAAATAGGTGAACCACAAGGACCGACTGTAGAGCACAGGGAACTATATTCACTATCTTGTAATAACCTATAATGGAAAAGAATCTGAAAAAGCATATACACACACACACACACACACACACACACACACACACACACATGTACAACTGAATCACTTTGCTGTACACTTGAAACTAACACAATACTGTAAATTAATTATACTTAAAAAGAAAGAAAACAAGCACTGCTGCATTAAAAGCCAAAAGGACTGGTTAAGAAAGATTATTTTGTCATTTTTCAGGTTGTACGTATAGTGGTGGTGTATATGAGCATGAACTGCTAGCAAAGTGCTGAAACATTCAGGTCAAAAGCACAATATTGGTATTTTACAACAGTACAGCATTTTAGATGTACCATACTTTAAAATCTGAATGTGGTTTCTTTTTAACAGTATTAAATCTTTCATAATCCTCCTCCTATAATTCAAGGTCATTAACAATTGGGAGGACTCCAGTTCCAAAGTTAATTATAATAGTGGTCATGATGTACTGCTTCAGTGAGAATGTTCTGTGATGAACCACAGTCTAAAACACTCTTTTTTTTCAGATCACTGATTTTTAAAGCCATTACCCTGACGACACTTTATAAATGCGTTATTTTCTAAACTGAAAGCCCTTGGCCATCATTATTTGATTTGTGTGTAAAATATTTCTGTGGGAATTGAAGGAAAGCAGATATTATACCTGTCTTATGGATTATAAAACACAAGTGTTTTAAGTTTCTGGTAGATCCAGGTTTCCAAACTTCTATCCCAGTTATTTATCCATCAGATTATCAATGACAGGGTCAAACGCCAGTTCTATTACATATCTTTGTCCGGTACCAGAGAACTGAGAACACAGAAGACTACAAACATATATTTAGAAGAAAATAAATAATCAATTCCAGTCCAACAGCTGTATCAGATCTTATATAGCTAAAGATTCTAGTTTGAGCTTTCAAGTAACAAGCATGTAGGAAAATTTTACTGCACTCAAATATTATGCTCTGTAAACATTAGGGAACTTATTTTTTTAATGAAAATCAAACCAAAATGCATTTTAAAATAGAAGGGATCTGCCTTCTAGTATCTTAATTTATTGGGTTTGGCAATCCTGAGCAAGAGAAAGAAATCATACTGGTACTGTAGTTCAGATTCTGCCTTGCCAGTCATGTATATTGGATTTTCCAAAATTACATCTGGACTTTCCATAAATTCTTTTCTTCAAAACAGCTGCACTTCAATTTATTTAAATCGTCTTTAAGAATCAACAAATTAGAACATAATTAAGAGACTATAAATGGTCAAATGTTTTTAAGTTATTCAGTTAATTGCAGCATATCAAGTGAGTTGAAAAGCTATGTTAAATCTAAAGACACCATGGAGTTAATATAGATATTTTCAATGGATATTGTCCTAGATAATTTGACAGCAATTTAAAATAATAGATTCCAAATAAATATTCCTTTTTGGTTTACTATTACACTAATGATTCATTCTTTTCTCCCCTCTCCACTTAAGAGTAAGAGTTTGTATTGATATGAAGTTATACAGCAATACTTACAATGATATAAAAGCATATTATTATATATGAAGTATTATATCCAAATTTATCTTCCAAAAACTGCATATGAGTCCATAAGACAACTTCTTTATCAATCGTCACGTCAAAGATACTTTGCATCCAAAGTACGATAAAATAAAAAAGAAAAGGAGAAAATATATGGCTTTAATGATTGAGCCCAAGTCTCCCTAAAGGTTCTGAAATATCTCCTCTCTTAATGGTGCATATGAGACAAAATGTTCCAGGTGTTAGAGTATACTTCGTTTAACTGCAGGTAAGAAAGAGACGGCCAATCAGAAAATATGCCAACAATCACCCACGTGTCAAGGAGAAGGAAGCGTCCTGGAAGGAGATGCATCAGTTTGTTCAAGTAACCTTCTGCTAACAGCCAGGGAGATGAATGGCGACAGTCAAGGGCTCAAACTCTGACAGTCAACAGCTGTGTGTTCGAACCCTAGCTTGCGATGAGCTAGTGAAACTGAAGGGGTACAACTTTCAAGGTGTTTACGATTTAGCTGACTGATTAAACAAGTTCACATGACAATTTATGAAGCACTGGTTCTCCCAGTTAAGGTGCATCAGGATCCCTTGGGGGCTTGTTAACCACTTGGCTGACCAGTGGGTCCCAGAGTGTCTGATTCAGTGGGTCTGGAGTGGGGACCGAGAACTTGCATTTCTAATAAGTTCCCAGGTGATGGTCTTACTGCTGGTCTGGGAGCCACAGGAGGAGAAAACTGTTTCAGAGGCAGGTAAGTAGCCACAGAGAAGGAGAAACAATATTAAAGGTGCTTGATGTGAAATCCATTCAACCATTTGGGGTCGGTGTGACATAAAAGGAAGTCTTCCAAGTAGAGGAGAGGCTCCCGAAGAAGGAAGCAGAATTTCCATAGTTTAAGATTTCCTACATATTCCAGGTGAGAAATGATAAAAGGCCCAAGGGGAAAAGAGAGTTAATCTGTTTCTTTTATTATGTCGCAGATGATCCACACTCACCAACAGAATAACTTGAGAGGAAAACAGGAAACAAAGGACAAAGAAGAATTTAACAGATCACTGCAGGAGGAGGAGAAATGCTATATCTGGTATTTACTTTCGGTTCCTAAGGAATACTGTTGTGTTTCAGAAAAAGCTTTAATTTTGCTCCTGTAGAAGTACTTTACAGGTCAAGATTCCCTTAAACCGCTTGAAGAGGTCTTGTTATTTTAACGTACCACTTCAGCTCAGCTTTAAACACAGCTTCCTGATTCAGGCTGCTTCCACCTGTCCCTTGATTACTGTGGTCATCTCTGCCCAGCGTCCTGCATCACCCCGATCCCTTTTACTGCAAACTTTTAACACAGAACCAGATTTAACCATTTAAAAATGATGAGTCAGATTATGTCACTTCTGAGCTCAAACCTCTCCAATGGCTTCCCAGGCCCTGAAAGCAAAAGCCAATGTCCTCCTAAAGGTGTCTAAGCCAGACATGATTTACTCAGTGTGGGTGGCCAGAGAGTTCATTAAATGAATGAACCATCAGTACTTGAAAGGGTACTGTGATCATGTGACAGAAGGGCCGGCCCCATCCCTCACCCAGGTGTATTTTAGCTTTGGCCATACTTTCCATCTTAATTTACCCAAGGCATGGGACCTGCCTATCTATCTGGTACACCACCCATGTCATTAGTGTTTATTAAGCACAGCTGGCCGGTATGGGCTGGGGCCAGCAGCAACACAGAATTTAAGGGGGAAGGGGTCCCAATCATATATATGTTCAGGAAATAAGAGGATGAGGGAAGAGCTGGTAGGGAAGATGATACTCAGTGCTCTATTTGGGTTATCTATACAAGAAAATTTGGTCTTGGTAGAACTTCAGGGACACTGACCAAATCCAGCATGAAGACACTAATTCCATCACGGGCAACTCCCCCAAAGATTTCTGGTCAGACAGAACAGAAGTCACAGGAAAGCTCCCAGAAAAGTTTTGGGAAGGAGTAAGGTAGAGGAGAGATGGTCAGAAAAGCCACCTTTGAAATGGATGGGTTTTGCCAAAGGAGGGGGGCGGTAATGACAAGCAGACTGCTGGATTCATATGCCTAACACTTACTTTAGCACTATTCCAAATGACTTCTCATTTCAATCTCCTTAGTGAGTTTGGGGAGATGAAGTGGTCAGGATGGGAAAATGTGGTGTCATCAGCTCAACAGTCACACAGGAAATGAATGTGCTGACTAACATACACAAAAGGCATTGAAAAGAGTCTTTTCGCTCCATACCCTGGGACCAGCATCTCCTTCACTGACATTAAACACCATAGGCAATCTCACTTATGCAGAAGGGCAAAAAAAGGTCATTTTGACTGATATTCTCCCTCTCTGGTTAATTTCTATTAGGGTGGAATAAAAACCTCCCAAAACACAGGAAGTAAATATTAAAACTTATACCATTGGATAAAACTGTTAGCCTTATTTTTCATTGCAAACCGTGGAAGGAATTATTCCTCAAATGTTATTTGCCATGGCAGAAAACTGGTTTTTAACATTTCTTCTCTTCACATACCCAAAGTCATTTAAGGAGATTTGAAGAACTAAATTAGATTTAAATTAAGGTGAAAGCTTTCTGGTGCTCATGATAAATGTGAAGGTGCTGCGAGTTTGCAAGCCCTAGTTGAGCACCACCAGAGTATAGCCCAACTAGAGGTGATCTCATTTCACTTTAGAATGAAAAAGCCCTATCACTGGCAGTCGTGGAGCATCACCAAGGTTACTCAATATCAAATAGCCTGCAAAGATTCTAAACCAACACCAGGGACCTCAGTTGTTCAGGGAATGATAACAAGCCTTATCCACAGTACCTTCAATGTAGCATTTTTATGCTGCGCTGGGTGAAATATAGCAGCCACTCAAGTTACGCACTTTATCAGGAATTAAAATGGAATTGCTGAAACAGCAGACTGACCATGGACACAAAAACAAAACAAAAAGCCTTTTGTTTAAACAACCCATAGTGCTTTGTTAAGACCTGGATCATGTAAATGACTGTCTTTGCTATTCTACCTTTTGTGTGTTGCTTACCATTAAAAAAAAAGCAACAGGTCTCTTTACCCACTGAAAAAGCAATGATTGTTCCTTTTTCTTTGCTCTTGCATCTGACTTCCCTCTCACAGGTTAAGTACCCTTTCAGGGTTATCATACCCAGAGAGTTAGTATTATAAAAAAAATGTTGTGTGCCATCAAATCAAACAACAGAAGTTAAACCGCCACCTTTGTGTATCATTCCATTCTGTTACTTTTTTATTTTTGTCTTTACACTTCTCTTTTCTCAATAGAGAATTCAATCCATTGTTTCATCAGGTTGGGCAACTTTCCCTAAGGATAAAAATTCCAAAGGAAGTCTAATGAAATACTAAACATTAAAAAAAAGTCTTTAATAACATTACCATTTGTCTTTGAAAAGTCAACCTAATTAAATTCGCAAGCACTGAACAAGAGAGCTCCAAATGAAGTCATCCTTCTCACCAAGGAACTAGCCACAGAGTGGGGGCCATTTTTCTATCAAGACTCCAACACCCCTTAATAAACAAATTCAATGTTTCTTTGCTCCATCTCAAAATGCCCTTTCCCCAGTCCTGTCTGGGAACTAGAAGTCGAAACCTGACCTCTGCCTGCGCCCGTTCACTGCCTGCTATCTCCTCAGGGAATGCTCCCATTCTCTCTTTATATTTGCAACCTTTTCTCCTCCTGTGGGCTCTTTTGTCTACAAGCATGTTTTGATTGGCTCTAGTTTTTAAAACAAATAATACTACTACTTCTAGCCTGCCACCACCTCAAAATACTGTCCTTTTTCTCTTTGCTTTGTTGACATCATTTATTTCTTAAGAAATGTTACTTGTATTATTTGTCTGCTTGTTAAAATAATTATCTCATGAAACCTGGCTTCTTAAATCCACAGACCCCCTTGAAACCACTCTTTTGACGGTCACCAATGACTGCCTACTGACCAGTTCAGTAGCCTCTCTTCTGACTCTGCCCATCCCCGAGCACCGTGGTCACTGACCCATCCTGATCTCCTCTCTTCCTCCCCAGTTACTCTTTTCCTGACTTCTTCAGCCCCCTAGATCAAAGCCTTCCAGGCTCAACCTTCACAACTCCTCTCCCTGCACTCTCTCTATCTCCAATCTCCTCACGCCCGTGTTCTCACCACTTGTTCTGTGACTGTGACTGATCTTCCTCATGAGTTCGAGATGAACTTTCCAGGACCTCCACAAATACAACAGTATTTACAGTACCAGGCACTGGGGTCACACAAGTGACAAGAAAATGTCCTGCTGCCAAAGGTCTTGCTGTCAGGTGGGGGGATAAACATGTGAACACAGTTTCTAGTTTAATGGAGGGGTGTAAGGTTCTGTGGGCATGTGTAGAAAAGTGGGTAAGGGATGCCCACGTCTGCCAGGAGGAGTCCAGGAAAGCTTTGGGGGAATCTGAGCATCAACCAGATGACCCTTACAAGGGGAACAGGAGTTGGCCAGGTGTGAGAGGTTGTGGATTAGAAGAGAGAGGAAGTGGACTGAGACGTGGGGTGGAGAGAAAGGGAGGGGAAGACAAGCCAGGGTTCCAACAGAAGGACTTTATCCTTATGTGTAAGGGCACAAGGTAAAGACCTTGGTTGGAGGAGGAGAGAAGCATGGGGGAGAAAGGGTGATTTGTCAGGTGAGGCTGGACAAACAGGGGTAAGGAAGGTTCTCAGATGCTAAGGAAGTTAGGTTTTATCCTGCCAATGGTGGAAAGCTGGTAAAAAATGTTTAATGAGAGGCATGATCAGATTTCTGTTTTAAAGACAACACCCATGGACAAGGGTGTGGCTCAGTAATACCACCATTATCAACCTTGTGAGTTATTCACACACTTCTTTCTCTGACGAGGTGTAAACCAGGAAAGCAGCCATGTCGATTTATCTCTGACTCTGCTACAACATCCAGACCAGTGCCTCACTTGCTGGGTGCACTTAGAAACTTTTATGTCACCACAAACTTAGATTTGTGGACAATTCAATTTGTCAGTATTTGTGTTCAGCCGTAAATTGTATCTTTGTGTTAATAAACTTTGCATACCACTCTTAAACAGTTAAAAGAGGCCAATCAGAAGTTTGGAGCTTAGAAGGGAACTTGGAGATTGAAAATTGTTTTCCAGAGGAGGGAGCCAAGTACAAAAATGGGATATGGGGCTTCCCTGGTGGCACAGTGGTTAAGAGTCCACCTGCCAATGCAGGGAACACGGGTTTGAGCCCTGGTCCGGGAAGATTCCACATGCCACGGAGCAACTAAGCCCGTGCGCCACAGCTACTGAGACTGCGCTCTAGAGCCCGCGAGCCACAACTAGTGAGCCCACGTGCCACAACTACTGAAGCCCGTGCGCCTAGAGCCCGTGCTCCGCAGCAAGAGAAGCCACCACAATAAGAAGCCCGCGCACTGCAACAAAGAGTAGCCCTGCTTGCCGCAACTAGAGAAACCCCGCGCGCAGCAACAAAGACCACACACAGTCAAAAATAAATAAATTAAATAAATAAATTTATTTTTAAAAAAAGGTATATGATTTTCCAACATCTCACGGGCTACTGGCAGCACCGGAATCACAATTCTGGTCTCCTATCTCATTTTTCAGAACAGTTACTGACAACAGAACAAGATGTCAATGCCTCTGTGGTTCAGGAAAGATGAGACAATTACACATCCTACTTCTGTTCAGCGGCTTTTCCAGAATAACGAACCACTCCCTGCCCTGCCCTCAACTCTATGCCTATTTTTGTTTAAACTAGTAAATAAGTTAAAATTCTCCATGAATGAAATTTAATGTTTCTTTCTTATAAAAAAAAAAAAAAAGAAAGATAATCCTTCTTTAACCAGTGACATTTAACCGTCTCCTTTTACACATCAATTTTACCAAAGGATTCTTCAGGAAGAATGTAAGTAAAGAAGTAGGCAGGGCTTCCCTGGTGGTGCAGTGGTTGAGGGTCCACCTGCCGATGCGGGGGACACAGGTTCGTGCCCCAGTCCGGGAAGATCCCACATGCCGCGGAGTGGCTGGGCCTGTGAGCCATGGCCGCTGAGCCTGTGCGTCCAGAGCCTGTGCTCCGCAACGGGAGAGGCCACAACAGTGAGAGGCCCGAATTCCGCAAAAAAAAAAAAAAAAAAAAAAAAAGAAGAAGGCAAAGAGTAAACTGGCTACAAGTGCTAAATCATTGGTATATTTAATGTTTCTAATCCCTTATCTTTCTTTTGTCGCTTTTATAACCTATTTATTACTATTTTTTTAAGTCCATCGAGGTACTAATGACTTACTGTTGCCCTAAAAATATGCACCAAATGCTATTAGGATGAAACAATGGTTACAGATGTTTGTCACACATGATGTCTCATGATGAAGCCTCCTTTCTTTATTTCTCTTAAACATATTTGACTTTTAATGAAATCAGGAATGAGTGAAGAGAAGTTTTCATGAGCAACAGGGAAGCCACCAACCTTAGGCTATTTTGCATTTCCTAAATTAACTGGCTGAAGAAACCAAATCTGCCTTGAGCCTTTGGATTCCCCATGTAAGCCCTGTCCCAGTGACCCTTCTGGAAGTTGAGGGCAGCTGAAGAGGTGTCAGAGATAGGCCCTTGGGATCTGAGATCAAAACAGGCCAGCATGGGCTGAGAAACCTGATTTGGAGTTCTTGGCAGAGCCATCTATAAACTGCAAAGCAGCTGTCAATTAATCCCTTAACTCTGATAGGTCCTGGCTTACTTATCTACAAAATGGAAAGGGGATTTATTAACCAGAGGACCGGGGAGGGCCTTTCTAGCTCTAGCATCCTGGGCATCTTTCAGAGATTGATGGGGAGTCGGGGAAAAGGAATCTTGCTCATGTGGATGAAATGAACAAGTGTCTATGGCTGTCACTGTCATCTGACAATGTTCCTTGTTCTCTTCCTCTCTCCCTCCTCCCCACTGTATATCCCTGGAGCATAATGGCTGGGAGAGGAAGTGCCAGCTAAATCATGACAGCCATTTGGGAAAGAGGGCTGAAAGTTCTATCTGTATTCCATTGCACTTAAAAGGCACGCTTCTTTCTACAAACACTGCTTCCACATTGAGGGGCAGGTACTTTGAGATACTTTATATAAATAAGTTGGTTTTATTCCCACGAAAACAGATATTATGATCTTATTTTATAGATGAAAAAAAAGCTCAAAATGTTAAAGCGATAAACTCAAAATTAAACTCAAATAATATATTCCTAGTACATAACAGAGGCAGGATGTGAACTTAGATGTGACCAATACACTTTTCATGAAACCTGAGCTTTTCCTACTAGAAAGCAAGAACAACAGGAGGCTTCTGGAGTTCAGGTCGTATTCTATTTTTTGACCAGAGTAATAATAGTTACATAGATGTTTGCTTTATAATTATTTGTTAAACTGTACAAGTCTTATGTATTTGTCTGTGTTCTATGTCATAATTTTTAAAAAGTGACAGAAAAGAAAAACATGAAGAATTCATTGTCATTAGCACAAGGTGGGCAAAGCAGATGTTCGTCCTGAGCCTGTCTGGGTGGTGAGCAGATGTATCATTCCAAGAGAGACAGCTCTCAGCCAACATCCCCCAGGTCATGCCTAGAAAAGTGTCTTCCAGAAAGCTCTGTAAAAAAATGCCACAGGACCCCCAAGAGGAGACTCTATAGCCAAAACCACAGGGCACCTGGGATATCCCAGGGGCCCATCAGCCCAATGCAGACAAATGAGACCACCAAGCCCCCTCATCAAATCCAGAGATCCCCACAGCCCTTCCCAGAACAGACTTACTTGTCCAAGTCAAAATGCAACTAGTAGGTGGTTTCTTGACAATGAAAGGTAGATGCAGTGACCCTTAGATAAAGTCTGTGTGTCACGAACTGTCAGAGAAACCTGGCTGGGACTACTTGGAAACCTTGTCCATAATTTTAAGAAAGGTACACCACTCTTTAACGTTAAATAGGTTGGTCCGTACACACACACACTGTTGTTTTAAATCACTTGGTACAAATAGTGATTTCTTCGAAGTGTAAATCCCCAATTCTTATCTCTCCAGATATAATAAACATAACCTTCTGACTCTGAATTAACACAGGCCAGATCCAACATTCCTCCCTGTGCTTACACTTCTAATTCTAGAGCCACAGAGCAGGCTGACCTGCTAAAATGTGTTTCTTCACTGTGACTAGACGGTTTCTGATACCAACAACAGATGCTCTGTGAACTAATTCAGGCAGGAGTTAACACAGATGCAGTAACCAAACTGCCTGTTAAACATAGTATGAGAAAGTATGTTTATCTCTCTCCCAAGTTGGCCTTTTGGGGGCATGAAGCCTGAAAAATAACATGTTTCAGCCTTTAATAATCTTAAAACTGTCAAATGAGGCCTACAGGTTGTGAAGAAATAAAACCTGAAACTTTCATTGAGTCTGAGCGAGCCCACCACATCCCTCAATTCCCCTTTTCCCACTGAACTGTGGCCCCTTCAATATATATAAAAACTACCTAGATAAAAATTTAGATAGATAAAGGTTACTGACCATCACAACTAACTCTGATGAAGTTCATAAAGGGTTCAAATAACTATGGAAATTAAAAGGGAAGAATTCTTCTGGAAATTCAGTAAAATTCACTATTCATTACTAGCCAGATGTCCTGTTTACCCAAATATCAAAATACTCTTAAAATATGGGTACGGACTTCCCTGGTGGTGCAGTGGTTGGGAATCTGCCTGCCACTGCAGGGAACACGGGTTCAATCCCTGGTCCGGGAAGATCCCACATGCCACGGAGCAATTAAGCCTGTGCACCACAACTACTGAGCCTGCGCTCTAGAGCCTGTGAGCCACAACTACTGAGCCCGTGTGCCACAACTACCGAAGCCCACACGCCTAGAGCCCATGCTCTGCAACAAGAGAAGCCACTGCAATGAGAAGCCGGCGCACTGCAACAAAGAGTAGTCCCCGCTCGCCACAACTAGAGAAAGCCCACGCACAGCAACAAAGACCCAACACAGCCAAAAAAAACAAAAACAAAAACAAATGGGTACACGTTTGTATTGTTGTTAGCAATAAGTCATTACCTAAATCTCTAGTAACTAAATAAATCAACAAAACCAAATCATTTGATCCAAGAGCATGGTCACTAAATTCTATCAAGTTCTCCAGAGACGAGCCCCCAACAACAAACACAAAAGATCTCTGCTTTATTTGGACCGGAATGGAAACCATCTGCTGCAGGCACTCCACATGCTGTGTGACGCACCAGGAAAGCCCATCCCCTCCGCAGTGGGGGAATGGGAGAGTGCTGGTCTCCCAGTGCTGTTCTGGCTGACCAAGCTCTCCCCTATATGCCCAGCCTACCTCACGCCCATCTCCATTACACTACTGTCTGTTTACTTCAGTCTTGACACCAGACAGCAAGCTCAGCTCTTTAAAGCTGGACACCCACGACCTTTTGTCTCTTCATTTAAAAACTCCTGGCATAGCACAGAATTGATTCTTAAATATGTATTAAGTAGTGTCTATTATCTACCTTTATGTACTAACTCAAGCTTAGCTTTTTCGTAGAAGCATTTTCAGTAAACCTGTGCCTTCCTCAACCACTCTACTGACCAGTAAGCATTTGTGCATTACTTTAACATAAGCAAATGTTTACAACACTTAGTTATTAACTTATTAGTACTCACTGTATCATTTCCCTCTGTATTTTATGGTCCTCAAGAGGGGAGCTGAGCGCCCCACAAAAACTGACAGAACAGCTCAGACAATGAGCACTTAATGATTAAGAAAAAGCACCAACCTGTTTAACATTAAACGATAGTATTCCTTCCTTAAAACAGTGGACAAAGTCACAGTAAGACTAAAAGGAAGAACAAAATATTAGAATGATCATTGTGAATAGTGACCTACCTTTCTATATTTTTAAGCAAAGGCTGTTGAGGTCAAATTAACTTAGACTGATAATCTTATATAACATCATACTTCAATAGTTGCCATATAGTAAGGGACTGGATTTTTTCTTTCTAATCTTCACTGATAATGAGGCAATAAATACTCTGCACTCATGCTGTGTTTATTTCGAGTTGCTAACATGATGTAGGGGAAGTGGTATGTGAAGTTTCTGTACATGTGACTAAAAGTAAATAAATGAAGAACAAAAGAACTCAGACGTTCTTTCTCATTTCATCTTTCTCAACCACTATTCTTCAAGTTATCAGTTATCTGAAATCTCTTAAGGTGCATTTAAATCCAGATTTAAAAGTTGAGCTCTAAGAATTTCCCAAACTTATTAGTTTTATTAATAGTAAATCCCTTCGATGAACGATTTTAGGGCATTTAAACAATCACTGAAGCATTTACCTTTTCAAAATAAAATCTAAGTGTAGGCAAAACCAGTGGTGATGATATTTCATAGGTATCTGTTGAACAGTCCAAAAGAAAATAAAATCAGAAAAATCTATATACAGATGCTCAGTGTTCTAAGGGCAGAAAAGAGAAGCTCTGATCTGGTACTTGAAAATACATGAAAGAGGCAGTGAAGCACAATTTCCTGGAGGGTGATCAAAAAACCACTGGGCCTGAATATTCAAACTCACATATACCTTTGAGAAAGCATTCTCTACAAGCCAGACCATGCAGTGTTCTGTCTTCAGAGCAACAAAGAGAAATGTTAACAATGGCACTCCCTCAGGGGTTTGTCCTGGGAACCGTGCCATTTAATCTTCTTCTTAATTCTTTGGTGGAGGAAGGTGAGCTCTACGTAGAGAAGCTCTTTGTCAAAATTTACTAAAGACAAATCACTAGGAACTGAAGGGATCTAGAAGAAATTGTGGTTGGATTTAGGCACCTCATGAAGTCAACAAAGGTCAAAGTACAACTCCAAGGCCATACGGAAGAGCCCAACTAATGTGATTCTTATTTAAGCGTGTAGTCACTACATATACAGGGTATTCAGTCTAAATGAAAAAGGGAGCCCAATAATGTCCTCATTGCTGGAGAGTCCAATGCCAAGACTGTAAGATACAAGATACATAAGACTGCAAGATACATATGGGATAACTGAAGCGTTATAAAACATTAAAGGAAGAAAAAAATAGGGCCATGATCGAAAATGTTTGTATAGTTCTGCTCAGAATACCACATCTATTCTGAGTCTATTGACAGCTATTCCTTCTCTCTCTAAGCAGAGATTATCTGCTTTCTTTAATTACAATACAGCCATTTTTGGCACCTCTCGAGTATTTTCCACATTGTGATTTGCACTCTGGATATAAGTATAAATTCCTCGAGGGCTGAGACCCTGTCTGTGTATTCTGCATTTCTGCCGGAATAACAGGTTTCAAACAAAAGGTTGTTAAAGGCAGCAGTTAAGAATATGGGCTCTAGAGCCTGAGACTGTCCAAGGTGAAATCTTGCTTTTGCCACTAACTTTGAGATCTTAGGCAAGTTTCTAATCTTTGTGTCTCTATGTTGTCATCTGTAAAACTGGCACAGTAATGGTTTGTAGATTATTGTGAGGATTAAGAGATAATATGTGCAGTGGTTTAGAGCAATACTTGGTATAGAGTTGAATGTTTAATAAATGTTAGCTAGTAACCACAGTAGTTATAGTAACAGTACATTAATATATGAATTACTTAATAAATGACTGATACACAAGTAAAAACTAGCATAAAAATTACAGCAGTCCTCATGCTGGGTTTTTCTTGAATCAATAACAGTATTTCTTAGATGTAAGTCTTTCACAATTAGATAAAATATAGGATGCCTGGTTAAATTAAATTTCAGATAAGCAACAAGTACTTTTTTAGTATAGTTAGATCCCAAACAGCACATAGGAGAAAACGGGTAGAAGCAGAGTCTGGTAGGATAAGAATGTGGGTTTGTTGTTTTCAGAGGAAGTCTCTGAACCTTAAAAGTCACTTCTTCCTCTTTTAAAGAAACTCCTCCCTCCTTTATCACTTTTAGGATGCCTTCTTTGTACCATGCATAAACTCTTCTTAACATCAGCAACAAGCTGAGGTAAAAATGAGAATTTTGAACTAGATACAGGTGTACACTCTTCCTGGATTTCCTACTGGCCGCAGTGCACTCTGCCCACCTGGGCTTAAAGGAGCCCCGTTGGGTGCTGCCCAAGTTCTGATAAATCAAACCACTCTGCACTCCTTCACAGTCTATATTTAGGTCCCCTTTCCACCCAACTTGAACTAACTGAACAAACCATTACAAAGTACTAGCTTTAACAATTTGCTTGGAATACTTACAATAGTCTTAAAAAGGCAGTGGCAAAAGTTCCCACATCAGCAGGTGTTTATTTGGATTAAATTGGTACTAGTGGTTTAGACGTGCCAGAGGGTTCTAACATGGAGCAGGCTCTTTAAGGACAGATTTGCATATCTGTAAATCGGCAGCTTTCAGAGACCAGAACATATTAGGCATGTATTAGGTTGTGTGTATTTATGATATTTTATAAAGACACAGCATACTATCCATTCATTATCAATAGCAACCAAATCTATGCTTTCAATTCTAACAGTCAATAATCCAAGAACAGCAAGCTTGCAGGGCACCATCTTACCCCTCAATACTGATTTGAGGTTGAGCTTGGCTTGGCGGTGCAGGTCCTCTACGCAGGGGGGTCTTGTGGTGGGAAGGAACACATTCTCCTGCTGGTGCCATGGAGCAGTGTAGTGGACTGTCCACCGACTCTCCTCATCTAGGTTGGACACAGCTGTAGAAAGAAAGAACACATTCAGAGGTCAACTTAAATGTGTTACATCAAGGGGGGTTCTTGGTACCTAACACATCCATAGGTAAGGGCCAGCAAGGGAAAAATGGAACAAATTTTGAATAAGATTCAATCTCAGATCCCAGGGGTCCTTGCCACTGTGTTTCGTGTTTGTTCAGTTAATTGTTTCCCAGCTTTTCAGGTCCTCCCTCTACTCCAATGTTAGAAAATGATTAACAAAATCAATGAAGACCTCCAACTCCTGCTGAACTCCGCCATGACAAATAATAGTCAATTGTACGATGTCACTGCTTTAGTAAATGTTAGATTGTCAAGACAGAAAACAAATTTTCTCCTAAGAAGTTGGGACCAATTCTTTCCCCTCTAAGGCATTATTTTTAAAACATCACTGTTATAAACTCAATTGAATTTTTACAAAACTAATCATAAACATTCAAGGTAATACATTTAAATAGCATATCTAATTAGAAATCCATTTGTGCTACAAAATTTTCTCTGTATTTCTTGCTTTCATGGAATACTTTTATATTCCAATGTTTTTAGAAATTCCAATGCAATTGACTTTTCCCAATATAATCCAATTCAATTGAATTTTTCCAACACAAAAGAGATTGAGGACGTCAGAGGGGGAAATGATAGGCAGGCTAAATCTCTATGACAATTTTCCTTTATCCTTCTAGGGACTGGGATCGCTTTGTCTACGCATTTCATTTTTTCCTGACAATACAATCTAAATAGGGTACCAATGGATCCCAACATGAAACTGACAGCACCATAAATATTCAACAACAATTTTTTAAATACTCTCTATATAACTGCTGCCATAAGCCAGGTGTAGAAGAGACTAAAGAAGTTTGAGAAGGACCCTGTGCTGAGGCAGTTACTGAGGGTGACAAGCCTAACTCCTATGAAACCAGCAGATACGACAATTGTGAGTCAGGGGCGAGTCTTCCCCTACCTCTGACCTATGCCACACAGGGCATGCTGGGCGTACTTGTTTCTACAACGTACTATGTCCCTGGAAATGAGACCATAAAGTAGACTCTCAAAATAAAATCAACAGGCGTGCATGAACTATTGAACCTTTCTATTTGAACATGTTTAAAATTAACTCAATGTACCTTACAGTACAGCTATTACAGCCATTAAACAGATCAAATGAACTAATATATGTAAAGTCTTAGCTTATGAAATAACTCATGTAAATAATGGCTGTGGGGAGAGCAGTGCAATTACTTGAAGGTAGCTCCTGACTTTTCAACCATCACTGAAGAGGAACTTGGCCTTTCTCAGTGCCCCTGGGAACATAAGCCACCACATATACCATGGTCAGCGCTCACCCCATATACCATCTTCTCTACAGCTACTGAATTCTACAAGCCAGGCTTTAAATAATTCATTTCCTAAATCATCCCACCTTCTCCAGTTGTAAGATAAATTAGTACTAGGGACGTGATATGCAACATGATGAACACAAGTAACACTGCTGTGTTCTATATAAAAGTTGTTAAGAGAGTATATCTTCAGAATTCTCATCACAAAGAAAATTTTTTTTTCTTTTTCTTTTGTAACTATATGAGATGATGAATGTTCACTAAACTTACTGTGAAAATCATTTCATGATGTATGCAAGTCAAATCATTATGCTATATACCTTAAACGTACACAGTGCTATATGTCAATTATATCTCAATAAAACTGGACAAAATGTTTTTTAAAACCATCCCACTTTCTCCATAAATTGCTAAATGGGAAAATAAACATTGAGAACTAGACATCAAGTTAAAAACAGAAATGTCCTGTGTGCTTTCTGCTTTTAATGTTTGCTAAAAGCAGCATGTAAACTAGGCACCTGGCATTTCACATAACCTCCGTGGAACAAATGTTTTGCATGGTGCACAGAACTATCAAACTTAATCTATAAAATCCACAGAGACCCGATTTAGCTCTTAGTTATGTATCTGAGAATCTTGCGCAGGGTGGGACTCACCATATGTCCCCCAAAGAGTAGCCACAGTTAATTACAATGTTTTGTGCTAATGTCTATTTATTTGAAAGACTGAATTACCATACTTCATAGTTAGAAAATACTGAAAATTGAAACTCTTCCTATTCACCAATTACAAATCAAATCCAAGTAATAGTGTCTGTGTCATCACACCATCAGCCCCACCACACAGCTACCAAACTGGCTCCTAAGAAAGAACAGTTGTCTCTCCCCTGGTGTATCTCACTCTTGCCAGGGCAGACTTTAATCAGTCCATCCAAAGACAGCCTTCAACCAGGGAAGCTGTAGAAACGAGCCCCAAGGGCTGTTCTTTTGCTTTCTCCAAAGTTTCTCTTACCAGTGCTCCTGCCCATGGCACATTTATCCAGTTTAAATCCACTGGTCCAAAAACTAAAGTAAAATAAAATAAACCAACAACTATGTAAAAACAGAACCATGTATTTATAAAAAGTATACTTTCCAAAGAATGAAGAAGCGCCTGGATTAAAGAAATTTAAACCAGTGGTAAGAATACAATGAAGCCACATCACAAAAGCTGTGCACTTTACAATGACTGATCAGTCTAGACAGAGCCTGTCCTTGAGCTCTTAAATACCTAACAGAGTGCCAGGGAGTTTTAGAGGATCATCCCCACCAAACACATGTGATACATTACACAGAGGCTCCTCATATATTTAGCCAAAGAATCAAAAAACCATACACTGTACATCAAGGCAGACATAAAGTAAATACAAGGGTTTTTTTCCCTTCCCTTCTTCAAAGGACTTCCTTTGAGAAGCAGAAATGAATTCACCTAAAACCCCAACCATAAATAAATAAGACATGCTAAAAAAAAAAAAATCACAGAATTCTGCCCTAGAGTTACAAAAGTCTGAGGTGTTTGAACAACTTGGTATAGAATGGAGTTTAACTCATGCCAATTATGCTGTTTCACACTCTTAATTCCGTCACTGGAAAAGATGAAGTAGTACACAACACACACACACACATACACACACACACTCGCATGTAGTGGGGGAGAAAAGAAACTACTTACTTTTCTTCCTAAAAAGTTTAATTAAAGACTTGATCTTTGTATTAATAAAGACCACCATTTCCAGGATGTCTACACAGGGCTTAGAAATTTGAATCACATTAAAAGCTCAGTGCAGCAAGCAGGTGGCAAGCGGCATCCTTCTGCTCCAGATCTCGAACTTTCTTCCTCTGGCCTTGAATCCTTAGACATCTGCCCGGGGTGATGTAACTTTGAGGTTGAGCTTATTGTCAGGCAGTTACAAACCATTAACAGTCCTTGAACCTGAAACGCTCCCACTGAAACCTAATCTTTAAGGCTGAGAGCGGCCAGTGACAACGTGTACAGAAAGAAAGAGAAAGCCAATCACAGTTCTTATTTACATGATAGCCACATCGGTCTTTCTGCCTTGGTGCTCAATTATTCAGTTTTCTCTCCAATAGATCAGAAGTTTCTCCTCTCTGGATTCCACAAAAACAGTGCAGATTCTCCTTAAGGAAGCTGAGGTGAAGTAAATGTGTTCCCCATTTTCACTGGGCCACTGTGAACATCCAGATCTTTTAACTGGAGCTGCCAAGTCTTAGAGCCAGTCTGTTGATTCTTTGACTCCCTAGTTAAGTCAGGCATTTGAACTGATTTGGGGGCGGGGGGGGGAAGAGCCAGACTATTGTTTCCCCAACCATGCCCCCAGGCTCAGCCTCCCACACCAAAGGAATGTTTGCAAAGAAGCAGTAAAACTTTACAATAGAATCTCCATGGAGCTGTAAATGAGGACTTGGTTGCATTTTCGTGCAATTTAGTACGCCCTGTCTTCTCACCCAGTTTCTTTTTTTTTTTTCTTGCCAGTGTGAGCATAGCGTTGTCATTGTTCCAAAGGGTGATCCTGTTTGCATCTAGCTGCCGCAACTCTCCCACCTCACCCCACAAAAAAACCCCTCAACTTCTCCCATTCCAAAGGAGAAATTAGATGATATAGTACCCTAATCATTTAAATCTGTATTTTAAATTTAATTATCATCTAAGCCAGGTTTTTTAAATTCCACATCAAACACCACCCACGGGAGAGAAGAGGAATAATTTCTAACAATCATTATTTGAGTTTCTCTTTAACTTGAATGTACTGTACTGAGTTCTGGTTCTTTTGCCCATTTGCAATTAGCCACAGAGAACTGGGGAAACACAAACAGAGAAGAATCCGAAACGTGGTACAAGCAGACACTGTAAAAAATACACTCTGGGGTAAAGGGACAGGAACAAAAAGGAAAAGAACACAAATAAGAAAATATTATGAAAAGGGACAAAGGAAAAGAATGTTCCTCACATCTCTCCCCAATTCCACTTCATGGCAAAACAGTTTTTGAGGCACGTTAGACAACCTCTTATTTCATAGCTTTGGGCCAGACTTACAACTGAATGGAAAAATGTAATAACCCACTAATTCAAAACATTTAGTTTATAACAAAAGCTCTTAGTCAAAGAATAAAATTTATATAAGGGGCTCCCTCTGGGAAAACTTTGGAATGATTCCTCCTCAAATCATTTTCCCCCCAATTTTGTTTTTTAAACAACCACAAAAGCAAAGCAAACAAACAAAAACCAAAACACACATATTATCCTATCACCATACATATTATCACAGATTTGTGATAATATGTATGTGCAATTTGTGTTCTTTCATCCCATACATAGCTTTATTTAAAGTAACCACATGGCCAGATGGCAAATGACAAACTACTGTGACTGTAAGCTGCCCGAAACGAGTGTGCAAAGTCTCCCTTAGGAAAACACACTTATAAGCAAGAATGACAACCTGGCCCGGCTTCAAGAGCTGCCTCTCAGCTCACTGCACTCAGACAGGTAGTAAGGGTTCTGGCAGGAAGCACTCCCATTCAGTTCACAACCAGCAAGTTTCCGAGGTTGAATGTCCCCATGCAAACTTCCAACTGGAAAGAGCATATGGCCTTTCATGTATACAACAATGGCACTGAACATTGATTCATTCATTAAAAGATAAATATTGAGGGCTTCCCTGGTGGCGCAGTGGTTGAGAGTCCGCCTGCCGATGCAGGGGACACGGGTTCGTGCCCCGGTACAGGAGGATCCCACATGCCGCGGAGCGGCTGGGCCCGCGAGCCATGGCCGCGGAGCCTGTGTGTCCGGAGCCTGTGCTCCGCAACGGGAGAGGCCACAGCAGTGAGAGGCCCGCGTACAGCAAAAAAAAAAAAAAAAAAAAGATAAATATTGAGCACATACTAAGGGCCACTCATTTGAGATCCCTCTTGGAGCTTACATTACTTGACAGTAAACCAGAATTATGTGGTATATTAAAAGGTGGTAAGTGGAATGGACAAAGGAAAAAGTTGAATAGGATAAAAGGGGCTTGGGAGGAGGGGAGGTGGCCAAGTTGTAGTATCAAACAGGAGTCAGGGTAGAGCTTGAAAAAGTGAGATCTGAGTAAAACCTTGAAGGAGGCAATGGCAATAAAAGAAGAATCTATCCAGCGAATCCCACCGGCTCTCATTTTAAAGAGGGAGATATGTTTATTGGTAGTGAGACATTAGGACTAGTCAGAGAAGTGCTCTAAGAAAATGAACTCCGGTAAGAGTCACGCATGGAGTAATTTCCTTTCTCAGTCAATTAAACCTGATATAAAGTGGCCTGAGTTGTGTAAAGATAATGGCATTATCTGGTTACACAGCAGTCAGTGGTGAGTCTAGGGGTAGAAAGCAGGCTTCCACTCCACTTCCCGGGGCGCACAGGGGGCACACTGTCCTCTATGCGTTATTCCGCACTGCCTCTTAACCTCCTAAGTCCAGAGCTTCAGGAAGGAACCACATAAATTATGGTATTTATTGTGTTACATAATAAGTCGTGTTTGGAAAGAGCTTTTTAATGATAAAGATTTCCCCAATGATTTTCTCATCTCGTACTTTACATCCTGCAAAAAAGCATGAGAATGAGGAAGTGTTTTCATCTTATAATTTGCATTTGCCTGGATGTCACAGTTTATTGAAGAGCCATGGTTTTACGAAAGTGTCTAGTATTTTTCAATGGTTCCGTTTACACATTCAACGGAAAATACATAAATCCATGCCACTTCTTATTCTAACTTTAGCTCTATACCAGTAGCAACAATTTTTTTAAAAAGTTCTAATATCCCGGACGTGGAAGACTTGACGGCATAGCAAAGGAGTGAAGAGCTCAGCTCTGGAGCCATGTCACCCAGGGTACTGGCCACTTACTAGAGAAGTGACCTCTCCATACCTTGGTTTTCTCATCTGTAACATGGAGGTAATAACACTACATTACAAGGTTATTATGAGAATTTCAAGAGTTATTACTGACAAGGTCCTTGGATCAGTCCCTGGTATGTGGTCAGCATATATAAGTATTTGTTAGAGACATGAATAATATCTGAAGAGACAGCTAAGCAGCCTTAAGCTTAATAAAGGGACAGTAATGCCCTTTACTGTGAATGGAAATCAACTTCACAACCTCATGCTTGTCTTTCTACTTGCTGCAGAGTTAAACTGCCAGCTGCATGAATGATTGCTCTAAACCTATCACTTCCAGTTTTGATGCACAAATTATCTTTCCCCCTGCCTAAAATTCTACCACTGACCATTTAAAAAAATTCTCAGTGGTCACCCTGAACTTCTAACCAGTACCAATGGTCTTTTTCTCTCTCTGCATCTTTCTAGTTATCTTTTTAATATATACAGCTAATGACCCAGTTCTGGCACTATTCTTCATCAACAGTGCAAACCACTAGCTCCTTTCCTACATTTGATTGCTCCTTCTCTGGATTCTGACAAACTCTTAACAAGCTTCCACGAGCCAGTTGTTATACTTCCGTCCTATGCTATTCACTTATTCCCCCTTGAAACCTTAATGATTTTGTTGGTGTGAGGCAGGAGTCAACAAATTATGGCCCTTGGGCCAAATCCAGCTGGTCCCTTTATAAATGGTTGAAAAAACCTAAAAGAATAATATTTCATGACATGTGAAATTATATGAGACTCAAATTTCAGTGTCCGATAATCAAGTTGTGATGGAACACCACTACGCCCATGCATTCATCTACTGTCTATGCTGCTCTCACGCTGCACACAACTGCAGAGCTGAGTAGTTGCGTCAAAGGCTATATGCCCTGCAGAGCTGAACATATTTACTCTCTGGACCTTTAGAGAAAGATATGCTGACCTCTGGATGAAGCTTCTGCCTTTAAACACCCCGCTCAGTCTTCACCTCCGTCTGCTGTCTTTCATTGGTCTGTCCTCCAGTTCCATCTTACTAACCTCTACTCGAATCTCACATTATCTCAAGCTGAACATCTAATTTAAGCCAGTTTACTTAAATTAGCTACTTATCAAGAACTTTCTCATTTCTATTAGGGCTGACAGTCAATTTTTCAGTGAACCAGACAGGTACATTTAAATTCCAGTTAAAAATGAGAAAACTGGACTTCCCTGGTGGCGCAGTGGTTGAGAGTCCGCCTGCCGGTGCAGGGGACACGGGTTCGTGCCCCGGTCTGGGAAGATCCCACATGCCGTGGAGCGGCTGGGCCCGTGAGCCATGGCCGTTGAGCCTGCGCGTCCGGAGCCTGTGCTCCGCAACGGGAGAGGCCACAACAGTGAGAGGCCCGCGTACCGCAAAAAAAAAAAAAAAAAAGAGAGAGAAAACTGGACTTCCCTGGTGGCACAGTGGTTGGGAATCTGCCTGCTAATGCAGGAGACACAGGTTCGATCCCTGCTCCAGGAAGATCTCACATGCCACGGAGCAACTAAGCCCATGCGCCACAACTACTGAAGCCCGCGCGCCTGGAGCCCGTGCTCCACAACAAGAGAAACCACCGCAATGAGAATCCCGTGCACCGCAACGAAGAGTAGCCCTCGCTCGCCGCAACTAGAGAAAGCCTGAGTGCAGTAATGAAGACCCAACACAGCCAAACATAAAATAAATAAATAAATTTATTTTAAAAAATGAGAAAACTGAGATCTAGACGCTGATGCATGTCAGAGCTAAGATGAGAATCTGGGTGTCCTGAGCCCTCTTTCATTAGCGCAATTAAGTTTTGCAAAGATATCTTTAATTACTACATTCAACTTAATATATCTTACACCAAAGTCTTTATTAGAGCCCATAACTAATAAAAATATTTAAGAGTAGAAGTCTTCAGTTAGTACATTCAAGTTAATGTATCTTACACAAAAGTCCTTATTAGAACCTATAAATTAAAATATTTAAGAGTAAATCATTATTCTCTAAAAAGACTGTCAAATATTACAAAGGAAAATATGCTCTAATATCACTTGGATAATCCTGGTGGCTTATCCTGGTCCAGAATTTTGGAATTCCATTACCACTTCTATTGTATAAATATTGGCATCCTTATTCATAAAAGTCCAACATTTCTGCTTAATCTTTCACTGAAATGAAATCTTATTTTTAACCAACATTAAAATTTTTTCTTCTAGGAATCATCCGATTATTTCTACAGTTATCTGATTACTTCCCAGGAGCGGGTATACAACATACCAGCAAAGAGTCAGAGGAATATTTTGCAAAGTAACACATATTCTAAAAACTTTAACTGTGAATATGCATTTATGTTCCACCAGTCAGCAATTTTACATCGAGCACTTATTAGCTGCCTTGTGTTAGGCATCCAGGTTAAAAGTAAATCCAACATGGTCACTGACTTTCTTAGGAAGTTCATAGTCCATTGGGGAGGAACTTCCTACGAAAGTCAGTGACCACACCCGAACAGATAAAAATAATAAAACAGTAAATAAGTATAGCGAGAGAGATAAGACCATGATGTTTACTGGAAAGATGACCAAGGGTATGTAGCTCACTTATTTTAAATTTATTTTTTATAAATTAGTTTTTTACTTGTGTTTGAACATTAATGCATTTAGCTTTAGATCCTGTGTCATAATTTGAGGTATTAGGTCAGAAAACACTGCCACAGTATTGCTCCCTAGAGAAGAATTCAAGCAAACCCAAACATATTTTAGTTATTGGTAGCCACTTAAGCTTTTTTAAAAAATTGCTTTCTAGCATTACATAGGTTTTATGTGTACAACATTATTTTTAAACTTCTGTCTGAACTTCAGCCTGCTCACCACCGAGAGTTCAGTTTCCCTCTGTCACCATACAGTTGACCCCCTTTAACCATTTTTCCCTCCTCCCACCCCCATTCCTTCTGGTAACCACTACTCTGGTCTCTTTATCCGTGTTTGTTTTTGTTTGGTTTGTTTATTTTATTTATTTAGATTCCACATATGACTGAAATCATATGGTATTTGTCTTTCTCCATCTGACTTATTTCACATAGCATGATACCTTCAAGGTCCATCCATGTTGTGGCCAATGGCAAGATTTCATCTTTTTGTTTGACTTAGTAGTAGTATTCCATTGTGTGTGTGTGTGTGTGTGTGTGTGTGTGTGTGTGTATACACACACACCACATCTACTTTATCCATTCATCTGTTGATGGGCCCTTAATGGTGTTGGGAAAACTAGAGAGCCACGTGTGAAACAATGAAACTAGACCACTATCTCATATCACACACAAAAACCAACTCAAAATGGATAAAAGACTTGAATGTAAGAAACCATAAAACTTCCAGTAGAAAACAGACAAACAGCTGTTAGGGAACAGAGGCGAAGAGGGAACTTCTAGGTAAAGCCCAGTCCTGGGACACCCGGAGATCTGCAAATGCTTCGGTGTAAGCTTATGGGAGAGTGACACGGACAAAGGTGGAGAGAGAGGCTGGGGCCTGACCCTGAAGGGCCTTGCTTGTCCTAAGGGGTGGAATTCAGTTGGTGGGCTAGGGAGTCACTGAAGGAGTTTAAGAGAGGAAGTTGTATGGCCAGCGTGACATTGTAAGACATCACTAGTATAGGTGAAGAGTGTGTTTGAGGGGCTTAAATGGGCTTGACTGGAGGGAGGGAGAGAAGGTGGGGACCCAGTGGCAGCAAATCACGCCAGTGGTGAGGAGGTCAGAACCAATTCTCACGCAGGGTTGTTTTTCCACAACATCCTTGGTCTTAGCAGCCTGCCTTTGACAGTGTGTATTATGTTTCAGGAACCATTATATACTTGACATATAAAAATTTAAAAATTAGACCGTAGCTATTAATAAATGACCCTGTTACCACTCGTGCTTTCATTTGCAGTAAACCTTAAAATATACTCTTATTCTTTTTAGTAACGACAAAAGATTACAGGTGTAAACCTACAAGCGTAAGTGCAGAGCTGTCTAAGGACTCATAGAGAGGCCTCCAGCCCCCTTGAATTCTTCCCTTCTCCCTCCCCATTTACACAAAGCTTCAGGCATTAAATATAGTTAGGGCATTAAAAGTCTTTAGTTTGAATCGAAAACTTTCACAAACTTTGTTTAAAGGTATTCTGTAAAAAGAAACATTTTCAAATACTAAACAGGAGTTACAAGTAGAAACAAGGCATGATTATGCCATATAATATATACACACATTTTGAATTACATAAAATTTGAGTCCTAGATCAATTGAAAATGGACTGTATAATCAACAAAGATCACCGTGGTCATCTAAGTGGGGAAGGGGAGGGAAGGGAAAGAAAAGTCAGATGTAATGGAGTTCTGGTCAGAGCTCCAGATTCTAAATGATAATTTAAGCATGTCTCAAAGGAATTTAGCTCTTGAAAATAGAAAATTTCTCAGCCTAACCTTACCTATAAATGGTGCTTTTACTGACTACTGATGTGTTTTATGCTATTTTTAAAAATCAAGCTTAACATCTGAAATAGAAGACTGTACATGACTAAGTTAATTTAGGTGTACTGATTATCTTTATGCATAGTTAAAATACTTGAAATACAACGTTTAAATCCATAGACACACCCATTCATTCTTGTGCTTTTCGGACTCGTTGGATTGGAAAACATCATAGCAGAAAGTATCCTATGCAAGGCCACAGGTCTATAAAATAAAATGTACACACTTAGTAGTAAGAGATTTTAGAAATTTATAAAAATTAACTAGCAACATAATCTCCTTAATAAATGTTCATAACAATGTTTTAATAATAGATAGACTTACAGAAAGCTTAGGCCTAGCTTCCGTTTATTAAGGAACAAAGTCTTCCCATAACTTTAACTTTTGGGAGGATTATGTTTCATGTTTTTATAAATACTTGCATATTGAGAGAAATTATATACAGTCTATGATTCTTATCTACGAAAATGGCAATCATTATTGAAGCTGCAAAGCAAATTAATAACAGGCAGATGAATTAATACAATCAATAAATGTACACATAAGAGAGTAAATTTTAAAAACAGGACTGCCAAATAAAATACAGCATGTCCAGATAAAGTTGAATTTCAGATAGACAAAATTTCACAATTAAGGGATTTTAAAAAAATCCACAAATTCATTTGTTAATACAATTGTAATTTATGATATTAAAAAATAGCCTTAAGTATTTGATACAGCAGATGGAAAAATATACTTTATATTATTCAAGACAAATTGAATTCACCATAGGTTCTTGCTGTTTGGCACTTAATTGATTAAAAACTGAAAGATGAGTTCGCCAGTTGTTGGCTAAAGAATCGATCTCTTAGCCACTGCAATGAGAAGCCTGCTCAGCACAACAAAGGCGAGCCCCCTGCTCGCCACAACTAGAGAAAGCCAGAAAACCTGCGTGCAGCAATGAAGACCCAATGAGCCAAAAATTAAATTAAAAAAAAAAAAAGAATCAATCTCTTACTTTTCACATCAGGCATTTTTCTTACAAATTACTACTCTTCATCTCTTTAGTCTAAGATATTAAACATATAAAACTTCTTCTTTGATTTATTTGTCAGTTTTAAATGCCATTACTGAAGAGCTGCCATCTAAGAGGACTATTAGAGCAATAGCACAATGGAAGGATCAGCCGGCCGTCTCCTTAATCCAGCAGACGCTACTGGGACAACCGATATTATGTGGGCCCTGATGTGATGAAATACCAAGTAATATAAACATCACCCATGGTAAATTCGAGTTAAACATTTCTGACAAGTTAAATTTTTCCATTTTACAGGAAATACAAGACTTAGAGCTAGAGGAAAAAAAACAAAAACAATCACTCAAACTGAAAAGTGGAACATTTTGCTGGTCTGGCCTCGCCAATAAATCAATTAAATAATAATAACAATAAAGGGAATGTGCCAGATTAAAAGAGATTTAAGGAACATCACAACCAGATGTATGATTCTGGATAGGATGCAAGTTTTGGATAAACCAGCTATAAAGAAAGGCCTTTTAGACAAATGGGGAAATTTGAATATACACTGGGTATAATCTTACACATTTAACAGTTAAATAATAATGTTAAACATACACACACACACGCATGCATGGTTGTAGAGATGCTGGCCTGGAATGCAAATATGTGTCTGATGGCAGATGCCCATGAAGAATTATTTTAACCGTCCCATGAATCATGTTACTTCACAGAAGTGTATTAAAAATCACTAATATTCTAGAACTTCATTGGTACAATAGTCTTTTCTTTCTTCTGCTTCTGAATTAATCTTTAATGATGAATCATATGGCATGTTGAAAACAAGACAAATGGAAATCTCCCTTCTCATCAATATCTGGTCGGGGGAGTGGCTGGGGGTAGAAAGGGAAACCTTAAGAGATGATAATGTATCAATTCTTTAGAAGGAACTTGATCTGGCATCCACTTTGCCAGTTAATCCTGATGCTAGGAAATACCCTTCACTCTGCATGTGTTAAAGCTAAAGGCTTCTGCTGTGGATCCTAGTTAATAATTTAATCTAAAACCATTGCTACCATCTGCTTGGTCAATTTCAAAACGTCTGCTATCACTGGGCCTAGTTTAGTCAAGTCACAATATTCATGTGACAAATGCTGAACAAATGAAAGGCGAAGCAGACGGAAAGTATGCTTTGGAGAAAAGAAACCCCCATCAGAAGTCTAAACACAAAGGGAGCCCTGCTGACTGAGCATTCAAAGTTCAACCATGCCTGCGGGGATGGAAGGACGCACTGTCTCTCTAATGTAGGGAATGTGACAATCCAGAGGCTGTCCTGACATGATGGACATAAGGTGGGGCAGACAGGGGAGAGCTTTGTGAAGGGAATGGGCCCTGAGACTGGAAATACTGGTGGGTAGGGATACAGCAAGGGCAACCTGGAAAGGGGAGATGTCACAGGCTCCTAGAAAGGTAGAGCTGAAAAGAGCCCTAAAGAGCATCCAATCCACTCCTTTTTTTTTTTTTACAAAATAAGTGACCTGCAGTAGATCACAGAGCTACCCAGCAGCTGAGCTCATTCTGCATCTTGTGCTCCAGTTTTCAATACACCACGCTACCCTGCCTTCACTGCAGAGGGCTGATGGGGCAGGGCTCCAACCATCCACACTCATTTCTCCCTCTGTGACCCTGTTAATCTTCCCCGGGAATGCTGGATCCCTGACTTATCCACTTGGCATGCCCTATTCATTTTTTAAGTTATAATTCAAGCATTAACCTTCCTTCAGAATCATTCCTTGACAGAGCTTTCATAACTTTCTATTTCAAAAATATATGTCATTTTACTTCATGGATAACTTCCTCCAAAGTGAACTATGTCTGTCTTGCAGAAAGAGAACAAATAATATCACTACATGTAAAGCCTCTTATACTTGGACTAATTATCCTTCACATGTTGCATAGCCCTAATCCATCCATGAGTGCACTGATTCATCTAATTCATTTTATTCAGCCTATATGAGGTATATAATCGCTCATTTCAGGAGAGAAATCATGTATACGCGTAGAGCAACATATCAACTAGTTCAATTAAGTTAACTCATTTTACCTTCCCCAATACTGTCATTCAAAACATATTTTCTGAATACATATTAAAGGCCTAGCACATCTTAGAGAAGAGAATAATTTTCAATCACTTGGAAATAAGAATATTTTTTCTGGGCTATTTAAATTTAACATAATTATATCCTTTTATAATAAAAATAATGTAAAGGGAAATAAAATTGTAAATTTGAAAAGGAAAAAAAGATCAACGTAACCTTTCTTCTAAATCTTCAGGGAAGAAAAAAAATCTCATCATGGAATGAAAAGCCAAAGTATAATGTGATGATCTTGGAAATCTAATTTGAGAGAGTCATGTGATTAGCTGAGGTGCTTTATATTCTGGGCTCTCTTTTACTTTTTAAATTGGACAATATTAAGAACCTACTTGATTAATGGTGTTACAAAACCTGTAAAGAATCTACACTTGAGAAGAATTTTCTACCTAGAAAAAAACTGAGAGCAAAGGATACTTCCTAATCATGACTACCAGGGGAAAACGGACAAAATAAAGTCGAAGGTTGCCACCTACAGGGGGACGCTGTCCGCTCAGTGAGACACTGATACAGGAAAAGGATTCCTCCTGCTGTCTCTTGACAGAAAAGCTTGGAAAAAAGGGCTCTGGTTTAACACACCCACATTCATGGTCATGTCTCAAAAGAATGTCCTCATCTTCTTCCACCAAAGAAAGACCATACTCTGTAATCTCTGTGCCCCTTTTGAGCCTCAATTTAGACAAAGTTGATCTCATACCTCCAGGAAGATTTGTGAATATTCATAAGCTCCCTAGTATCTACAACCAAGCTCAGATTAAGGAAGCACCCCTGAATTATAGAAAGCATTTCTGATTCAATAAGGGGGCAGCTACCAGTGAATAATTAGGACCAAGAAAATAGAGGTCCAGGGGCTTCCCTGGTGGCGCAGTGGTTGGGAGTCCGCCTGCCAGTGCAGGGGACACGGGTTTGAGCCCTGGTCCGGGAGGATCCCACATGCCGCGGGGCAACTAAGCCTATGCTCTAGATCCCGCGAGCCACAGCTACTGAGCCCGCATGCCTAGAGCCCGTGCTCCACAATAAGAGAAGCCACCGCAATGAGAAGCCCACGTACTGCAACAAAGAGTAGCCCCTGCTCTCCGCAACTAGAGAAAGCTGCGTACAGCAACAAAGAACCAAAGTAGCAAAAAATAAATAAATAAATTTATTAAAAAAAAAAAAAAAGAAAATAGAGGTCCATATCAATTTACAACCAAAAGGTAAAATCTTATAACAAAGGAATCCAAAGGAGCGTGTTTCCATTTGGAGAGAAGATGATTCTGAAACCATACTGTCTACAAATACAAAAAATAATTTTAAACGAACAAGGGGAAATCAGATTTATCATTGCCTAAGTTCTTCCCAACTAATGATCAATAAGTATGAAGATTTAGAGAAAAGAATCGCTTGAGCTTTTTATTTGACAAGCAATGGGAAGAATTCCATGAACTGTTCAGTTTTTTTTTAATTTCCTGTGATTTCTTATATTGTTTCACATATGGTTAAGATGAAGGCTACGATTAATACGCTGATGTGATCAACTGCTTTTGTTAAGAGGCCAGCTGGTTCACATGCAAAATGATAATTAGACAAATTAAGGCAGACTGCTTTGGTTTGCTGATGAACTGACAGCAATACTTATGGTTAAATGTCTCCAACTGTACTTGGTTTCCTGGTAAAAGTTGATCCAGGTAAGGATAACATTTATCTGATTCGTGTTAGGTTTTATAAAAAAAATTTTACATTGTCCTAAGCCGCTGAATAAACAGCAGCAGAATTCTTCAGAGAAACCATAGCTCCTTATAAAGCCTGAGTGCTAGGAAGGTTTTGTAATTATGCTGGAGACGTCACAGCAGGAGCAAGGGAAGGTCAGCCTGGCATAAAATGATATTCAGACAATCTAGAGAGTACAGAACTTTTACTTAAGTTAGGCAGTCACAGACTTTTGAAACAACTAAAACCTGCCTATAAACTCAAGTTTTCATATACTTTCATGGATTTTTCTTTTCAATCCAGAGAAGTAACATTTAAATAAGTAAACAACAAATGACAGCAAGAGACAAGAATAAAAACATTGGTTAGTATATAGAGACTTATATTCAGTAACCTAATTCTCGTAACCTAATATTTCTAAAGCAAGGATTTCACGATGTAGATTTCTGAACTGATGCTGCAGAAGTGTCTTCACACTTGTGGGCATTCTCTGGTACTAGAGGACGATACATCTGGACACAAATGGAAGGGACGGGAAGCATGGTGATTGCAAAGCCCACATAATTAGGCTCACATAGAATCTGAGAAAAATCAATGGTAATCAAAACAATAATGCTAATACTAGGTAACAGCTGGCCACTGGCTTTGTAAAAACTGATATGCTTAGGTCCCCCGCATCGGCATCATGGCAGTTTGAAACAGAAAGCAGAAAAAAAAACAAAAAAAAAAGAAATTCTTCACATCTTGCAAACACAATAATATCAGGCCGGATTAACATCAACAGTCTTCTTCATGTGCCTAACATTAGTTTTAATATGCAGCCAAAACTACGAAGCTTGGAAATATAAAGACAGGTGTGAGTATTTCATAATTTGGTCCACTGATTATTTTGTGTGTGTGTGTGCTTTTTTCACTAAAGAAAAAAGATCAAGGGAGTAGAAATCACTATAGGAATTTGGTAACGAAGACATGGGCAATCAATGTTTTCCTCAACCAGAATAAAAAGAAAAGAAATCTGGGGAGAAAATAAAACAGATTAAGTTCTTACAATGCCAAATAGTTTTCCCAAACCTCTCTCAAGTTGTATGGCAGCTCTCAGAAGACTCAGCTTCACCCATTTTTATCACCTCATCTGAAACACCTATCTCTTTGTGCGTAGCAATCCACACACATCATTATATGACAGAAACAAGTTCAAATGAAGCTGCCACAATCAATTCTCATTAGCAAACTGTATTTAAGTATACATTTAGACCATCGAGGGCGGTCCTAAAATAATTGCACTTTTCAATATGTGCCTTGATGTTCATGTACAATCAGCTTCACTTGAATAGAATTTAATTATTTTAACTGCTTTCTGAAGAGAAATACTCACCAACTGCACCCCACTGGATAGAGGAATCAGCCACAGACTCCAGACAATGTATTACGTTCATTATCAAAATAATCCCCGGGGCAGCTCTGGAGAGCTAGTTCCAGCAGGACACCCCATGTTGAAATAGGATAAAATGCACTTCTTCGCTCAGTAGTAGCCCTCCTCTCCCTCTTGTCAATACAATCACAACCACTCATCAACAATGATAACTCTATATTCTGAACTTTCTAGCTTCACTCATATTGTTTAACATCAACACTCCCCTCCTCCCCCGCAAAAAAAACACGGCCGCTTCTTTCCGCAGCTGCTGCATGCCACAAATAGCTTCTTGTATAATTTGACTTAGAATGCACCCCAAACTAAACATGTTGAATGGCAACGTGAATGCTTCATTCAGAGAGCACTAAAATGTGTAGAATGTCCTAAAAACATCGCACTGGAAAAGGGGATAGTTTGGTAGTCCTGAGGCAGAGGACTGCTTTCAGCAGTAGCCTGCAAATTCTCCTGTTCTTTTTTTTTTATTATTAGTTTCTGCTTTATAACAAAGTGAATCAGTTATACATATACATCTGTTCCCATATCCCTTCCCTCTTGCATCTCCCTCCCTCCCACCCTCCCTATCCCACCCCTCTAGGCAGTCACAGAGCACCGAGCTGATCTCCCTGTGCTATGCAGCTGCTTCCCACTATCTACCTACCTTACGTTTGGTAGTGTATATATGTCCATGCCTCTCTCTCGCTTTGTCACAGCTTACCCTTCCCCCTCCCCATATCCTCAAGTCCATTCTCAAGTAGGTCTGTGTCTTTATTCCTGTTTTACCCCTAGGTTCTTCATGACATTTTTTTCCCTTAAATTCCATATATGTATGTGTTAGCATGGAAACAACCTAAGTGTCCATCATCGGATGAATGGATAAAGAAGATGTGGCACATATATACAATGGAATATTACTCAGCCATAAAAAAGAAATGAAATTGAGCTATTTGTAATGAGGTGGATAGACCTAGAGTCTGTCATACAGAGTGAAGCAAGTCTCCTCTGTTCTATGCAGAGGGCTTCGGAAGATGCCCACAATGATCAAAGGAGGAGTGAATTCCCCTCAGCCTGCCCTCTCCACGTGGGCTTTCTCTAAGGTTGCCTCCATTCCCCATGATGAAGGTCTTGCTTCTTGCTTTCCTAATAGAAGGTACTTGGTCTATGTATGCTCTAGCATCAATTATCCATTCTCGGGTTAAGTCAAATGGTTTTTAAGTTGTTTGCCTTAATGCTTTGTGTGTTCTACACATGGCAAAACCCCCTCTGCCATTTTTGTAAGCTCCTGGCGGGCCAGGGCCGAATCCATACAGATCTCTTTGCACAGGGCCAATCCTGGTGCCACGAAAAGCCAGATGCTTGGGAACTTGATACAATGTGACAACACATAACATTCATGGGCACATTCAAAAAAAGGGGGTAATCACCCATCTTTATGAAACAGGTGAGGGAGGGAAAGAGCCTGGAAATTTTAAAAGCATTTGTCTATAGGGCCATAGTTGTTTAACCTCTGTGGAAATTTCCCTTAAGAAGTAGCTTGCAAATACTAAACAAAAATGTCCACACAGATAATGGTTATTTTCACCTCATTATACTTTGTACAAGTCATTTTTTGAAATGTCTCCTTGTGTGTTGAAATTGGAATTTATTTACTTTAATACCAGGTATACTGGCAACCAAATGATTGCTGGGGCTGATGGACAAAGGGGGAAGAGTTAAAGGGAAAAACTCCTTTTTGGTTGCTATGAAAAATGAGAGAAGAATAGCGGGTTACTTTTTTCTTACTCTTTCCCCATGATACGCTGGGGCTCAGATTAAGTGCCATTTCTTCAGGAAAGCAAACCTTCCCTGACCCTGATTCTGGTTTTACCTTCTATTATTCACTCTCATGGAGACCTTCACTTTTCTTTCATAGCAGTAGTACTTGTGTCTGTGTCGTTATTTGTTTAGTAACTGTATGTCCCACTAGACACAGGATCTAGACTGTAGAACAGAGGCCACAGCTCAGCGGGTCTGCAGGGTCCAGGTGCCAAGCACCAGATCTGATACACAGCAGGCATGCAGTTAATATTATTTTATTAAAGGAATGAGTTACAGGAAGACACAGTTTAAACACTATGAGCTCTAGAGGATTTAGCTTTACTCTATGGCATTAAAAAAATAACTAATGTTAAAGTATCAGTATTAATAAAGAGCTTTTAAGAAGAGACAAGGGCTTCCCTGGTGGCACAGTGGTTGAGAGTCCGCCTGCCGATGCAGGGGACGCGGGTTCGTGCCCTGGTCCGGGAAGATCCCACATGCCGCGGGGCGGCTGGGCCCGTGAGCCATGGCCGCTGAGCCTGCGTGTCTGGAGCCTGTGCTCCGCAATGGGAGAGGCCACAGCAGTGAGAGGCCCGCGTACCGCAAAAAAAAAAAAAAAAGAAGAGACAAAAGTTCATTCAAAAATATCACATCACTCCTTTCCAGCCTGGTCTTCTTTATTAAAGATGCTATACAGCAAGCACTAACTACTCTAGGCACTGGAGACCCCAAGATGGAGACAATTCTTTTATAAAGGCTTCCTTGATCCTTTCATCTCCCATGCCCTCTCCCCACAAGAGTGGATTGTTCACTCCTTTGTGGTTTATCCATTCCATAACTGGCCTCATCTGTCTCCCATACTAGGACCTTCCCTCCTTGAGGACCAGGACCAGGCCTTTATTGGCTTTGGAGATACCAGTAAGTTTGACTAAATGAAAAAAATGAATCTATTCCTTGTCTGTAAGGAATTCTATTGAATAGAAGAAGACAGATACAAGCAAACGGTAATAAGACATTTTAAAACAGAGGGTAAACTCTAATGGGGGCCAAAAGGAAATGATATCAGGGAAAACATGACATAGCAGGATGACATGTGAGCTAGACCTTGAAGGCTTTGCTACATAGAGAGGATATGAAACACATTCCAACTAGACAAAAGTGCAAGAGCAAAGGCCGAAAGAAGAGAGCGAGGCGTCTGTGTGCTGGGAATATGTCATGTGTACGACAAATGGTGCACGCTGCCTCTGATGGCCTCAGTCAAACCGCCTTGCAGTCACTGGGAGCTGGAAACCACATTTCCCCGACTCCAGTATACCTGAGCCTCCTGGTTTGAAAAGTCGCTGCACCTCAACTTGGCTGGGGACTTGAGTCTGCACTCAGCTGGCTCTGGTGGTTAGTCTGACTGTTGAGACACTTCAGTAGGAGTGGTAACTGCAGCCTCAGCGTCCAGTCCCTCCTTACGTGGAGATGGTAGGCTAGACCAGTAGCACTCATTTCACAGGTAAGGCACACAGCTGTGGAGGTTTGGAGTCCAAACCTGAGTGCCAGTTTTCTGCTGGCAGCAGAGATAACGGCTCCCTTGGTGAGCCAGTTCTGAACTGGTTTCTTGGAAATCATTCCTGGGAGTTCAACTTGGACCTGTTCCCCAAGTTTTTCCAACGATCCTTACACCCTGTGTTGAATCCCCTTCTGCGTACATTGCTGTCTGCACCTGAACCTGCCTGAGACAATCTGCTAGCCCTTCAGATGAAAAAATGGGGTTCCTAGGGCTGGCAGTGGGAATATGGCTGGAAAAGTAAGTCAGGACTGGTCGGGAGGAATCTTGCCTATTGACTAAAGAGGTCAGACTTCATTCAGTCAGTAATGATTGGACAGCAAAAGTTTTCATATAAGGTAGTGATCCTGTGTTTTAGAAAAATTTGAAAGACATAGAAAAATGAATTGAGATAGTAGGCAAATTCCATAAAACCAAGATAAACTAATGTTGATGAAAGAAGGAATGGAGGTAAGTAGTCTGTGCCCCTTATGTTAATGACTTCCCCCATGCCTCACCTTTGGCTGTAGCCTAACACTGCCCCCCTCTCTTCAATGCTAATCTATTCCAGGTAGGACACTAACAATCTGGGGGGATGGGATACAGTCACCTACTGACTCACGTTAGCCTCTAGTCTCACCAGTCTCTCTTTCAATTTCATATTGCTGGACAATTCTGAATGAACATTTTAGTTCCTGATTACTTCTTACCTTGACAAACTGACTTTTTTTTTTGCTAAGAGTGGGGTTTGTATAAACTGTATGGTCATGAACAAAGCCCATAAATGATGGCGCACAGACACATGAAAAGATGTTCAACATCACTAATTATTAGAGAAATGCAAATCAAAACTACAATGAGGTAACACCTCACACAGATCAGAATGGCCATCATTAAAAGTCTACAAATAATAAATGCTGGAGAGGGTGTGGAGAGAAAGGAACCCTCCTGCACTGTTGGTGGGAATGTAAATTGGTACAGCCACTATAGAGAACAGTATGGAGGTTCCTTAAAGAACTAAAAAGAGAGTTACCATATGATCCCACAATCCCAATCCTGGGCATACATCCAGAGAAAACTCTGATTCGAAAAGATACAGGCAATGTTCATAGCAGCACTATTTACAATATCCAAGATATGGAAGCAATCTAAATGTCCATCGACAGATGAATGGATAAAGAAGATGTGGTATATACACACAATGGAATATTACTCAGCCATAAAAACGAATGAAATAATGCCATTTGCAGCAACATGGATGGACCTAGAGATTATCATACTAAGTGAAGTCAGACAGAGAAAGACAAATATCATATATTACTTACATATAGAATCTAAAAAAATGATACAAATGAACATATCTGCAAAACAGAAAAGGACTCACAGACATAGAAAACAAACTTATGGTAACTGAAGGGGATAGCAGGGGGATAGCGGGGGTCATGGGGGAGATAAATTAGGATTTGGGGATTAACATATACACACTACTATATATAAAACAGGTGAACCACAAGGACCTATTGTATAGCACAGGGAAGTTGCTCAATATCTCGTAATAACCTATAATGGAAAAGAAAAAAATAAAGAAATGTATCTTATAAAAAAGACCATAAATGAAAAATAACATAGTTTCTGTTTATTTTTAAAACACTGTCTTTTCCTCAATGTTAATTACATACAACTCTGAAATACTGCATCAATTCTGATAAAGAATACACAAGAAAATCTAGCCACTATCAATATTTAGGGAAAGAACATCAGTGTTTAGGGAAAGAACACAGATAACTGAAACAGGACAGCCAGCACTTTATTAAAGCAGCTATGATGGCAATGCCAGAACACTTAGATGCAAACAGAATCCACTCATTATATTAAGGTAAGAGGAATTACTGAGGGACCTTAAGGAGCTTTCAGAATCTCCAGGTGGCCAGAGGATAAGTTTACACACCACATAGGACTGTTACAATGAAACGTTGCCGCTGTCGCCACCTGCTGGTCATCACCGGCTATCACTGATCATGTACAAGTCTGGATGTCAAGTGTCCACAGAAGCAAATGTTGGAAGAGCAAGAGACCAGTGCTGCTGGGCTTGCCAGGAGGTCCAAACAGCCTACACAGCTATTGCCTATGATTCCTCAGTTTGGCATCCAAATTCAATCAGTGGGTCTGGGTGACAGAGCCTAGGTCATGTACCTGCAACTCTAGCTGCAAGGGAGTCTGGGAAATGAAGGTGTTAGCTAACATGATAGGAGAAGTCAGGCCAAATAGGGAGTGAGATGGAGCTGAATGAGCCAGTGAAAGAAACTGCTGCAGGATTTCTGGCCAAGTTCTTGAGAAAGAACAATTACAAGAGGCTCCAAAATCAATTGGGATTCATCGCCTTTTATATCTGTTTTTGATTCAGATCCAGAAATATAGTCATTTACATCTGATCTTCCTAAATCAGCAGCTGAGAAAGTTGGAGAATGCTTTTACTCAAATTGCATCAGTGGCCCACAAGTAGTATTCAACATGGTCACCTACTAAGTACATCAACTCAACACAGCCCAGGACTGGTTTCTTTCCATAGACTTCATTTTTGGAGAACTTAAAAAAAAAAAAAAATTACAGCAGATTTTTTAAAAGACATGCTCAAATTCACATTATATAAGAAAAATAATGGCAATAGAGGTGAGAGTGGAAGGTTCAAAGGAATGATTTTCAAGAAACCGGAATTTATTCCATAGGTTGTTGCAATCTGACTTCACAAATTAAAAGAGCAAGTTCGATAAACTCACTTTTCCAACTACCTTATGTAATTAAAATTGGAAAAAAAAATGAACAGAAACAATGCTAGAAAAGTTTATGTTTGGCCTTAATTATCTACTATATCATGTGTTCTCAGGAAGAAGAGTGAATAATCTAAGCAGTGATATAGAAACTCTGATACTTACACATTCCAAAATGCCACTGAAGAATTAAACACTCCATAGGTGAGCATCTATTGAGAGAACACAATTTTTTCTGAGCATACTGCACAAATAAGCCATCTCTGAAATGAGGCAGGAAAAAACCACCATGTAGATAGTAATATCTTCAGCAGTATTTTTTCAAGGCATAATTTAGTGGTAATTTAGTGAATCTCCTTAAAAACATTCTGTTTTGCTATCCAATTTTCCTTTTGATAAAATGACCTGAAGAAAGTCTTATCAAGAAACAAATGACAATCAAATGGAATTTCTATGTATCTCATTACTCAAAAATATTTATTTCTTCATAAACATCCTGATATTATAAAATAAAAGCATTAAATATTAATGTTCTTACCCAGCTTTTTAAAAATCAGAGAAATGGCATCTTGGATGAAGAAAGTAATTTACTGCCATCTCGATCTATGAATAATTTAATTTTGCAAGGCGAGTGTGACATGTGTACAAGACTTTTTTTTTTTTTTTTTTTTTTTGTGGTACGCGGGCCTCTCACTGTTGTGGCCTCTCCCGTTGCGGAGCACAGGCTCCGGACAAGCAGGCTCAGCGGCCAGGGCTCACGGGCCCAGCCGCTCCGCGGCATGTGGGATCTTCCCGGACCGGGGCATGAACCCGTGTCCCCTGCATCGGCAGGCGGACTCTCAACCACTGCACCACCAGGGAAGCCCCCAAGATGTTTTTTTAATCGTCATGATACATAGTCCACGTCAGAAGAGCAACAGGGAGCAGGGCAACTTTCGTAAACAATCTTTGAAAACAAGCACAGTTGTCTGCAGGTTGTTGTCTGGTGCTAGTTCTCTCTCACACGTCAGAAATGACGCTCCTCCACACACAACTAAGGGTTTCTAACACGATGTCTGGAGAAGGATCCAGAACACTTACATTGGCCATATCGTATTTCTTATTCCCTCCATTTCAGGATTCAGAGAGGGTTGATTAGTAACTCTTTGCTTCCCATTTATATTACTGAAAGGTTCTATCTCTAAAAAAGAAACATGTCAGCCCTCTCTGTCTATGGTGGTATGAACAAAGAAGAACAGAGAGCGATGCTCACCACCCAGCTCCGCAAGGGTTGAGCGATGCTCACCACCCAGCTCTGCAAGGGTTAAGTCACTGATCGGCTGCAGTTGCTGACCAACAGGGCACCCTGAGAGGAAATTAAGATGATGACAGGGTGAGGCCCTCTGTGCTCTGGACAAGCAGGTCCCTTAGACAGTTAGATGCATATCTCAGGAAGAATTTTAATGACCCCACCTCCATGCATCTTCCCATTCACAGAAAAGCATTAAAATCATTTACTTGAGATACCGGTTCTTTGTGGTTAGCAGTAGCCTTTTACTGAGACATACGCTTGACTGCCCGTATTTTCTCGTCAAAAATCATAAACTGGTTTCTCCCCTGCCTCTTCAGAGCAGTCTCCTCAGAGCTACTGAGTGGCTGTCTCCTGAGCTATAGTCCTCAGTAAGACCCTGAATAAAACTCACGACTCTTGATGCTGGGTGTTTTTCTTTCAGTGACAACAGAGCCTGAATGAGAAGTTGGTCAATTCCACCTTGAGTTCTAATTTTTGGAACAAACACATGAGCTTCGACCAGATCTCTCTAACCACTATCCAATTTTCCACTGTGTGGAGAACAGATTGTATACAAGTAACAAGAAGTAGGAAGCTACTGTGGTGAACTAGGCAAGAAATAATGGGGGCTTGAACTGGTGCTGAAAAAAGAAATGGGTGGATTCAAAATATATTTAGGAGGTAGAACAGAAAGGTTAGATGTAGGGGCTTCCCTGGTGGCACAGTGGTTGAGAGTCCGCCTGCCAATGCAGGGGACATGGGTTCGTGCCCCGGTCCGGGAAGATCCCACATGTCGCGGAGCGGCCGGGCCCGTGAGCCATGGCCGCTGAGCCTGCGCGTCTGGAGCCTGTGCTCCGCAACGGGAGAGGCCACGACAGTGAGAGACCCACGTACCGCAGAAAAAAAGAAAAAAAAAAGGTTAGATGTAGGACATAAAGAAAGGGAGGATCAGTTAACTCCAGTTGTTGTTGTGGTTGCTGTTGTTTTCTGCAGAATTTACCTTGGGGGAGGCTAGTGATGCCGTCTATTGAGAAAGGGAACCCTGGAGGGGGAACAGCTGAAGGGGAAGGGAATCAAAACACGCTCCAATGGAGCCGTCCATGGGACCCGCAAGTGAAAATCTCACATGGCCAACTGCATGTTAAGTCTGAAACTCAGAGGAGAGGCCAGGGTCGGAGATTAAAAACAACTTGGAAAACAACAAGGTCCTACTGTAGAGCACAGGGAACTATATTCAATATCCTGTGATAAACCATAACGGAAAAGAATATGAAAAAGAATGTATATATATGTATAACTGAATCACTTTGCTGTACAGCAGAAATTAACACAACACTGTAAATTACTATACTTGAATAAAATAAAAATTTTAAAAAAGCATACTTGGAAATGAGCATACAAAAGGTACTTAAAAGCACTGAATGAGAACACCTGGGGAAAGAAGGTAGGTAGAGAAGAGAACGGAGGGTTGAATCCTAAGGCTCTTGGTTTGAAAGAGGAAGAAAGAGTCAAGAAGTGGCCAGTGAAGTAGGTTCTTAAAACTCTAAGGGAGGAAACTGTATCAAAGGGGGGAAATAGTCACGTGCACAGAATGTGCTTCTAGAGTGAGGCAAAGACAAAAATGTGAGCGCTGCATCCGGCCACAGGGAAGCTGCGAGTTCCCTGAGGGGATGCACGGCGCGCAGTGGACGACCCAGATCCACATCCAAGAAAAAGTGAAGAGGCGGCGGGCAAGTGAGGAGATTGGATGTAGACCACCTGGTTGATTAACATGTTTTGCTCTGAAGACAAAGAGAAAAATGGGTGGGCAGGTAAAGGATATGTGAGGTCAAGAAAGTAGTTTCAAACTCTGAAATACATCATTATAACATCCCTTTTCAGAAAAAGTTTGGTCTGTTTCTCTTCAAGCTCTCTGGTTTGTTTCTGTGTCCATGGGTCACTGAAAAGCCCCTTTTATTTTTTTTTTTTTTTTTTTTTTTTTTTCCAGAATGAAAATCAGCTTTATTATTTCAACAATATATATGGGTGGCTTATTATTGCAGGTTACATAAATGTAGATACAATTTAAAATAGTTAAATGTAGTATTATTAAAGGTTGAAAGTGCTGATAACCACATATTCCATCTAAATCACAATTCTCTTATAGCTTATGAGTTTTAAAAATTGTAATTATCAGTGGGGAAATTTTTTTTTTTTTTAATTTATTTTATTTTATTTTTTTGCTTTATAACAAATTTAATCAGTTATACATATACATATGTTTCCATATCCCCTCCCTTTTGCGTCTCCCTCCCACCCTCCCTATCCCACCCCTCCAGGCGGTCACAAAGCACCGAGCTGATCTCCCTGTGCTATGCGGCTGCTTCCCACTAGCTATCTACCTCACGTTTGGTAGTGTATATATGTCCATGCCGCTCTTTCACTTTGTCACAGCTTACCCTTCCCCCTCCCCATATCCTCAAGTCCATTCTCTAGTAGGTCTGTGTCTTTATTCCTGTCTTACCCCTATGTTCTTCATGACATTTTTTTTTCTTAAATTCCATATATATGTGTTAGCATACAGTATTTGTCTTTCTCTTTCTGACTTACTTCACTCTGTATGACAGACTCTAGGTCTATCCACCTCATTACAAATAGCTCAATTTCATTTCTTTTTATGGCTGAGTAATATTCCATTGTATATATGTGCCACATCTTCTTTATCCATTCATCCGATGATGGACACTTAGGTTGTTTCCATCTCCGGGCTATTGTAAATAGGGCTGCTATGAACATTTTGGTACATGTCTCTTTTTGAATTATGGTTTTCTCAGGGTATATGCCCAGTAGTGGGATTGCTGGGTCATATGGTAGTTCTATTTGTAGTTTTTTAAGGAACCTCCATACCGTTCTCCATAGCGGCTGTACCAATTCACATTCCCACCAGCAGTGCAAGAGTGTTCCCTTTTTTCCACACCCTCTCCAGCATTTATTGTTTCTAGATTTTTTGATGATGGCCATTCTGACTGGTGTGAGATGATATCTCATGGTAGTTTTGATTTGCATTTCTCTAATGAGTAAAGATGTTGAGCATCCTTTCATGTGTTTGTTGGCAGTCTGTATATCTTCTGTGGAGAAATGTCTATTTAGGTCTTCTGCCCATTTTTGGATTGGGTTCTTTGTTTTTTTGTTATTGAGCTGCATGAGCTGCTTATAAATTTTGGAGATTAATCCTTTGTCAGTTGCTTCATTGGCAAATATTTTCTCCCATTCTGAGGGTTGTCTTTTGGTCTTGTTTATGGTTTCCTTTGCTGTGCAAAAGCTTTTAAGTTTCATTAGGTCCCATGTGTTTATTTTTGTCTTTATTTCCATTTCTCTAGGAGGTGGGTCAAAAAGGATCTTGCTGTGATTTATGTCATAGAGTGTTCTGCCTATGTTTTCCTCTAAGAGTTTGATAGTGTCTGGCCTTACATTTAGGTCTTTAATCCATTTTGAGTTTATTTTTGTGTATGGTGTTAGGGAGTGATCTAATCTCATACTTTTACATGTCCCTATCCAGTTTTCCCAGCACCACTTATTGAAGAGACTGTCCTTTCTCCACTGTACATTCCTGCCTCCTTTATCAAAGATAAGGTGACCATATGTCCGTGGGTTTAACTCTGGGCTTTCTATCCTGTTCCATTGATCTATCTTTCTGTTTTTGTGCCAGTACCATACTGTCTTGATTACTGTAGCTTTGTAGTATAGTCTGAAGTCAGGGAGCCTGATTCCTCCAGCTCCATTTTTCGTTCTCAAGATTGCTTTGGCTATTCGGGGTCTTTTGTGTTTCCATACAAATTGTGAAATTTTTTGTTCTAGTTCTGTGAAAAATGCCAGTGGTAGTTTGATAGGGATTGCATTGAACCTGTAGATCGCTTTGGGTAGTAGAGTCATTTTCACAATGTTGATTCTTCCAATCCAAGAACATGGTACATCTCTCCATCTGTTTGTATCATCTTTAATTTCTTTCATCAGTGTCTTATAATTTTCTGCATACAGGTCTTTTGTCTCCTTAGGTAGGTTTATTCCTAGATATTTTATTCTTTTTGTTGCAATGGTAAATGGGAGTGTTTCCTTGATTTCACTTTCAGATTTTTCATCATCAGTATATAGGAATGCCAGAGATTTCTGTGCATTAATTTTGTATCCTGCAACTTTACCAAATTCATTGATTAACTCTAGTAGTTTTCTGGTAGCATCTTTAGGATTCTCTATGTATAGTATCATGTCATCTGCAAACAGTGACAGCTTTACTTCTTCTTTTCCAATTTGGATTCCTTTTATTTCCTTTTCTTCTCTGATTGCTGTGGCTAAAACTTCCAAAACTAGGTTGAATAAGAGTGGTGAAAGTGGGCAACCTTGTCTAGTTCCTGATCTTAGTGGAAATGGTTTCAGTTTTTCACCATTGAGGACGATGCTGGCTGTGGGTTTGTCATATATGGCCTTTATTATGTTGAGGAAAGTTCCCTCTATGCCTACTTTCTGCAGGGTTTTTATCATAAATGGGTGTTGAATTTTGTCGAAAGCTTTCTCTGCATCTATTGAGATGATCATATGGTTTTTCTCCTTCAATTTGTTAATATGGTGTATCACGTTGATTGATTTGCGTATATTGAAGAATCCTTGCATTCCTGGAATAAACCCCACTTGATCATGGTGTATGACCCTTTTAATGTGCTGTTGGATTCTGTTTGCTAGTATTTTGTTGAGGATTTTTGCATCTATGTTCATCAGTGATATTGGCCTGTAGTTTTCTTTCTTTGTGACATCCTTGCCTGGTTTTGGTATCAAGGTGATGGTGGCCTCGTAGAATGAGTTTGGGAGTGTTCCTCCCTCTGCTATATTTTGGAAGAGTTTCAGAAGGATAGGTGTTAGCTCTTCTCTAAATGCTTGATAGAATTCGCCTGTGAAGCCATCTGGTCCTGGGCTTTTGTTTGTTGGAAGACTTTTTATCACAGTTTCAATTTCAGTGCTTGTGATTGGTCTGTTCATATTTTCTATTTCTTCCTGATTCAGTCTTGGCAGGTTGTGCATTTCTAAGAATTTGTCCATTTCTTCCAGGTTGTCCATTTTATTGGCATAGAGTTGCTTATAGTAATCTCTCATGATCTTTTGTATTTCTGTAGTGTCAGTTGTTACTTCTCCTTTTTCATTTCTAATTCTATTGATTTGAGTCTTCTCCCTTTTTTTCTTGATGAGTCTGGCTAATGGTTTATCAATTTTGTTTATCTTCTCAAAGAACCAGCTTTTAGTTTTATTGATCTTTGCTATCGTTTCCTTCATTTCTTTTTCATTTATTTCTGATCTGATTTTTATGATTTCTTTCCTTCTGCTAACTTTGGGATGTTTTTGTTCTTCTTTCTCTAATTGCTTTAGGTGCAAGGTTAGGTTGTTTATTCGAGATGTTTCCTGTTTCTTAAGGTGGGATTGTATTGCTATAAACTTCCCTCTTAGAACTGCTTTTGCTGCATCCCATAGGTTTTGGGTCGTCGTGTCTCCATTGTCATTTGTTTCTAGGTATTTTTTAATTTCCTCTTTGATTTCTTCAGTGATCACTTCGTTATTAAGTAGTGTATTGTTTAGCCTCCATGTGTTTGTATTTTTTACAGCTCTTTTCCTGTAATTGATATCTAGTCTCATAGCATTGTGGTCGGAAAAGATACTCGATACAATTTCAATTTTCTTAAATTTACCAAGGCTTGATTTGTGACCCAAGATATGATCTATCCTGGAGAATGTTCCATGAGCACTTGAGAAAAATGTGTATTCTGTTGTTTTTGGATGGAATGTCCTATAAATATCAATTAAGTCCATCTTGTTTAATGTATCATTTAAAGCTTGTGTTTCCTTATTTATTTTCATTTTGGATGATCTGTCCATTGGTGAAAGTGGGGTGTTAAAGTCCCCTACTATGAGTGTGTTACTGTCGATTTCTCCTTTTATGGCTGTTAGTATTTGCCTTATGTATTGAGGTGCTCCTATGTTGGGTGCATAAATATTTACAATTGTTATATCTTCTTCTTGGATCGATCCCTTGATCATTATGTAGTGTCCTTCTTTGTCTCTTCTAGTAGTCCTTATTTTAAAGTCTATTTTGTCTGATATGAGAATTGCTACTCCAGCTTTCTTTTGGTTTCCATTTGCATGGAATATCTTTTTCCATCCCCTTACTTTCAGTCTGTATGTGTCTCTAGGTCTGAAGTGGGTCTCTTGTAGACAGCATATAGATGGGTCTTGTTTTTGTATCCATTCAGCCACTCTGTGTCTTTTGGTGGGAGCATTTAGTCCATTTACATTTAAGGTAATTATCGATATGTATGTTCCTATTCCCATTTTCTTAATTGTTTTGGGTTCATTATTGTAGGTCTTTTCCTTCTGTTGTGTTTCTTGCCTAGAGAAGTTCCTTTAGCATTTGTTGTAAAGCTGGTTTGGTGGTGCTGAACTCTCTCAGCTTTTGCTTGTCTGTAAACGTTTTAATTTCTCCATCAAATCTGAATGAGATCCTTGCTGGGTAGAGTAATCTTGGTTGCAGGTTTTTCTCCTTCATCACTTTAAGTATGTCCTGCCACTCCCTTCTGGCTTGTAGAGTTTCTGCTGAGAGATCAGCTGTTATCCTGATGGGGATTCCCTTGTGTGTTATTTGTTGTTTTTGCCTTGCTGCTTTTAATATGATTTCTTTGTGTTTAATTTTTGACAGTTTGATTAATATGTGTCTTGGCGTATTTCTCCTTGGATTTATTCTGTATGGGACTCTCTGTGCCTCCTGGACTTGATTAACTATTTCCTTTCCCATATTAGGGAAGTTTTCAACTATAATCTCTTCAAATATTTTCTCAGTCCCTTTCTTTTTCTCTTCTTCTTCTGGAACCCCTATAATTCGAATGTTGGTGCGTTTAATGTTGTCCCAGAGGTCTCTGAGACTGTCCTCTGTTCTTATCATTCTTTTTTCTTTATTTTGCTCTGCAGCAGTTATTTCCACTATTTTATCTTCCACCTCACTTATCCGTTCTTCTGCCTCAGTTATTCTGCTATTGATCCCATCTAGAGTATTTTTTATTTCATGTATTGTGTTTTTAATCGATGCTTGATTCATCTTTAGTTCTTCTAGGTCCTTGTTAACTGTTTCTTGCATTTTGTCTATTCTATTTCCAAGATTTTGGATCTGGGAAATAGAATCTTGGATCATCTTTACCATCATTATTCTGAATTCTTTTTCAGGTAGACTGCCTATTACCTCTTCATTTGTTAGGTCTGGTGGGTTTTTATCTTGCTCCTTCTCCTGCTGTGTGTTTTTCTGTCTTCTCATTTTGCTTATGTTACTGTGTTTGGGGTCTCCTTTTTGCAGGCTGCAGGTTCGTAGTTCCTGTTGTTTTTGGTGTCTGTCCCCAGTGGCTAAGGTTGGTTTAGTGGGTTGTGTAGGCTTCCTGGTGGAGGGGACTAGTGCCTGTGTTCTGGTGGATGAGGCTGGATCTTGTCTTTCTGGTGGGCAGGTCCACGTCTGGTGGTGTGTTTTGGGGTGTCTGTGGACTTTTTATGATTTTAGGCCACCTCTCTGCTAATGGGTGGCGTTGTGTTCCTGTCTTGCTAGTTGTTTGGCTCAGGGTGTCCAGCACTGTAGCCTGCTGGTCGTTGAGTGAAGCTGGGTGCTGGTGTTGAGATGGAGATCTCTGGAAGATTTTCGCCGTTTGATATTATGTGGAGCTGGGAGGTCTCTTGTGGACCAGTGTCCTGAAGTTGGCTCTCCCACCTCAGAGGCACAGCACTGACTCCGGGCTCCTCAATTTGGGATGATGTGTTGTCTATTCATGTATTCCGCAGATGCAGGGTACATCAAGTTGATTGTGGAGCTTTAATCCACTGCTTCTGAGGCTGCTGGGAGAGGTTTCCCTTTCTCTTCTTTGTTCTCACAGCTCCTGGGTCTCAGCTTTGGATTTGGCCCCGCCTCTGCGTGTAGGTCGCCGGAGGGCGCCTGTTCTTCGCTCAGATAGGACAGGGTTAAAGGAGCAGCCTCTTCGGGGACTCTGGCTCACTCAGGCCGGGAGGGAGGGAGGGGCGCGGAGTGCGGGGCAAGCCTGCAGCGGCAGAGGTCGGCGTGACGTTGCACCAGCCCGAGGCGCGCCGTGCGTTCTCCCAGGGAAGCCGCCCCTAGATCCCGGGACCCCGGCAGTGGCGGGCTGCACAGGCTCCCGGAAGGGCGGTGTGGACAGTGACCTGCGCTCGCACACAGGCTTCTTGGCGGCGGCAGCAGCAGGCCCAGCGTCCCACGCCTGTCACTGGGCTCCGCGCTTTCAATCGCGACTCGCGCCCGTCCGTGGAGCCCCTTTAAGCAGCGCTCTTAATCCCCTCTCCTAGCGCACCAGGAAACCAAGAGGGAAGAAAAAGTCTCTTGCCTCTTCGGCAGCTCCAGAGTTTTCCCGGACTCCCTCCCGGCTAGCTGTGGCACATTAGCCCCCTTCAGGCTGAGTTCTCGCCGCCAGCCCCAGTCCTCTCCCTGCGCTCTGACCGAAGCCCGAGCCTCAGCTTCCAGCGCTGCACGCCCCGGCGGGCGAGCAGACAAGCCTTTCGGGCTGGTGAGTGCCGCTCGGCACCGATCCTCTGTGTGCGGATCTCTCCGTTTTGCCCTACCCAGGTATGTGGGGAGTTTCTTGCCTTTTGGGAGGTCTGGGGCCTTCTGCCAGCGTTCAGTAGGTGTTCTGTAGGAGTTGTTCCACGTGTAGCTGTATTTCTGGTGTATCCGTGGGGAGGAAGGTGATCTCCGCGTCTTACTCTTCTGCCATCTTACCCGGAAGTCCCTGAAAAGCCCCTTTTAGATTCACATTATTACAAAACAAGATTCAACAATCTGGGTTAATGAATGACAATAACCTTTAGGCATAAAGGGAGGGGATTATTTTCTGAATCGATGAGTTTCATTAATGGAAAAAAGAAAGGGTCTCCACCCACCCCCCATTTCACCCTTTCCTGATCTCTTTGTATAGCATTTGCGATCTCCATCTTCCCACCAAACAATGGCTGGACACAGGTTCTGAACATTCCTGAGAAGAATCACTCATTTGGGCAAAAGGAACCCAGCAAGGCAATTACAGGAAGTCTGCTCCCCATGTCTTGCAGCTCATCCAGCATTTTTTGTATTTAGGAAGAAAAAATTGTCATTGGGAGGTGGAGGGCGTGGGGAAGGCAATGGATTAATGAGAACATTTTAAGGTAAAAAAGCTGGAGCAAAATAGCTCCATATCTCCAGGAATAGAAGACAGTGCACTGAGACAGGGGAATTCTTGACTCCCTTGACTGGGAATTCTTGACACGGAATCATCATGAATACTGGAACAGAACAGTCATGGAGAGTATGAAATCTAAGGACATAAGAATGGGAAGCCCAAACCCACGTCTATGTTGCAGGTCTGGCCTGGTGCCAAATAGCAAGATTGCTCTGTATTTTTAAAGGACAGAACAGTCTTTAGGGAGACAAAACAAAAACAATAGCTAGAAGTTAATAGTGCTTACTCTGAGCCGACCATTTCCATGCATGATCTCATTTAACTCACTGATGCTGATCACAGCCCCGAGGTGTCGTTGTGGAAACAGAGACGCAGTAAGGAGCTAAGTAATTTTCAAAGGCCGTAAGCTTGTCCAGTGGTGGGGCAAGAATTAAAACCAGGTATGGGATGCTGGAAGCCCCCTCCTAATTACTCGCCACCCCATAGGCCCTCTGGGGATGCCTATGGAAGGAGTAATCACTTAACAAAGAAGACACAGCAAGCCAAGCCCCACATAGATGCACACAAAGCCTGAGAACCGAAAGCTAAATTTAAGCATGGATTTTAAGTGCACTTTTTATCGGGTACAGAAAAGTGCACAAATGGTTAAGTGAGCAGCTTACTGAATTGCCACAAAGTGGATGTCCATGTAACCAGCACCCAGATCAAGACATAGATGGTTACCAGCTCCCAGAACTCCCTGTTCATGTCCCAAAGGTAACCACTACCCTGACATCATCACCAAAGATTACTCCTGCCTGTTTTTGAATTTTATATGATGGGAATCATACTCTCCTGTGTCTGGCATATCTCACTCAACACTATGTTTGTGATATCCATCTAGGTGGTTGCATGTAGCAGTAGTCTGTTTATTCCTAGTGCTGTATGGTAAAAGACTTACTCATCCATTTTATTATGAATGGACATTTGTTTTTTTCCTCATTTGGGGCTACTATGAAAAGTACAGCTGTGAACATTCTCATGCATGTCATTTGGTGAACATATTTATATCTTTATGTTGGGTACCTCACTAAAAGGGGAATTTGCTGGTTCATAGCGTGCATATATCCAGCTTCTACATAGATAATGCCAAAAAGCTTTCCACAGAGGAAAGACCAGTAGAGTGATTTAAAGGTATTCTTCCACATCAAGTGAGTACTCAAGTAAAAACAGAATTTAAAAATACTGAAGGGATGTTCCTGTGATTATCACAAGACCATTCGTAAATATCAAAAATAAATTAAAAGGAGAGTCTTTGTCTTTGAAAATCACCTGAATGATGGAAGCCCCTCTTGCCAAATTTTCATGTAATAAAAGCCAAAGAGAAAATTGGTTGAAACGGTGTTGAAAGGGTTGGCACATAGAATAACCGGGCTGGCTACAAACTGGTAGAGACAGAGTACCCTTTGGCCAAGGATTGCCATTTCTAGTCCTCACACCTTGATAGGTGTGATCTGGAACCTTACTGTGTCTGGGCCTTGGTTTTTTCACATCTATAACAACAGAATCACACTAGTTGAGCTCAAAGTTCTATTTGGGGCACAAACGTATGTGATATAAATAGATAAAAGAGATGCTTCTAGCCTGTCAGAAACAGCAAGGATTCAGTCCTGTACAATCACTATACACACCCCGAGCAAGAAGATATAAAATCATTTTATTTTGCTGCAAAATAAAAGACAACATAAAATTGGAGGTTAGCTAGGCTGATACAAGAGGGAATGAAGCAGAGTTCTAAGGACAACTTAAGTGTTGGGGAAATACTTGGGGATCCGATAAGGAAGCCTATTAGGGAAAAAAAGGATTTGAAAATATCTGGCCAAAATGATCACAAGATTAAAGATAAAAAATTTTATCTCGGGTCAATGTTAAAACCTCATATTTTGTCATACACAGTCCCCACTTCTCTTCCTTCTTATATATGCCCCTTCCCTGCCCTCTCTTCTTTTACCCAGAACACCATTAATATATGAACAAATTCCAGTGGGTTTGCCATTTTTCTCCAATTTTTATTATAAGCCATTTCAATAACTATGAACCTTCATACTTCCCCTGGAGTCAAGAGCTTGGTTTTTATTCTTTTTTGCTTAAAAATACAAACATGTAAGTTTACTAATTTTCCTCTGCATGCAGTTTTGGCTACACTTCATCAGTTTTGAAATTTAACTTTCTCTGTATCACTACTTTCAAGAGTCTACTTTTGTATTTAAATATCCTCATTTCCTTCTATTTTTTACCTGCAATACTAATGAATTTTAAAATAACCTGACACAGGGTCTTAAGTTGAATAAAATCCATCTTGATAATATCCATAAAAATTTTGTCAATCTTGGTCCTTTTTTAAAAATGCCCCCAGCATCTATCCTGCTTCTTTACACTTACAGATATGCCTTTAAAAAGGTAATACACCCTGTAATGTGTGTAACATTAGCTTCTTTGTCTTTGCTTTGCAGTGTTTAAACAAGAAAGCAAATTGAGCCAGCTGTATAAGCAGCACACAAATCAATGTTGTCTCTCTTTGGGCTCCTCCTTTTTATCCTATTGACATATGAGGTCAAGAACAGAGTTGTGAGGCTGCACTGGATTTTGTACGGATAAGGCTTTCTTTCGTAGTTACATATTTTAGAAACTAAAGTTATGTGCAGAGGAAAAAGAAAAAAAAAACCCACAATGAAACACCAAAACCCATACAGACATGTAGATGAACGTTCCAATGTGGCTCACAACCAGCAGCCTGGGACAGTGAAGCAGGAGAGGCAAAAGTGCAACAGCAGCAAAAGTTTCTGTTCTTTTTAAAAGATGAAGTGACAAAAGAGTAATAAGGCTTATAAGGCTTGCTGCACTATGAAAACAAATCCCCTCATTTTCATTCGTGCACAGCAGCTGAATTTATAGCTCCCGTCACTGGCAAGTCAGAGTGCAGCAGGATTACCGGTGTTCGGGCACTTGCTGAGAGCATCTGCATATGAAGAGTAAAAACAAGTGGGTACGATCCCTACCAATCCACTTAGGAAACAGAAAACGCTGAGTGAAAGGATCCTCTTTGATGCTGCAGTGTCACAAACAGCGGTTAGATTAACAGAGGCTATGTGGCATTTAACACACATACAGGACAGAAAGGAAAACGGTAGTTAACAGTTATTGGGTCTAGACAGGTTCCAGGCAAGCTTTACATGCATTATACCATCTGAAGTGCATGAAAATCTCACGAGTTAGGGAATTACCATCTGTGTATTAGAGGTGAAAGAGCTGAGACGCAGGGAAGGTAGGTGACTCCTGCCCCCTGCCATACAGTCCCCTGCAGAGCTGAAGTCACCAGTGATCAGACAGCTCCACACAAGAGCCTGTGAACTGGATGCCAGACCTGTCTCCTAATTTATTCCTCCTCTGAGGTTCATGGGCCATTTTCCAGTTCATACTTTGTAATTTACTGGGTGCTAGTAAATTGTACACATAAGACTCAGGTGAGAGGATCAGGGAGAGAAACCAAGTTATTTGACATAATTATAAGGCTTTATAAGTAAATATAATGTCAGATGATTATACGATAAGCCTAAAATATCAAGATTTTGTTTCTGATATTTCTTTTTAAAATATATTCCTAATACTCAGAGAGAAACTGGAGTAATGAAGAATTATAAAGAGTGGTAAAATGGAGAGAAAAAAACCAAAGGTTTCCATTCAGAAGGAAGGGATGAAACATATTTAGAAGAAAAACAATAAGTAAGTAGATCTAGGTTAATAAGTGTGCCCAAGGAAGTGTGAGGACCAAGGAAGAAAGGAAATGGAGAGAGACAATTCAGTAGCCAGCCTGGTCTTCGAACACCACTGGGCAGGAGCTTTGCTCTCATACTAAGTAAATGTTTCTTTTGAAAAAATAAATATGCAGAGACAAAGACAAGAGACTGACTTAGAAAAACAAGAAAATGTAGACAATATCTGAGGGATGAAATGAATGTGCAGGTCAGATGAAACTCTTATTTCCAAAGTCAAAATTATATCTCAAATTCATTACACATATAAAATAAGCAAAGCAAGCAAAAAAAAATTTTGTTGGCGGGGCTGCCCCATCAGGTCAGTAGCCCATTCTTTTTAATTTTCATTCTTCAACTAGTCATTCAAAGAATTATCTATAAGGTTGTTATTTCGTGCTCTGAGAGGGACAGATACATTTGTCCTCTCAGGCGGTCGTCAATTTCTACAAAGGCTAGTGAGTGAGCAGGGTTATCAACTCTTAATTTCTGACTCTGCTATTATCATCCTATGCAGACATAACTGTTTCCTATTTTGATACCAAGTCAACTGTTTTAATATTTAATATGGACAAATTCACCACATTGACAAAGCATGGCCCAGACTTAAGTCTTTGCCTGTCCTATACATCACAAATAAAATGAATGGCTTTTAGAATTGCAACATGACAGTACAGTATTTCTTAAATGAAGTCACAATCAAATCCTCTCTCTTTTCCTTAACAAAAGATTAGTATATTTCAAGCATTTGGGGCTTGACGGGGCCTTTGACAGAGAATAGCGCTCATAAAGGTAATATTAGAGAAACTATGCTAAAAGGAAGTAAACATCTTAAATGTCCTACTTTTTTTTTTTTTTTTTTTTTTTTTTGCGGTACGCGGGCCTCTCACTGTTGTGGCCTCTCCCGTTGCGGAGCACAGGCTCCGGACGCACAGGCTCAGCGGCCATGGCTCATGGGCCCAGCCGCTCCGCGGCATGTGGGATCTTCCCAGACCGGGGCACGAACCCATGTCCCCTGCATCGGCAGGCAGACTCCCAAACACTGCGCCACCAGGGAAGCCCAAATGTCCTACTTTTATACAACACTTGGAAAAATTGAGAATGAGCCTTTGATACTGTACTACCAAACACAATCTTCATTCCTCAGATTTATTGTTAACCTTTCCTGAACAAAGTCAGCATATAATAACGTAAGATTCCCCTGGTTGATTTTTCCACTGGAGCCTTTAGAAGTCTAAGACACACTCACGGGCATGCTTCGGGTCAACTCTGATGTTCTGGAGGTCAGGGAAAGATCTCAGATCAGCCAGAAGTAAAGCCCCTCACTGCTATCAGAAGGAGCATTTAATTTTAGTGTCTGTCAAACATAGCCCATTCAATATGAAGGGCCACTGGAAATCAAGTGTCCTGACAGAAAGGTTCCCAAACTAAGAAGCTCCCATATGTCAGCCCCATTTTTGTTTTAACAAAATACCATGAATTCAGCACCTTAAAACAATACCCACTTATTTATCTCAGGGCTGTACAGCTCTGAAGTCCAACAGGCTTGTCTGGGTTCTCTGCTTAGGGTCTCACAAGGCTTACATCAAGGTGTCGGCTGGTGTGGGCTCTTACTTGGAGGCTGTAGAGCAAGAGCTGCTTCCAAGCTCATTCAGGTGTTGGCTGAATTCAGTTCCTTCTCAAGGTTTCCCGGTGGCTCCCCCCATCTTCAAGCTGGCAAGAGCACACTGACTCCTCCCACACTTGGAGCCTCTCCCACCCCCCTTCGCCAGCGGCTCTGCTCTTTAAGGCTCCTGTGATTACATGAGGCCCACCCTAGATAATCCAGGCTAATCTCCCCTTCTTAAGGTCACTGAGTAGTAACCTTAATTACATCTGCGAAGTCCCTTTTTGCCATGTAGTGTAACAAGACGACAGGCATGGCGCCAGCTGATGGACATCACGAGGCCAAAGTCTGCATACCACGGTTGGTATTCCATGATTTGGATTCCTCATTCCAGAAGCCTCAAACATACTATCTTAGCCTGATAATCAATTATGGCTCCATCATTAAACTGTTTATCTGTACTTGTCTTGAATGGGTTAATATTTTTGGTATGCGCCACCATCCAGGTCATAAATCCCTAGACCCGGAACACCGGGCTTTGGTTGACAATATCCGCGTCATTTATCCCTACAGAATAATGTGGTCCTGCATCCCAAACATGGTTTTCCCAGGTAAAACCCAAATTACTTTAGGACTTTTTTTTGGCATAGTTACTTCTTTCCAGACAAAAAAAAAAAATCTTACTTGTGCAATTCTTAATGCATTTCAACTCCTTGGAACCTACTTAAAGAGAACAGTTGGAAATGAGCCTCAGTATCCCAGGTGTGAACAGTTTATAACTTTATACACGGGCAGGCTAATGTTTTCTATTTTGCTTCTAATACTAAGCCAGATGATACACCAGAATTTTCCCTCATATTTTTAAAGATTTTCAAATATGAATGAATTACCTCAATGAAGTCTTATGTGATTCTTGGCATCAAGCACAACGACTGATACACATGCCCTGCCTTCTAGGTTCCTATTGCCCAGCACAAGAAGACAGACAGCTGCATGACAATGTGACAGGCAGCACGGAGGAGGGCTTAAAAACCGGCTTTGGAATGTTAGAGATAGACAGCTTCCAAGACGAGGTAATGTATGAACTAAGTCTTGTCGGTCCGATCTAAATGTTAGGTAGATGTGACGGGAGAAACAGATAGTCCTCCTAAGCTGAGGGTCCTGACACGTGCAAAGAAAGATGAGCAAAAGTGGTGAATGGGGATGGGGGAAGAGGCAAGTGAGAATTGAGGCTGAAGAGGAAAACAGGGAGATGCTCTTTTATAAAGGGCTCCCCTGCATCATATTAAAGAAGTTAAACTTTATCCTGAAGGCAATGTTATGGGTGGGGGACGGGACTGAAGAGTTACAGTAAGAGAAGAAACACGATGAGGTCTGTTACATTCTGGATAGGGTCTGAAGTAGGGGATCAGAGAGCAATTAGCCTAGAATTAGAAAGTTAGACTCCCAATAAACCAATAAAAGTATGAAATGCTAAGTCATCACACTAAGGCAGTGCTAGCCCAGGGGATGAAGACGAGAGGCAGGTTCCAGAACATATTAAAAAGGTGGAATTGACAGGAAGTATAGGAAAATGAAAGAGGAGGAAGCAAGAGAATTGCCAGTTTCCCCAATAACATTCCAGGTACTTTATCTCATTTGATTCCCACAAAATCACCCCATCAAGTAGGCAGGGCAGCCACTTCTATTTATTAGATGGGGAAAATGGCTCAGTGGGTAAGTGGCTTCCTCAGAGTCAGTAAATGATAGACTCAGGATGAGAAACTCTCTCTGACTCCTAGGTTAAGAGTCTTTCTGCTTCACTTGCAAAAATTTTACTCGTGGTTAATCACGAGTGGTTAATCATGCAGATTTCAGGCTCACCATCCTGAATGTGCATTTTAGTAAGATCTCAACTGGTCATTAAAATGATGGATGGGTCCACCGTTTTCATTTTATTTGAGCCGAAAACACAACCTACAGGTTAAAGTTCCTGTAATTTTTAATAACCATAATAGTTCACAGAGGTAAAGGGGAAGAAATAAAGTCCTTAATGCAGCTAAGCACTCATTCACTAACAGATATTAATAAAGCACCTCTAGGTACACTCTGATATAAGGTCCTGAATAATAACCAGCTTGTTCTCATAGTACCTAACATGGACAGAAAAACACAGGGACCAAGTTGTAAGCAAATTGACGGAGAAAACGGGGAACAAGTGTTGTAATGGAAATAGAGTGAAATGCATACAGGGGAAGCCTAGAAAATAATCCAGTGGATCTGAAAATTTAGAATCAGGAAGGTCAAATGAGATAAAATTTCAAGAGAAATATTTAAATAGATATAAAAAGGAAAAAGTCCCATATTTAAATGATGACTTGCTAAGAGAAAATAATCTCATATTTCTAAAGATAATTTTATCACTTTCCTTTTATCTACAGTCCCATGAATGGGCCATTCATGGGACTATGCACTGGAGCGGAGTTTTTTGTTTTGTTTTGTTTTTGTTTTTTTCCAATTGAAAACTCAAGAGGGAAGAAAGTGCTTAAAGGCTGTGCTTCTCCTTGGTGAGTAAATCCCCAGTCCTTTAGGAGAAGTGTAACCACTTCAGGACGGTGCTTGAGAGGAGCCAGCAGGGGACTGGCCATTTCCCTGATGGTGACCTGCCACTTCAAAGACCAAGAAGGTACCTGAGAAGCATGTCTCCCTCCCTGTCACCACAAAGTCTAGACTCATTTGTTCTGAATGTTTGAATTTCTAAAAACACATTAACCTTCCTCCTCCTCTCTGATCAGCTTCCCCCTCTTAACAAGCCATTAATGGCCGAAATCATTGCACTAGGTTTTTCTATCAGGTTGTATAGAAAGTAAAACTTTGAAAGTTAAAAATCTTTCTTGCTCTGCTTATTGCCTGCATATTTTCAGTCCCATTGAAAGTAGAAAAATCCACTTTTCTATTTTCAGTTATCCTCAGAAGAGTCCATTTACTTTCATGGAGAGTGATGGATGAAGTCCTTTCCACCTAAACTAGGTTAAATATTACATTTCATTCCTTTAATCACAGATACCAGTTGGAATTCTTTCTTGGTCAAGATAACGGGATAAGCCCTCAAGGAGCTAAGAATCTAGTGGGGAAGCCACAGCACCTTTCACTACCAAACACATGACATGGTATGTCACAAAGAACCTGCAAATCTCACTCAATGAGTGGGTCAGAGCCTGCCCTCCATTTTAATAATGCTATGAAAGGGGAAAAAAAAATCCGGGGTTCTATGAAAGAGTAAAGTATCAAGCACTTATCATGAGAGGACTTTTTGATATTCCTTATAACAAACCAAGGCTCAGCAAAACAAGTATATGCATAAGAATAAAAACTGTGAGCTGCTTATTAAATATTTCTGTTAGCTTCCTAATATGGATAGGCTCCCTACTGTTTAGTTCTAACTTAATCCCTATCCAAAAAAAAAAAAAAAAAAAAGCCATGGGAATCAATTTTCCAAAATTCCAACAGAAACTCTCTTATCAAATTTATTTCTTAAAAACTAAAGGTACACCTTGGTAGCTACATTAAATACACAAATAGCTACATTTGATGATAAAATGAGACAGATTGGAATGATCTTCACTCCCACTGCAGAAAAGATGAAGGCATCTCATTAAAGACCACACCTTCCACGAGCACCGGACAAGAACACTACTCACCTGGGGCTGTGGTTTCAGCAAGGAAACCTTTTCATTTTCTGCCAGAATAAAGGATCTGACACAGCTACAAGTTCTGTGGTTCTTAGAAAACCACTTTTCTCCTCTATGGTTTAGTTTTGGCCTGTGATTGATGTTCCCAAAATAACGAGAAATTGCCAAGGCTTGAGCTTTTACTCTGAGTGAAAGGTGTCTTGAGCAAAGGAGTGGCATGAGCTCACTTAGGTTTTCAAAGGTTCACTCTGGCTACTGGGTTGAAAACGGGCTGTCAAGGGAAGCTGTGATAGTCGTCCAGGTGAGACCCGGCAAGGAGCTGGCAGTAGAGGTGGCCAGAGGTAGTCAGATCCCAGAAAAGATTTTTTTTAATTGAGTCAATAGGATTTTCTGACATTAAACGGGGGAGGCTAGGAGAGAAACAGGAATCATATATGACTTCAAGGTTTATAGCCTGCTCAACTGCAAAAGTGGATTTGCCACCTATGGAAATGAGGAAGGTTGCAGTGGGACAGATGTGGGGACAAAGCAGGAAGGGGACCAGGAGAGTTCATGAAGTCCTTCAGACATCCAATTGGAAACGTGGAGGAGGCAGTTGGATGTTCACATTTGAAATTTAGGGGAGAGGTCCCAGTTGGAGATAGAAATGTGGGAATTGTCAGTACATCACAAATACTAGATTCCCTTACTGAAAAGCAGCGAAGGGCTCTTGACACTGATTAGAGAATTATCTTAGAATTGACATGAGAATTCTCGCTGTGCAGTGAGGAAGCATGACTCTGGCAGAGAGAAGCCTGCCTGTTCTCTCGCTTCTCTATCGGGCATGCCTACAGCCTGACCTAACTGCAGACATCACAGAGTTGCTAGGGGCCAGTATCAAGCGGGAGACAGAGAAAGGTAGCTGGTCTTCATACACAGAGCAGGAAGGTCACTTTCCAGTGTTGAAAGGAGGGAAAGGGAAAATTAAAGAAAACCTAGTCAAACACTGTCCAAAATAGCAGTTGGGGAGAACCCTTTGGTATGTCATGTGCCAAAGGAATCTCATCTATTTTAGGGGCTCCTGTTTTCCCCTCAGTTCACAGACACTTTATCTTTTGCAGATAACACTCCAACAATGGATCTATTCAACGATTTCATGAAGGTGAGTGAGAGGCGGGGAGCAACTAAGACAAACTCACTTCTAGCCAAATTTGTTACTATAAGCCAAAAAAGCATATAAATAAAGATTTATAATGTCTGCCATACCAACATTAACTTTCTGTGGGAAGCAGAAAACATACTGGACCTTTAAGCTTTAGATGTTCACAACAGGTGACTGAAAAGAAGCTGTCTCTGTTGTAATCATATAATCCCAAACCTAAAGGTGATGGCAAATATCAAACTAATGTTTTATCTCGTGTTAACCAATGCTTTAAATCATGCTTAAAGCCGTCAAAAATGTACTCATCTGCATTCAGTCCTTCCGGCGTTTATGGACCCTGCTTTTTTGGAGGAATGGACACACAATGTCATTTTTCGAGTCTGCTACTTTTTTTTTTAACTCTCTTTGTAATTTACTGACAATTCAGCTGGACAACTCCTACACTCACTAACCTGTTCTCTCTGAGGCGGAAAATGGGCCAATTAACAATGGAAGAAAGAATTGAGTGAAAGGAGAAATACTCCAGCGATTAAGGAGAGCCAGTTACTGATTCCTCAACAGTCAACCTGAAATAAGGACGTGTCTACCTATGAAGGATAAAACTACCCATCCATCCGTTCCTCTTGTCTATAGATATGCAGAGATTTTTCTGAATACAAAGCAGTTTTATAAAAGGCACCATACGAGCAGACCAAATCTTGTTTTAAACTTTTATCAAGTATTTGTTCTGCCAGGAACATTTCCATTTCCAAAAAGGAATGGTTTTCGTCCCCACTGCTGTGGGAGCAAACACTTCCACTGGAGCAGTTAGAACCGCGTCAGGATACTCTCCTTGGCCTCCCCCGCTTTCAAAATATTTGTGTTGCTACAGTGCTCATTTGCCAGTATATGTGACTTACGATTCTTTGTATTCATCTGGGTGTATTTATACAACGGGTGATTCCAGAAAACTTTACAAAAGTTGGTGGAAATATGTTGCAATGAAAAACCAGAAGTATATCTGCCTTTTTTCACTATATATGATAGTTACATTGTATTCGCACATTGTGGTAGAAGTGGGTCTTTACTTTCACAAGCCCAAGGTAAGTCTGATCAATAACTTTATGAAGCACTTAGAGAGGTCACATCTAACTAACATTACTACATACTTGTGAGCAAAGGTCCAGCATTTTATGTAAGTTATTTAATCCTTGATCTTTTGTCAGGTAACTGCTACTCTCATAGCTAAGGAGATCTTTACTGAAGCTTATGTTATTAACGGACAGAGCTGGGATTTCTTGAATCTTCTTCATAGATTAATCTGCTAATGTTTTGTTATCTGGGTCATCATGAGCAGGGAAACCCTTTAAAAAGTCTCTGGCTTTGCTTTGTTCTCAAAGTCAATCTTGGGGAAAGAGGCACCCCCAAATCAGGCGCAAAGAGTAGTGCCTTTTCAGAGGACAGGGAAGCAGCTGGAAAGGTCTTGGGTGCCAAGGAGTCCTGGGCCTGGGAGAAGTCCAGGACCGTGGGAGATGGAAGGCTTTCCTGGGGCGGGGGGGAGCCAGGCACATGGTAAGTACCCATTAACATCTGATGAATTAATACTCACACCCTAAATTCTGTCAAAACAGTTTGGTCAGATGTGATGAACCTCAGAGGTATTTCAGAACATCAACAAATTTTGTATGAATCTAGATATATAAATTAGCCACCTTGGGATAATATTGGCCTTTTTTTGCATAAAACTAGGTATTCTGTTATAGCAACACTTTTGCAGGAAAAGAAGGAACTAGAGCCTCCTTTGTCCTCTTAGAAATGAGGAATGGGTTAAAGAAAAACTCCAAATTTGTAAGTGATGGCCAAGGAAGGCGAGATGGAGTACCATCTGGGGCTAGGTGCTCCCACATGCCTTGTTCTCCCTCACCATGCCACCTCACAGGCATCTTCTGAGGCTCCCTTTTCATTTGCTGAGGAACCTTTTCTGTTTGAAAACAGAAAAGGCACTATTCTCAGCTTCTCAGTTTCCCCAGCCAACTTTCTACCCACTCTGGAATCTCCTGGACTCCTGCCTTTCCTGAAGCCACCTTAACCATTCTGGACCCCCTCTCTCTTCCCTCTCCTAAGAACACCCCGGGCAAGTCGCAGGGCAGCCCTCCGCCCCTCCCCCTCCACACATCAGACAGCAGAGGCAGGTGTCCCAACTTTCATTCTAAAAGTTTCCAAAGCTTGCAGTTTCACTCGGTGAAATAAAACCACAAGGAGCATAGATGTCCTCTTATGGTCATCAGAGGAGGGAGTTTTTCTCTTTTGTTTCCAAATGCTGTCTTGCCTCTTGCCAAATCTCTCAAGAACAAACATGTAATATATAATCTGACCTTTGAAAACCATACTCCACTTAAATATAAATTCACTTAAACTATATTTCAACTCCCAGTTTCTAAAGCTCCATTTATGCTATTTATATCTTTTTGTTATAAGAAGACATTCCAATGAAGAAGTGGCCACAAGCACTCAAGCCCACCCCCCAACTTGAGTCCTCATTCAAGCCAGCGTGGCCTTTGTCTCCATGGCTCGCAGTATTTGCCACATTTTGACAGTAACAACAATACAAATTCTAAACCCAGTTTAAGTTAACAAAACCCGATAAACATGACATAATCAGCAGATGGCGAATGGACATTGCAAATATGATACCCAATAGTTGGTCATTATACTACTGCCTGTCAAATGAAAACCTCTTCATTTCAAATCCAACTGCTATGTATGATTTTATAAAACAATGGACATTTTTCAAATCTAGGAATATCCATCTTCCTACCCTGCGTCCCCAATACGTTCAATCATGCAAAAGCTATTAATTGCTGAAAGGCCCTTAGGTTGTTTCGGCAGTATTTTCTCCTGATGTTTAAAATAGAAAAATACATACCCCTGCGTACCTTTGTGCCTGGCTGATGGTGGTGACATGATGTCCTGAGTGGTAAATTGCCTTTATCACACTGGTCCATCTGCCTTCGTCTATTAACTATCACTTTTACTAACGCGTGTGCAGATTACTGATCTGCACCTTTGTAAGCAGAGGGAGTTCAAGACAGCTTAGGTATAATGCAGCCCCCTCAGTGAGCAATCAGAGGACGAGGAGAGGAGGAGAGGGAAAAACTAGAAAAAAAGAGACACGGGAATCAGCAAATAAAGAAAACAAAAATAGGTAAAAATGGGACAGGAGATATTCAAATGGAGAAGCTAACAGAAACCTCTGCCAAAGCTTTTGGTAATTCGAGTCATTTGATTCAGTTCCACCAAATCACCCAGGGCACTATCTTTGCACAGAGCATGCTCCACAGACAAGCAGACCCCCAGCCCTGCGTGCTTCAGGCAGCAAAGCTCTGTTAACTGCTCCTTCATTCCTTAAGGATGGCATCTCCTAGTTTTTATTATATCACCTCTTCAGCACAGTGATCTGGCTTCTACTGCAACATATTTAAAAGCAAGATTTTGATTAGTAGTGGAAGGAAGAAAGAGAACTGAAAGCATGAGAAAGTTTTCAAGGGAAAGACAAAGGAAATAAAGGGCCAGCTTTGTTTGGTTTATTAAATTTCAAGGGCTTTGCCCGCCAGTTTGAAAAATGCATGATATCATCAGTGTGTTTATTAAAAGTGCTACTTGAAATTGCAGATTTAGCAAGTGTGAATTCCTCTTGGTAGCTATAGGTTATCGGCTAGCAATTATATGCAATGTTTAAATGAAAGGAGGAGAGGCTTGCAGGACTATGGTCCTAAAGGCTGCTCCTAATTTAAGTAAAACTCAAAATCTGAATATATGATAATGAAATGTCCAGATTCACACAGATGCAGTATGCCCAGGGTCACTTTGCATTTTGATTGTTCAAGCCTTTTAAAATGATGCTCAGAATCAAATAGTAAAATAGCATAAACTTTGCTCAACACTTACTTGACAGGTTATTACTGGATTTAAGAAGGGGTGGGGAACCTTCCAGAGCAAATGGTTGCTTGCTAACTTGAAAAATGCACTTGTTTCAGCACAGAAATAACAAATCTGTTTCTGATTCCAGACATTATTTTCCAAATGTTGCCAAGAAAAGAATCTAAGGAATTCTTTTACATGTACAACATACACGAGACAACTGGAAAGAGGCCTGTGATCTGTTCCAGGGTGCGCGAGGAGGAAGGACAGAGCTGAATTTCTACGATGAACTGCCCTCTCGGGAGCAGAAATACATGCCTGACATAGCTCATAGCTGTAATCTCCAACATAACTCTGCTATTATTGGACAACCTAAAGGCTTTCCTAAATCTGTAACTTGTGAAGCAGAAAAAGATGCAGACAGGACCCTACCATGCTGAGTATGTAGGCAGCTGGGATACACTGTACAGAATGCACCACTTTTCCAATCCATGAAACTCAATTTCTGGATCTTGGAGGACAGTAAGAGGAGAGGAAGGGAAAGAATCTAGTCCAACCCCAAAGCCAGGTTTAAATCCCTGGAGAGAATGCCGGCCAGGTAAAATCAATATTAAATTCAGAAACTTAAGATTCACGATTCTCACGAAACGTACTGAAATTATTCTTAGAGTACAAAAGGATGTATGTATTAATCCTTTCCATATTAAGAGTGAGGTTTAAAAAATACCTTATGTTTTAAACGCAACTACACGGAAGTATCCTGCTTCAACATTTCAAAAATTAGGTAATGAGAAAGTCAATGATTCAAAAGTACATAACGTAGTATGCATCACTTCTGTTATATTAATAAGGGAGGAATTTAACAGAATCCACTTTGGAGAGGAGATAATAGGAGAATTCTGAGAGACCGATTCATCCAACAGCCTGAGCTAGCTAATGCAACTGTTTAAATTTTTGGCTCACACTGAGTTGACTGCAGTGAACTGAAGTTCAATTTTGTTTTTTGTTTTTCCCCGTCTCAGCAGGATCAGAGTACATGAAGGAAACTGGATCCTTTATAGGAAATAAAAAGGCAACATTTTCTTTTGCATGACTGATCGTACAGGGTACACTCAACCCTTCTACCTACACATACAAACTTGTCAAACTTGCAACGCTACACATTTCAAATACATCATCACAGCAGCTACACTGGACAGCCATTCTTACAGCTCTCCATTAAATACACCTCCTATAATGCTACCCTCAATCCATGTGACTACGCATGGTCCATTCTCACAGAGTGACTAATGTCCCCCCCAAAATCCATGTCCACTGGGAACCTCAGAATGTGACCTGATTTGGAAGTAGAGTCTGCAGATGTAGTCAGTTAAGATGAGGTCATATACTGGATTAGCATAGACCCTAAATCCAATGACAGGTGTCCTAATAAGAAAATCAAGTGACAGAGAGTCACAGAGAGACCCACAGGTAGAAAGGCCATGTGAAGACAGAGGCATAGGTGCTGCCACAAGTCATGAAATACCTTCCAGAAACTGGAAGAGGCAAGGAAAGATTCTGCCCTAGAGACTTCACAGGGAGCAAGACCCTGCCAGTACCTGAGGTCACACTCTAGCCTCTAGAACTGAAAGAAGAAATTCCTGTTTTAAGCCACTCACTTGGTGGTAATTTGTTATAGCAGCTCTAGGAAACTAACACAGAAGTGTCTACTAACTATACAGATTTGTCTACTTACAAGTGCCAACGCTTTGTTACCAGTCTACAGTAAGATTACTACAGAAAACGAAATAAAATGTTTAAGAACTTTATTACACCTGTTTGACATTGTGGTGACAGCCCACAGCATGTGATTTTATGTTTTACAAAATACTTATCTGTGATAGATTGGAAATTAAAAGAAAAGATAGTCTTCAGAGTTAGAGATGTACTGAAAAGATAATTAATATGTATAAAGATGAAGCTGGTGCACTGTAATTAAGAAATCTGCATTTTCTGAATCATCTCGGAGAAACTTAATTATGTTCCATGCAGTTCTGGAGGTAAAAATATTTTATTCTAATTTTTTGAATAAAGTCATCCATGAATGGTATACAACATATGCATGGTAGTTTCCTGTGAATCATATTATTTGACTGGCTGGAAACTCACTTCCCAGACTGCTGATTACACAGTGAAGGAACAACACACCTCGGCTTTGTTAACGACAGGGACCTTGGCAGAACTTGAGAGAACATCTTCCCAGAGACTGGGAGCTCAGATGTTGCCCATAGGAAGCAAACGTGTGTGGAGTGAATGTATCTGAGCTATTTCAGTGGCAACAGTAGAGGGTGATTGTAACTATACGAGCTATTATAGCCAACAACAGTGACAAGGATGACATCTCTCTTCCAAGAAGGCACTTTTTCTAGCACCAAATTGACCAAAAGCTGAGTAGACATGACTTCAGAAAAAAAGTAGTATAAATGGAGAAAAGGAAAGCCTGCATCCATGTGGGAGGCTGTCTGATGTGTTTTCTTCAACAATTAAAAGAAATACACAGGGCTTCCCTGGTGGCGCAGTGGTTGAGAGTCCGCCTGCTGAGGCAGGGGACACGGGTTCATGCCCCGGTCCGGGAAGATCCCACATGCCGCGGAGCGGCTGGGCCCGTGAGCCATGGCCGCTGAGCCTGTGCGCCCGGAGCCTGTGCTCCGCAACGGAAGAGGCCACAACGGTGAGAGCACCGCGTAGCGCGCACACACACACACACACACACACACACACACACACAAAAAGAAATACACAAAGACACAACTGAACCCAAAAGAAGGGCAATCATGCTTCCTTTAATATCCACGCTAATCATAACCAATAGTTCCTAGAACCTCAGGGAGCCACAGAAACAGGCCAATTAATGAAGTCCTCTGAAAAAGCCTCCAACAGAGGGAAACACAAATGCAGTAAGAACACAAAGCAACGCAAGCAGCCCTCAATATTCCTGTGTTTAATCGCACTCACCATGACTTTATCTTGGGTTAGCCTCACATGTAGGACAGAGGGCAACCTAAAAATCGTTACTGTAAATCAAGAGGCTATAAATCACAGGAAGAGAGCAAAATGTCAACTGTTGTCCTGGCTGCTGGGAGATGGGAAAGTGGGTTGTTGTTTTTTAAAAGGGGTTGTGGAGTCCTGATGAGAACACACACTTCAGCATAAAAGCATTCAGTTGTCATCACATGCCATTCACTTGACTTTCTAAAATCTCCCAAGTTACCTCGGAAACTAAGAGTCCATGAAATGGATAGATTCTTTAATAAAATGAAATTCCCGTGATGGGAATGGGTGGAGGCACACACGCTGAAGCAGCGTAAGTCATGCCCTGCAACAACTCCACACCTGCATTCAATTAAAAATCCTAAACCGGAAGCTGTCATTAGATCATAATGATTTCAGCTGGGGAAATGACACTCGGTTAGGAGGCACACTCATCCAATGATACTGAATTTTGGCTCTTCGTGGTTATTTTTCTCTTTGAGCAAACAATTTTTTGAGAAAGCATCAGGAAAGCCCATAACTCATTTCACCTAAAATTATTTTTCAGAAATATTCAAATTCATTTCTGCTGATGGGGCTCCTAATTGCAACTAGATACACTTTAGAGTAAGAATTAGTTGAATTCTTTTTTTAAATAAATTTATTTATTTATTATTTATTTTGGGCTGCATTGGGTCTTCGTTGCCGTGTGCAGCTTTCTCTAGTTGTGGCGGGCTCTAGGCGTGTGGCCTTCAGTAGTTGTGGCACGCTGGCTCAGTAGTTGTGGCTCGTGGGCTCTAGAGCACAGGCTCAGTAGTTGTGGCGCACGGGCTCAGTTGCTCCACAGCATGTGGGATCTTCCCGGACCAGGGCTCGAACCCGTGTCCCCTGCATTGGCAGATGGATTCTTAACCACTGTGCCACCAGGGAAGCCCCTAGTTGAATTCTTAGGGAGAGAAAGATGTGATGTTCTTTTCTGCTTTTACCCCGTCGATTTGATCAAATTTATACCAACCATATAAACAAATAACCTAAACTCAAAGTTTAATATTAAAGACCTGGGTGGTTTTTAAGGTGGCAGGGTTAAATCTGTAAAGGCCGAGACTAGAGAACCCTGGTCTACACCTCAGTAATAGACTCAGGACAAAGCGGCAAATCAGCAAAGCAAGCCAGGACCACTCTATTTCCAAAAATTGAAAAGCCATCAAGAATTTCAGATCAACACAATGATATACACCAAAAGATATGAACAAAATAGTCTACTCTGGTTCCAAGGAAATTCATTTTAACTCCCCCATTCCAACAATATCATCAAAAAACACATTCTTAAATGCTTAAATTAATTACATTATGACAAGAGTTGGAAGAAAAATAGTGTTGAAGAAAAAATAACTGCCTAAAAAGAGAAAATACTCTCCAACTAATGGGGGAATCACTACATATATTCATATATTCCCCATCTTCCAGTACTTCCCAAAGTACTATAATCCATACACACATAGCTAGAATGAGAAGTCTGCTCTACGATAAAAATTAGTTTAATTCCTGGATTCACACATTAAAGCTGAAAGCAATAGAATCGCTCGCTTCCCCCTTTCTATTCACTCCAACCCTTTACACAAGCAAATCATCACACGAAAACTTCTCTAAAAGGACTCATACTACAGCTGTAAACCATTCCCACTTAGACTATTAAGTTTCCTTTCATTCTAAACTTTTAATTACTTTTGTCTATGACAAAACACATCCAAAACGCATCCAAACAGAGAAATATCCTCTCTAAAAGAAAAATTCCATCTCCCCAGCAGGAGGTCTTTCTTCCTGTTTGCAACCAAAAAAGAACAATGACTTTTTCACTTTCATGCTTAACAGAACTCCCTCGAACTGATTTTAAGAGAACTAGCCCTGGGATTTAGACTCTGATGCCAAACGAACATTTTTCTAACTGTAACTTCGCCACCCCAGCGGGCCCGAAGCCCCCTCACCTTTCAGGCAGAACATAGTGAGGCAGTTCCATGAGGGGCCAGGGCTCCACGGGCCGGTGCGGGCTGCAGTGCTACCACAGCTGTCTCCCAGCCCACCTCCCAGCCCTCACTGCCAAGAGCGGGGCAGTCAGCCAGCGCCTGGGATTACAGGAAGCCACTGCCCAATCCCCAGCTTTCTGGGCTGAGCTGCTGACACCTCCCTATCTTTCATACGGAGTTTCACACCCTGGAATCAGCCAAGATCATCTTGGAAAGTGAGGGGAGCCGGGGGTGAGCAGTCCATGTTCGTGTGGTCCAGTGCGGGGCAGCACGAGAGCCAGCCCGTTGGTTTCTCTTATCTCTCAGCATTTTCCATTGCAGCAGATGGAGCACCTCACGTGATCCACAACACAAAAAAGAAATCACTCGAGTCGGTTTCACTGTTTGCTATTAATTCTCACAACTATTCTTTGACATCTTTATTCTTTTGCTAGTCACACTCTTTTTTTCTGATGTGGAACAACTCATACACTGGTACAGAATTAGCACTGAGCATTATGATATGAAACTGTGCACACAGCTGAGTCTACATAAATGGGTGGATATGTGTGAAGTGCTCAAAACAGTGCCAAATAGTAAAAGCACTACAAAAGTGTCGACTACCACTCTTACTACTACTATTAATATACTTGTGTGTTAGGATAAAAAACGTGGAGGGTTTTTTATTTATTTTTTAATTAAAAAAAATTTTAAACATCTTCATTGGAGTGTAATTGCTTTACAATGCTGTGTTAGCTTCTGCTTTACAACAAAGTGAATCAGCTATACAGATACATATATCCCCATATCCCCTCCCTCTTGCGTGTGGAGGGTTTTTTAAAACTTCTGTGGCACTGCCATTTTTCACACAAGGAAACAAAGATTAATATAGTTAAGTTGGCATCGGAGTATGTGAATATCCAACGCTACTGTACCCATAAGCAGAGTATTGCTTATCTCCCCCTCCACGGGAAAGCTAAATTCACTCTTGCAAGTTCAAGGTTTACTTTACTGTAAACTCTAACACAGGTTAAAAAGAGAGAGAAGTTTTATTGCAGATCTGAAGAGAAACAGTCTACAGATGTGGTCTCAGGAGCACCCTGCCTGAAAGTGCTGTCTGAACCGTGAGTGGCCACCCCCCGGCCCTCAGGCTCTCCTGGTCACAGGAAGTGACCATTGTTCACAAGGCCCGTTGCTGTGTGCAGGTCTTCCTTTTGACTCCACAGGATACAGGAAACTGACTCAGAACCAATCTATCTGTCTGTGTCCTGGGGTGCCTGCTGCAGCCCTGGCTACATACGATGGATGCTCTGAGCCTTTTGGCTTTCGACATGAGGTTCAGCAATAGCCTAGCTGGGTTTCTGCTCCTCATCTTCCAGTACCACTAGCAGGGCCTGGTTAGTAAGTTCCCTACCAGGGCTTCCCTGGTGGCGCAGTGGTTGAGAGTCCGCCTGCCGACGCAGGGGACACGGGTTCGTGCCCCGGTCCGGGAAGATCCCACACGCTGCGGAGCGGCTGGGCCCATGAGCTACGGCCTCTGAGCCTGCGCGTCCGGAGCCTGTGCACCGCAATGGGAGAGGCCACAACAGTGAGAGGTCCGCGTACCGCAAAAAAAAAAAAAAGTTCCCTACCATGAGGAAGTCACTGCACTAGTTGCTATGACCACAGAGAAACGGAAGAGGTTCTTAGCCAGAAGCTAGTTGGGATGAAAAGAAACCTGCATGTGGAGTGACAAACAGTGATATTAACTCTTAGAACAGAACTGGAAGGAACCAGCTCATCTCATTGGGGAAACCCGTTCAGATGATTTGCTCAACTAAGTAGCAGCTGCCTCAAGATCAAAGTCAAACCACCTGATTCAGCCTTTCCCATCTCAACATGTGACCCTCCCCACAGATGGTCGGAGTCATTCTTCATCCTTTCCTATCTCAAGTGGTCTTCTATGCAATGTATGAATTGCAAAGATATTCCTGAAAGTATTCTTGTGGGTTAGATTCAACTTTTAAAATTGCACACAGCGAGAGAAATTCTACACCCTGGAGAGTTAAGGCTTCTGAACATAGGTTTGTACCCAGGGTTTGGGGTGGTTGCGTGCTTTTAACAGCACTCTATGAATACTCACAGTTAAACCTTTTAATATAGAGATGATTTGATGTGCTAGAAAGCACACCGAATTGGAAAGTAAAGAGAACATGACTGTAGCCACATCTGTAGGCTTATCTAGCTGGTCTCCAGAGCAATTCATGACGTGTAAAGGTGCGGATTGAAGGTAGGGACTAAATTACTCTAAGATTCTATCCTTCTAACCTACTCCATTCATTTTTTGCTGTGATATATGTAGATATGTATATTAATATAACATAAATAACCATTTTGTTAGGTGCATTATATCAGGAAAAAAGACAATCTTTGCCTTCTTATGATTTAATGCAAGAGGCAAGTAGGTAAATAAAGAACTATAATACAATGTGATAAGTTATATAATAATTATATAACAGAATATGCAAAATTAATAATGATCAATGACAGCTTCTTGCCTATTACCATCTAACCAAGCTACAGGTTAAAACATCTATAATTTAATGTAATGGGTTGAATTGTGTCTCTCTCCCCACCCCCCCAATTCCTGTCTACCCAGAACCTCAGGATGTGACCTTATTTGGAAATACAGTCTCTGTAGGCATGCTTGAGATAAGGATCAAGATGAGATGACATCTTGGATTAGGGTGGTGTTAAGGACAGTAACAGTGTCTTTATAAGAGATAGAAAAGGACACACAGAGAAGGCCATGTGAAGAGGCAAGGATTAGAGTTACGTGGCCACAAGGCAAGGAATGCCTAGAGTCATCAGAAGCTGGAAGAGGCAAGGAAGGATTTTCTCCCTGAGCCTTGGGAGGGAGCAAGGCCCTGCAGGCACCTTGATTTCAGACTTCTGGCCTCCTGAACCAGAACAGAAGAAATTTCTGTTGTGTTAAGCAACCCCATTTCTGGTACTCTGGTACAACAGCTCAAGGAAACGAATCCATTTAGCAAGGTAGCAACTGTTGGAGAAGGTGTATGATTTTTTTTTTCTTTTTAAACGGACTTCAATTTATGATCACAAGGGCTTAAAGCCTATTTTCCCCACATCACTGTACTTACTATGGCTAAATTTTTCCTGGAAAAAAAAATCTTTCCATGATATAACACTGCTAAACAATACAAATACCATCTTCTGTTTGATTAGCGAAATGATAGGTATCACCATCTGAAAAGTCACAGCATTAAACACAAGCAGTGGAAATGGAATAGACTTTTATTAATATCAAAAATCATTTAAAAAAATAAATCCCTTGTTTCACCATCAAACAACTGTGAATAGGTCTGAGAAATAAAACCTGAAAAGGCACACTGTTTAAACTAGGAAAAAAGAATAAGAACTATTCATTAAAATTATTATCTGGGGGTGGAGGGAGGAGAGAAATAGGTGAGGGAGATTAAGGGGTACAAGTTTTCAGTTACAAAATAATGTCACAGGTGTGACATGTACAGTGTGGGGAATATAGTCAATAATTATATAATATCTTTGTATGGTGACAGATGATAACTAGACTTACCACAGTGATCATTTTGAAATACATAGAAATATCAAATCACTATGTTGCATACCAGGAACTAACATAGTCCTGTAGGTCAATTATACTCCAAAAACAAACAAACTCATAGAAGAAGAGATCAGATTTCTGGTTACCAGAAGGTTGCAGGGGCGTGGGGAGGAGGCGGAGATGGATGACGGTGGTCAGAAGGTACAAACTTCCAGTTATAAGATAAATAAGCACTAGGGATGGAATGTGACAGGAGAGATATAATTAACATTGCTGTATGTGAATATGAATGTTGTCCAGAGTAAATCCCAAGAGTTCTCATCACAAGGAAAAAACAACTTTCTTCTATTTCCTTCATGTTCTATCTACATGAGATGATGGCTGTTCACTGGGCTTACAGTGCTAATCATTTCATGATGTATGTAAGGCAAAGCATTATGCCGTACACCAGTGCTGTATGTCAGTTATATCTCAATAAAACTAGAAGAAAAAAATTATCATTATCTACCACCACTGATCACTGCTAGTGAAATTCAAAACTAAATCCCTAAGGGGACTTCCCCTGGTGGTCCAGTGGTAAAGAGTCCACCTCCCAGTGCAGGGGATTCAGATTCGCTCCCTGGTCAGAGAACTAAGATCCCACATGCCAAGGGGCAGCTAAGCCTGCGCACCACAACTACTGAGCTCACATGCCTCAATGAGAGAGCCCACGTGCTGCAAACTACAGAGCCCACGGGCTCTGGAACCCGCAAGCCACAACTAGAGAGAGAAAATCCGCACACCACAACGAGAGAGAAGCCCGCGTACCGCAACTAAGATCCTGCGTGCTGCAACTAAGACCCGACACAGCCAAAAAAAAAAATAAAGAATATAAATAATAAATAAAAAATATAAAACTAACATAGTTTTTTTTATTTAAAAAAAAAAAACAACTAAATCCCTAGGAAGCCTGCGTGAAGGGAGCGGGCCAAGCATGAGGCTCGTTCGCAGAATTTACAGCCCTCTGGACAGAACAAAGGTCTTGCCTTTGCCAACCATGACCTTAGAGCCCAACCACTTCTCTCTCTTGCAGGATTACAACATCCTGCATCATGTTAAAGTTTAATATTATTGTCTCGGTCAGAGGGAGTGGCAGCCACGCGTGCAGCCAAAAATGTTTAGATGCTCAGGTCTTCCAAACCACTCCAGTGCTATTTCATTTGCCTGCTAAAAAAGTTTGTTTGGTTTCAATAAAATAATGGGGATGTGGGTAAATTAGGAATTAATTTGCATAATGCATATAATGAATGAGTCTAGATGGGCTCAAAATTCTGTTCCTGGCAAAACAAAAAACAAAATTACAAGAAAAACAGGCAAACCATATTTTTCTTTATGCATCCTGATTTTGACTCTTACCCAAAAAAGTCAGGCAAAGATGGAAAAACCCTTTTCCATACCCATTCGAGGGTTTGTTTCGCATCAACTAGAAAGGTATTCAATCAGGCAAGGCCTGTTTTCATACCTGTATCTTTGGGCATACCTCAGTGCTTTAAAAGTCAGAGGAGACTGAAGACATATTCCCAAACACCAGTGCTCCCATTTCCCCCTATACTGCCAGAAACTGAAGATGCTGAAACCCTCTGGTGCTGCTTATATGAGAATGACCACAGAAGAAGCCATTCTGGTGGCCAAGGCTGAATGGCACTCTCTGAACATCTTACCAAAGTGTTAGTCTTTCCCATCTTACCCACTGTGCTAGGATACTTCAGTTCTTACCAATATTCTGAATTTCTCAGAAAAGAGAGAGCCTCAGTCTGAGTTTTTCTGTGTATTTATTACTACCACAGAACCAAGAGAAAGAAGGAAAAAAATGACAGCCTTATAACTTTAAACTGGCTAGTTTAAAGCTACTACTGGTTGTGGTACTCTGGGCTGGCCACCTCTGTAGGCAGTTTTGGTTCATCGTTGGAAAATCCGGCACACAGGACTTCGTTCTTCCTCCTCCTAACATCATCTGACCCTGCACCCTGTTTGACTGTTCTGCACTCTGCAGCCAGGGCTGACCTACTTGATCCCAAAGGCAACCTTCATCCTCTCTGCAGTCACTTTTCTCTCAGGAGACGTGTCAGTCCTGGCTCGTTAAAAAGACAGGTTACTTTGTGCTGATCGCAAACCAACTATGAAGCTCCAAGGCACCCTGTAAATACTGCACTGGGGGCTCTTCAATGGCTTCTGGTCTTAGGTAGCCTCATTCGCATCACTGTGTTTCCTCCTGGAATCATGGAAGTTCTGCTTTAATTGGCCATTTTAAAATATACTCTCCTGAGCCAGTTCTTAGTTATTTCCTTTTTTTTTTTTCCTTCAGAGCCAAGTCTAAGTCTAGACTTCTTGACATCACAACCAAGAAGGAAGCCCTCATTTGGTTCCTTATCATGAAATTTGTCTCTAATCTCATTCATGGACCCCTATGTCTTCTACACCCAAATTATTTGATTTTTTTCTTTTTTCATTTTTCTTTGTTTAAGAACCCTTGGGGGCTTCCCTGGTGGTGCAGTGATTGAGAATCTGCCTACTAATGCAGGGGACATGGGTTCGAGCCCTGGTCTGGGAGGATCCCACATGCTGCGGAGCAACTAGGCCCGTGAGCCACAACTACTGAGCCTGCGCGTCTGGAGCCTGTGCTCCGCAACAGGAGAGGCCCGCGCACCGCGATGAAGAGTGGCCCCTGCTTGCCACAACTAGGGATAGCCCTCGCACAGAAACGAAGACCCAACACAGCAAAAATAAATAAATTAATTAATAAACTCCTACCCCCAACATCAAAAAAAAAAAAAAAAAGAACCCTTGGGCCCTTCTGGTTCTATTTCCCTAGGGAATGTAAGAGTAAGTGTCCAGGTTGACCTGAGCTCTTAGCTTAGATTATCTTACAGCCCCTCCTGATCTCCCTTAGATATGCAGAGTTGCCTTGACTCCATTGCTGTCCATGGGGCTCCAGTCTAGCCCATGTAGGAGCACAGTATGCCTCCTAGGCAATGGCAGCAGAAAGGAGCCTTTATTGTGAAAACTTGCTCCATTCATCCAGCCTGATGGAGCTTCAAAAGGTAGTGCTGGGGCTTCCCTGGTGGCGCAGTGGTTGAGAGTCCGCCTGCCGATGCAGGGGAGCCGGGTTCGTGCCCTGGTCCGGGAAGATCCCACATGCCACAGAGCGGCTGGGCCCGTGAGCCATGGCCGCTGAGCCTGCGCGTCTGGAGCCTGTGCTCCGCAACGGGAGAGGCCACAACAGTGAGAGGCCCGCGTACCGCAAAAAAAAAAAAGAAAAAAAAAAGGTAGTGCTGATGGCTAAGATGTTTCTTCAAGTGACAATATTCCTTTATAACTTTATAATAGTTTATTTTTTCTTTCTAAGTCTGACATCTTAATCCACCGTTATACTTCCTACATCTTTCCAAAGAGCACTTAGTGCACCATTCTCCCTCTTACGGGAGGAAAAAAAAAAAAAAAAAAGAAATCATGTTTCCATTTATGTAAAAAACACAAGAATAAATCCCGAACTCCCCATCTAGCAATAAATTTGGACTTGAACTCAATTCTTTTCCCCAAAGTTTCCGGCCATATTCCTTTCAGCGGCCCCATCTGTAGGCTTTGTTCCATATTCCATACGGTCTCATACCTGCACTATCCTGGATAAGACTATTATTGTCTTTGTCTGGAATACAGCCCCCATCCCCACAGCCTGTTTTTTTACTTCTCTGAAGCCATCCTTGACCTCGCTCCCCTCCCCCAGCAGAATCCCCAGCTTTATTTATGTAGCTATGATAGTGTCACAATTCTGTCTGCCCACCTAAAATGAGAGTTCCTCAAAATAAGGACTTGCTCATTCACACCTAACCTCCAATGCCCTGTGAGGTGCCTGAAACACAATAGATGATCAATGCTTATAGCATAAACCAGAATTATCACTCTACTATTTCACCCAAAAGTAAATAGTGGAGAGTGTATAAAATCTTCATGAGATATCTATCCAAGAGCATAATGATTCCTATGAAAAGTCATAAAAATATTGAACATATTCCTTAAAAATTAAATAAATAGATATTATTTCCCCACATACAATTGTACTAAAACTCAACATTAAATAACAGTTACTGAATAGTTGAACTTATGGTGGAATTTTTATAAATCATTTCTTTAAACTAATAGTCCAAAGGGGGCCTCATTTTCAAACCCACAAACACAGATACCATTCTCTCTCAAAGCAAGCTCGTCAGAGCAAACTCAGAAGGCAGTTTTTCCTTCTCTCACTCAGCCTAAATTAAATGTTTGAAGGATGATGGAAGTAGAAAAGGAAAAAAAAAAAAAGAAATTTTCTGGAAGTATCCATACAAGAATGTTGAGGTCAGTATGTCCAGCTGGAGGGAGGACACCAAAAGATGTCATAATAATGACCCCAGATCCCCTTTCTTGGTGAATTTATAATGGAATGTATTATAGGGAAAAAATAAAACCACTAGAGTGTAAATTTCATCCTCTTAAAGATTTGCCATTGTCAGTGTGCCAAATACGTGCATAATATATTTTGGAGAGTCTAGGTTAAAACACATCAAAATAAATTCATAACCTTTCATGCTATATATTTCATCAATGTGCCTGTGGAGGGACTGACTCCCAAAATATACAAATCAATGGCAACCTTCCCCACAAAAACCCAACCAAACTAAAATAAAGAGGTCATTTGCATCATTTTTCCCTAAGCATCTGAGTAATGCGAGGAAGTTAAAACAATAGCCAACCTTCAACTCTAGAAACAGGTGCAACTCTTCTGTCCACAACATCACCGTCCTAAATCATTCTAAAGAGAAGTCAGACTACAAATCAACAGTATTCAAGATCATGTACCAGCCAACCAGAAAGAACACAAGTTCTGCCACAATTTACCTGTTAGTAAAACATAAGCCCATAACCAGAGAGAGTTACTGGACGATAATTACTTTTAATCATCAAGCAAAGACATAAACACTAAAAGGAAGACACCAAGTTAAAATGCCCAGGCTCCTGATAATTTCTGCATAGATAATCAAATAATCTAATGTTTAAGTTGCTTAAGCTATATCAATTTAAAATATTTTATTTTTGATTTAGAAAATATTTGAACAACTCAAAGCTCTGTATAAAGAACTAGAGAATTTCCATTTTTAAAAAGGTAGTTTATTTCTGAAATCACCACATTCTTCAATTTTGACCCACTTAAACCTTGGGGATGGCGCTTAAAGGAAAGAGCTAATCATTTCCCTTTCAACTGCCAAGTCTTCTGAGCAATCGGGCAGTTTGAAACTTCAGGAATAGCGAGTTATTTCAGGACCCATAGGATTTACAACAATAATGGTTTGAGGAAACCACAGCATTTAGGCCCCTTCAGTCTTTCTCCCTGTCCTTAGGAGTTTAAAAATAAGCAAGAAAATGATCCTTCCAATTGGCCGAGCACTTTCGGGGTGGCGTCTTGCCACGGGGCAAGATAATCACAGAGTTACAAGACCCACAGAGGACAGAGTAGCCCACAGAAACAGCTCTTTTCTGATCCTCCTCTTTGATCAAGACGAACGGATCTGCTCTTTTTCCATTTTTATTTTTGTTTCACCTCTTCCTCTCTCCCTTCCTGCCCCGCTTCTCCCTCTCTTCCTCTCTCCTTTTCTCTTTCCCTCTTTCTTCACTTAACATCAGTAAAGTTCTAATAAAAGTCACCTACAATTCTGTTGATGGAAATAGCTGGCATTTACTTCGTGTTCTATTTTTATTTAACACATCTCTGCAAATTCAGCTATTAAGGATAATAAAAATCTACAGTTCCTCAAGAGGAAAAAGTTTCTCTGTTAAAAACAGAATACTAAGTTCACAGTTTTAAAATGCACTTATTTCTCTCAAGGCAGATGTGCTTCTGAGGACTCTATTAAGTTATTCAACTGTCTCTAAGGACTTCAGCTCATACAAAGGAAAGGCTGCAGGCTGAGACCCTTGGGGTTTTCTGTTTGTTTTGGGTTTTTTTTTTGTTTTGTTTTGTTTTTGCCTTCAATTCTTTCAAACCTGAATGAATCTTGCTTTTGTAAGCAGAGTAAAAGTGACACAGGGGAGCCTGTTTCCAGCGTTGATGGTGTCGATGCTGTCCCTCTTTTGCCTTTGCCATCACTAGTAAGTTGCCTGTCTTCGGCACATCTATTTAGAAAACTTTCTGTGTGATACAGAGTTGGTGAAAAGCTTCCAAAACCTGCTCTGGAAGGTCAACAGAGAAATCTGTCACTTGACCTTCATAGGGCAGTCAGGAATGTCAAAATTAAAGAAACTGATAGAAAGGAACACAGTCTCAATACCATTTAAAAGAGAAGGAAAGGACACAAGGGCACAGCCTAACTGGGCTGCTCCTGGTTGTGAGGACTTTTTTTTTTTTGGCTGCACTGGGTCTTCGTTGCTGCACACGGGCTTTCTCTAGTTGCGCCGGGCGGGGGCTACTGTTCGTTGCGGTGGGCAGGCTTCTCATTGCAGTGGCTTCTCTTATTGCGGAGCATGGGCTCTAGGCGCGTGGGCTTCATTAGTTGTGGCACGCGGGCTCAGTAGTTGTGGCTCGCGGGCTCTAGAGCGCAGGCTCAGTAGGTGTGGCACATAGGCTTAGTTGCTCCACGGCATGCGGGATCTTCCCGGACCAGGGTTCGAACCCGTGTCGCCTGCATTGGCAGGCGGATTCTTAACCACTGCACCACCAGGGAAGTCCCATGTTGTGAGGTATTAAAGCAAGTGAACTCACCTCCCTGGACCGCGACTTCTCATCTGTCACACAAGGCTATCTCGGAGGTTCCTCGAGTCCTGATAAATTAGCTTTGTTTTTTAAGGTAACTCTACTTAGAAACCTTCATAACTCCAATTGAGGAACTATATGCAAATATTTACTAAAATGCTCTCAAATGGCACCGAGAGAAGAAAATATGTGATAATCGCTGCAATAAGCTCTCTCTCGAGGAGCTGCTAAAGTTGGTTTCTCTAGGTATACCCAGAACAGTCAGAATTCTTTGAAATTTCACTTCATTCAAAAGGAAAGACATCTTTACAATTGTCATCATCTCTGAGATTTTACAAACACAACATAGAATAACTATTTTGGATATCAAAAGCTTTTCAGGGCTTCCCTGGTGGCGCAGTGGTTGAGAGTCCGCCTGCCGATGCAGGGGACACGGGTTCGTGCCCCGGTCCGGGAAGATCCCACATGCCGCGGAGCGGCTGGGCCCGTGAGCCATGGCCGTTGAGCCTGCGCATCCAGAGCCTGTGCTCCGCAACGGGGAGAGGCCACAACAGTGAGAGGCCCGGGTACCGCAAAAAAAAAAAAAAAAAAAAGCTTTTCATATCAGGAGTGAGCTTCCTCTATCAATTCTCTTATGCTTGGAGAATGAGAGAAAAGACAGCAATACTTTTGGAAAGGGTTACTTTTCTCTGAGCCTCATTTCTTGAGTCATAGAAAAAAAGTATTTTCTACATCTCTATTTTCAATGTATTCAAATTGCACCCAAGCATTTTTGCAGCTCTCCTATGTATAAATCAAAGCATTCACTGAGCAACTACTGTGAGCCGAAATGAGGACTAGGATGCAAAATGAGGACTATTTCAACAGGGACTATTAAAAGGTCATATTAGTTCCAAGTATTGGTGTATTAGTAGTTTATTAAGAAATTCACAGAAAAAGCGAGACAAATCAGCTTTTTCAGTCACATTTTATATAATTCCCATTTGTGTTCAGGAGGATCAAACGTCACTTAAGTGTTTGGTCAAAAAGGTTTAGTGGAGTAGAATTGATTTCAGATAATAGAAACATGTCTTATTGTCACCGTCTTTTGATTTTTTTAGAAGCACATATGAAAGTGAAGATATGGAGAGGCCATTTCAACCACATGAAAAACAAAAAAAATATATTTGGTATACAGCTATCAGATGCAGAGAAGAGAGGCGAGTGAGAACTCAACACATTACTAGAGAAAGTGGTTAATGATGAGACCAGAGCTGAAAAGCAATGCTTGCTTAAGTGAAACAATGCAGTAATCCTACTTGGAAACTCAGAGTGATTTTATAGATGTGTTTAAAATTTAACATTTACAAAAAGAACTGGGATGCCCAAATATAGACACAACTCTGTAACATTAATGCAAACATGTGCTTTATTTAACTATAGTAAAAAAAAAAAATCCAACAGAAGAAGATAAACACAGAAAAAACATATTTACATATTACAGAACATCCCACTTATTAAGAGATCACTTTTTGGAAAAACTCAACCACTCAAAATACGGCCAAGACACAAGATGGCCATACTTGTGCTACCAGATAGCAACACGCACAGGACTGTGGTTTCGGATCTTATTATGATCCTCCGGTCATTACTGTTGTAATAAACTGGATTGTCCAGACCCTCCACACAAGGTAACATATTAGAAACCCCAGAGCAGAGAGTGGTGGGGACAAGAGGCAGGCACGACTATGTGGGTGAAAAGAGAAAGCTCACAGCCTTACAGCAAAAGTGGACTAAGAAGCAGGCAGTGGAGACCCACCTCATGCCAAAGCGAAGATCCTTACAAACCTCAATAACCACCAGGGTGTCACCAGGTACTCACAAAGTTCAATGACTATTCACAGTGACACCACTGGCATCCAGACAAGCTTCCACTGTCCTGAGGATTGAGCAGAGATACGACACAGTGTCATGCAGAGAGGGAGGGACTAAGTCATAAGAAGTGAATTCAAATCCAACTATTCCATGATTATCTCTAAGGCTTCAGGCAAGTCACTTAATCTCTCAGGGACAGCTTTCTCAGCACAAAAGGGTTAGGTAAACGCCACCGTCATGCCCACCTCACAGGACTGTCAGCAATGAAACGACACCATACAGAGTGAGTACTGGGTAAACTATGACCTGCAAACAGACTCTATCTGCAGAACAAATTTTAGAAAGATGTTCATTAACATTTTAAAAATTGTTTTAGAATTCTGAACTATGAATGAAGCAAGCTTCTGTTATATGTAAATACAAATAATAAAAGACATCTTCCTCTAAGGTTTTATATAAGCTAACATGTCGTCCATATGAACACAATTTAGAAAAGCATCTCTTATCAGTCGTCAGTTTTTTATAATAACTGTGTTTCAAAGAAAATGCAGCTTTTCTTCCAGTTCAGACATAGGATCTCTGATACATACAGGCTAGAGTCCAACAATTTGAAAGTAAAGTTAAATGGACTGAACTTCTCAACTAATTTTCCTCTATGGGGGATGGACAACAGGCCAGTAAGCATAATGACAGAGAAATCTCCAGATTAGGGCAGATATTCGTCAGACTTTGCTATTCATGAGCTTTCCCTTGGGCCGGGGAGCAGGTGCAAGTAACGCACGGAGTGCATTAGCAGGCTCTGCACAGCTGTACTCCAGCAGGGAGCAAGGTCCATGCTGGAAATCGCTCAGTCCTGCCTGCGAGTTTTCAAGCATTTCCCCTTACCCACCAGCATGGCCCTGGGCTGGGGGGGCACAGAGGGAAACCTAGAAGAGGACTTACTACGGTGAGTGAATGCTCAGGTGCTCAACAGTGTTGCTCAGTTCTCAGACCAGGTGGTTTTTCTGAGATGCACCACTCATCTGCATTCCATCTCAAGATACTTCTGGTGTTCGAGGCCTTCCTACAACAGTAATATGATGATGGACTAGCTGCAGAAACTTCATCACAGTTTGTGAGGGAGCTATCTGGAACGCAGCATAATAAAACCCTACCACCAGAAGTGAAGTCTTCTGAAAGCATTATTTTGCCAGTCAAAGGCTGTGACCTAATAGGTAGTGATAAAAATCAATTTAGTAGGTCGGGACTGACGTCTTCTGTCTAATAAAATATAACAGAATAAAACAGAAGAGAAAAGAGAGGGTATCATGTGTAACCATGCAATAAAGGTAAGTAGTTTCACAAAGCTTTTGTTTCATTTTATATAGATGCAAATGTGTGTATATATGTATATGAACGTATGTGTGTGTATATATGTGTGTGTTTATATGTGTTGTATAGACTAGGAACAAAAGTAACGTGTACTTGTTACCCTGGACACAGGCAAAACTTCTGAAAGTAATTGACTTAAACAACTATAATTAAACTTCTTGGGCACTGAAAAGCTCAACATTCACATCATAGATCTACTACAGAAGGTTCTTTCTCCCATTCCAAACAAACATTTATTGGAGAGAAACTTAGCTTAACTTTCTCAGAAACTAGAGGAAACTTTAGCAATTGTGTTTTTGTTCAGACCTTTATTAGTTGGAATTGAAACATAACCTTTTGGATTTCTAAACTCAGTTACATAACTCTCCCCTAGTTACAATGACAGGAGCACACAGATCCACGGGACAAACTAACGCATACCCCCGTGTGTGGGAAGTAACCAAGGTCTGATGATCCAAAGGAACACTGAAGGAGAGCAATCCCAAACTCTCCAGCTTCCTAAAGCACACAAGAACATCCCAAGTGCAACAAGCTGTCTCAAAAACTGCTTACAAATCAAACAGAACCGGGGTCCGTAGAATAGAACAACATTCACACATTCATACTTAAGGACAAAGAATTGGGCATGGAAAGCTAGCAAGGAAAAAAAGGACTTAAATGATCTTTTTATAGTTGGAATACAGTGTGTTGATTAACTCTGCAATAAAATTACTTTAAGGTGAAAATCAAAGTTCTTTTTCCAGGAAGTCAAAGCACTCCATGTACTTTTCATTGGTGAAAAAAAAAGTATGTAAATAAATAACCACCAGTCAAGATGACCAGAGCAACCAATCCAACAACTGCCCACCAGGGTAAACTCAAACTGACTCCTGTATTCTTTGCAAAAGAATCCCCAGCCACTCAAGACTGAAGCAATACACACCTGTGTCCAGGTAGGAATTCTGGCTTATCTCAAAACGTAATCCGGAAACGCCAGATACCCAGCTTCTACTTTAGCTGAGGCGCTTCTAGTTACAAAGTGAAAGAGAACCTTCAGGAATAGAGGCAAAGGAATTGTAACAACAATAAAATATATTTATTCTCACTTTCTCTTTTTAAATTTTACTAAAAAACCCCCCAAAATCAAGTGATACAGTTTACTGAAATCTCAACTGCTTGTGGCTTTTACTTATAACTGGGCTTCCCTTAGAGAAAGATAAATATACATTAAACTCTAATCTGACAATTCACTTGCACCACTGAAATTATATTAACCAGTGAACAGATAAGCCTTTATCCTTACTCCACACTTCTTTCAACCATGTACAGAAACTTTATTAAGCTATGCCTTAAAAGCAAACAAACCTTAACTATCACAAGCGCACAATTAGTCCTGCAAGGGGCATATGCAGAAACATGTCAGAGTCCCAGTAGACTACTATTATTTTATTGATTTAGAAGATGGGATCAGAAAAGTGTTCACAAATGTATGGAGACTCATCTCTTCTCTCCTTATATCTTTATCCTCCCTTCTTCCCTCCTGTCTATTGCCACCTTCTTCCATTATCTTCCATTCATTACTGCCCCCAACACAGCCTTTTCTGAAAATAGGAGGGCATGAAAATGGCAGGATAGAGTCACTCTTCATTCCACCAGCCTTAATGAGTGCCTGCTCTAGGGAAGGCTGTGTGTCAGGTCACTCAAGTCACTCACAAGCCAAGCCATTTTCACGTTGAATCTAGGAGAGGCTCACTCTTCCAAGTGGCTTTCTCAAGATGTTGCTTTATATCAAGTCTACAAGGCAATAGTAGCTCTCAAAACACAAGAATCCACAACCCACACCCAGATCCTGGGAATAAGTCTAAGTAAAGGGTGGTATTGAGGGAGGGAACTAACTGAGAACTCTGGCTAACAAATGCCCCTAGGGAGATGACCTCAGACACCTGCTTCCTAGGCAAGCGCTCACCATGTATTGTACACGTATAAATGGCCCAAATGTGATGCACCCAGCATAGTGATGGGTTCTAGCAAGAACTAAATAAATAGCTGTTGATCTAATGTCTCTGGTGACTAGTCGGTCATCAAATATCAGCTATAAATGACAGAGAACACCTTGCAATGCTGCATTTGATGGTACAGAGAAGTTCAGTAAAGGCTGAAGCGCGGCAGACCGCAGAGACACCACTGCAACCAGCTTCTGGCTCCCCAGCCTCACACCACACACATCTGTGTCTAGGAACAATGTGTACGTTGATTGCATGTAAGTTTTCCAATCACGTTTATCATCACAGTGATCACCATAAATATCACCTTTAATTAGGAAGATTAGAAATACAAGGTGTAACTACCCACATTTCATAAAGCTAGAGAAGTATAACTATACCTTTGAAAATCACAGATACTGTTGCTACACTAACAAGTAATTATTAAAACCTATGACTTACCTTAACAAAGAGGGCCTAACATGGAAATCTGTGGTTCTGTAACTGCTTTCCTCACATGCCTACATAATCGCTTCGACCAGCACTTTTTTTAAAAAAAAATTTTTTAATTTACTATTATTTATTTATTTAGTTATGGCTGTGTTGGGTCTTCGTTTCTGTGCGAGGGCTTTCTCTAGTTGAGGCGAGCAGGGGCCACTCTTCATCGCGGTGTGCGGGCCTCTCACTATCGCGGCCTCTCTTGTTGCGGAGCACAGGCTCCAGACGTGCAGGCTCAGTAGTTGTGGCTCACGGGCCCAGCTGCTCCACGGCATGCGGGATCTTCCCAGATCAGGGCTCGAACCCGTGTCCCCTGCATTAGCAGGCAGATTCTCAACCACTGTGCTCCGACCAGGGGAGCCCCGACCAGCACTTTTGCCTCTTTTCAACCTCTCCAGCCCCTATATGGCAGGATTCTAGTTCCAAACACTCCAATCCATTCTGCATGCCAAAACCAGAGCAATTTCCTTCAGCACTGCTTATCATGTGTTCACACAACTAGTATTTACTCACTATCTGTAAAGTACAAGACACTGGATAAGACACAGGCTAGACTTAAGAGGGCTTCAAAAAAGCACATACCCAAATAGTCTCAAAGCAGAGCATTTACCCTGAAAACAGAAGCTAACAAGTCAAAGACCCCAAAATGCCCTAAGTGCTTTCAATGCCATTTCTCTTTCTGAAGAATTATTCTTGGTTCCCTGTCTCACCACATATAAGCTTCTCTGCCCAGTTTTCAGTTCTCCCTAATGATCTAATTCTTCCTTATCAAACCAACTGTTATTTTTATTGACGACTTATGGTACCCAGACAATATTTATTAAATGAGTTCATTCATGTACTGTGTCATTAAGAGTGTCGAGCCACGGCAAGCACACATTAAATGTTAGCTACTGTTAATACTTAAGGGGGGCGGGGGCTTGACTGATTTAGACACGACTTTCAATTTAGTATTTTAATCATTTCAGGATTTGACATAAAAACGGAGGTATAAATTACTTGAAAATTATGTAAAGGAAGTGATAGCTTCCATTTGGGTTGCCTAGGTTACACAAGTAGTTTAAAAGCAATTACTTCTATACTGAAAATTCTGAGATTAGTATATATATATTCTATACTAGGATAAAGACATCTTTTGACTCAATTATTGACAGTGAAGGGATTGCCAACCCAGGGGCAGTACCATTAAATACAACCAGATTCAATCTGTAGGCTGCTATGTATCTATAAAACACACACTCATCTATTCAATAAACAAGCTGTACCTGCTACCGATATGTATGATGAATAGGTAATATCCTATTTTACAGAAATGAAAACTAGAGCTTAAACAGATCATGTGATTTGTTTCAGGTCACACAATTAGCGAGTGACAGAAGCAAAACATCCAGATTTCCTGACCTAGTGGTCTTTGCATCATTCATTCTATTCCCATGAAAATTTACTGAACACTTACTAGGGGCCAGGCCTGGGGAAACACTGGTTGTCAAAACAAACACAAAAAATCACTCGTCTTAGAGGTTAAATTCTAGTTTGAGGAGACAGGCAGTACTGAAAATAAATACGAAAAGTATATAGTATATTAGATGGTGGAAAGCGCTTCAGAGTAAAACGGAGATATGGATAGAAGGGTCAGGATGAAGATGTGGCCATTTTATTATTATTATTTTTTCTGCAGGTGGAAATCCACCTGGAACTTTATTAAGGTCTCAAGCTACTTGTGTATATGCTTTTTAAATCTTTGTTTCCCGTCATTTCTTTCTCTTAGATATTTGTTTTATAAGGAAACATTTTGTGTTTTCTTAGTCTGATAAATATTTATTGACCATCTAATATATTCTGTTCTAAGCACTGTAAAATGTCCAGGTAGCACAAAGGCAAAAAAGGCAAACTATCTTCCCTTAGAGTTTCAGAGTTCAATGGGGGACACTAACATTGATATGACCATGTGATAAGAGATGTCAGCAGAAGTTGTGCCAGATGGAGTCATGGCTTACACTACTGTAGGTCTGGGAGAACATATATGTTTATTTGAAAACATAAGTGCTAAGTCTATCATCAAGTGACGGCAGCAAAGACTGCTTAGATCACACATGCCTTTCTATTTGCTGATAAGTAGTGACAAACATTACCTTGGGATAGGAAAATTATTCACATTGGTAAATACTTAAAGCTTGGCTTCACGAAAAGATCAACTTCCTATAGGCAGCTCTGTGTAGGGCCGCTGGCGTTAAGCAACCCCAGAGCAGGTGCACCCAAGTTCAGACTCTGGTGTCCTCGCTTAGACTACATCCCCATCATCCACAAGGCAGGGCACCGAAGGAAAGGAATACAGCTGCAGAGGGCAAGATGCTTCCCTTGGAGTCTAGTCTTATGGTGGGATCAGTGCTACTGAGCCAACCACACTGTTCCACAGGATGGCAGGGGAAATGAGGAGACCAGACATGTGCCAACTCTCTGAAGATGTGGCAATTTTTTTTTTTTTTTTTTTGCGGTACGCGGGCCTCTCACTGTTGTGGCCTCTCCCGTTGCGGAGCACAGGCTCCGGACGCGCAGGCTCAGCGGCCATGGCTCACGGGCCCAGCCGCTCCTTGGCATGTGGGATCTTCCTGGACCGGGGCACGAACCCGTGTGCCCTGCATCGGCAGGCGGACTCTCAACCCTGCGCCACCAGGGAAGCCCCAAGATGTGGCAATTTTAAATAAGATCCCTGATGATTTTTGAGCGAAGACCTGGCAAAAGTGAGAGGGAGAGAGAGAATTGCGTGCACAGCTGGGATTCTAAGCGGAGGGCAAGGTCAAGCTGCACCGCGTGTTCCCACAGCAGCAAGGAGTCTGCTCTGACTTAGTGGAGAGTGAAGGGAAAGCACAGGTGATGAGGTTGGGGAAGCAATGGGGTGAGGGAGGCCGATCACACAGGGCCTCAGAGAACATTGTAAAGACTTTACTAAACCGTCGAGAAGGGTTTTAAGCAGTGAAGTTACACGGCTCGACCTATGTTTGATGTTTTACAGGGTTGCTGAGGCTGCTGTGTTAAGACTGCCTGGCTGGGGGTGAGGGAGAACAAGAGCGAAAGCAGGAAAACCGGTTAAGATAGCGCGGAGCTGCCTCTCCTTATCAGGCATGGCATCGTCCAACCCACACCTCATCCCTCTTCACTAAGTCAACTTTACTCATGGTCAAAACAGCCAGGATCAAACGCTTGTACAAAGTGTTTCATACGTGCACGGTTTGCGTGGAGCAACAGGAAACAGCAGACTTGCCACCAAATTTATGTTCCCACGAACTGCACCCTCTCTTTTGTTACACTCAGAAAAGTCCAGAGTCAGGAGCACTTGTAAGATTATATTCATCAGTATAATGGACAAAGTAAGCAGGCAGTGCTACCTATAACCCACCATGCCGTAAGCAAATTCAGAGAGCGCTGTTTGGCACGTGGGCCTGGGCAAACAGCACTGTTAACAGGTGGGTTTCGTCCACCCAGTCAGCATCCCTTTATTGGGTACTTAGCCTCGGGGATAAGAAAGATAAGGAAGACTTGCTCTCTGTCCTAAAAGAACTCACAGTCTAGCTCAAGCCACAGACGAGTAAACAAATAAGTACCGCCCGGTGTGTGATAGACGCAATTACAAAGGTATGCAGGGGGTCAGGAGTAACACAGAGAAGGGAGAAATCAGCTCTACCCTCTGGGAATCAGGGAGGACTTCACAGTTTTAAAGCAGGAAGTTAACAGGCAGAGGAGGAGACTGGAGCATCCTGACTCGGGGAATGGGAGATGAAAGTTCTGGAGCTGTGAAAGAGCCGTGGGTCTGTTTGCTATTTCTGGAGTTAAACGGGAGAGGGGACAGGGAGGCGTCCGATGGAGGAGGATCTCCTGCTATGTTAAATGATAAGGACTTAATTCCATGCACACTGGGAGTCACAGAAGAATGACCCCATTAGACAATAGTCCCCCTTTATCCACGGGGGATACGTTCCAAGACCCCCAGTGCGTGTCTGAAACCGAGGACAGTACCGAATCCTACGTATGCTGTTTTTTTCCTATACATACCTATGATAAAGTTTAATTGATAAATTAAGCACAATAAGAGATTGGCAGCAATAACCAATAATAAAATAGAACAGTTATGACAATATACTGTAATAAAAGTTATGTGGATATGGTCTCTCTCTCTCTTTCAGAATATCTTACTGTACAAATTTAATGTCTTTTCCATCTTAAGTAAGCACTTATCACACACGGTGGCTGTAACTTTTGCAGTTTGAGGTGCAACAGCAAAACTCGCTGTTTTCTTTTCCCTTCCTCGTAATTTCACAGACAGAAGATTCCTTCTTACCGTAGATCTTAGCAACCTCAGCATATGATTTTTTTTTTTCTATCCTTACATTGAGAAGTTCACCTTTTCACTTAAAGGAAGCACTTTATGGCTTCTCTTTGGCTTATCTGAATTATCAACATCATTATTCTTGCACTTTGGGGCTGTTATTAAGTTTAATGAGGGTGACTAGAACCCAAGCACTGCGATACCAGGATACCACACCAGTCGATCTGATAACAGCTATTAAGTGACTCACGGGCGGGATACCCTAAGCAAAAGGATGATTCACGTCTCTGGCAGGACAGGGCAGGATGTTGGTAGATTTCATCAAGCTATTCAGAATGACGTGCAATTTAAAACTTATGAATTATTCCCGGAATTTTCCTTTAATATTTTCGGATTACAGTTGACCATGGATAACTGAAACCGTAGCAAGTGGAACCATGGATAAGGGGGGACTATGGTATTTGTATTTTAGGAAGATCACTCTGTTTACAATGTAGACTCAAGAATAGCTCAAAGGCGGCAAGAGTGAAGATAACAAGAGTAGAAGACCATTCAGAAGGCCAGGTAAGAGCTGATGAGGGCCTGGACCACAGTAAGGATGGGCAGATGGGTGCAGACACAACAGGCCTTGAGGTAAAACTCATAGGATTGGAGCTACCTGAAGTATTTGATAGGAAATACTGTGGTAAAAACAAAACACACACACACACACACATCATTCAATTTGATAGAAAATGATCGATAAACCCCAAACCCCTGAAATTACATGAAAATATAACACTTTCTATGACTATAATATTGATACATAATTATATAAATATAATATGAATTGTAAGAGACATAAAAATGAACCCTAATTAATGTGCAGCGTCTTTTAAAATTATTTTTAAAATAACTGTTTGAAAAGAACAATTTCGGGCTTCCCTGGTGGCGCAGTGGTTGAGAGTCCGCCTGCCGATGCAGGGGACACGGGTTCGTACCCCGGTCTGGGAAGATCCCACATGCCGCGGAGCGGCTGGGCCCGTGAGCCATGGCCGCGGAGCCTGTGCTCCACAACGGGAGATGCCACAGCAGTGAGAGGCCCGCGTACCTCAAAAAAAAAAAAAAAAAAAAAAAGAAAAGAACAATTTCAAAACCCAGTAAAGACATTTCCATGGAAAAGAACACAGGTTATATTAACTATACATTAATTTGTAAATTAATTAATTAATTGAATTTTTAAAAAGAAAGAAAAAGAACACAGGTTACTCACTTCCAAACCCAAGTTCTGACAATAAGTGACTTCCTTCACTACTCTACGATACTTACAGTAATCTAAATAAGTATCTAAGTCTCAAAACAAACCCACAAACTTTTAAAAACAAGTAAATAAAAGAAGGGTATTAGTTAAAATATCATTTCAATAGAACTTCATCAAGTTAATAACAAACAGGATCATTTTTGCAATAAAGCAAGGCAGCGAGACAACAGAGATTCCCAACTTCAAAAGAAAAAACAATCAAAGGTTAATAAAGGGCAGTCTCGATGAACCAGATTAAAATATTAAGTGGCACTCACTGTCTCTCTCACAGAACCTCAACTTCAGTAGAAAGAAAGAAAACATGACATTCACTGCACTGAGAATATTATTCTTACCTCTTTTTATTAAGACACCAAGATAAACTCCACTGAGCTATTTTTCCAACATACATAGTGACCCTCAGGATAAATATTACTTGTTTAATTTTACTATCAAATCTGGGGTTCTGCTTTGACAATATCTGCTAATATTTTTCAGGTTTTTTTAATGCCACGAAGGAAATGTTCTTAAATCTTATACTGTTAAGGATTTTATGATCAAAAATAAATTACAGGTATTTACGTAGAAACAGGATCTTGACCTTGCTGCTTTTGGTCTGCCATGCCATTTTCCTCCACTGTAGTATCTGGAGTCACTGCTAATCCAATTATGCGCAAGGATTCTGTTTTCTGCAACTATTTTATTAGGGAGGACACTGGGATGAAATTATTTTAAATACAGCCAACTCCTCACAATTGATTATCTAGTGTATGGATTGTTCATTACCCTTGATATCTAGTAAGGTCAGTCTCTGGTCATTTTTGTCGTTCCTGGAAAGGGAGGGAACGGAAATCCAAATGATTCAAATTTTGTAACGTTGTTAATACATATGGCAATGTCCAGAAGAACAGAATGAAAGCATTTTTTAAATTGCAGCCTGGCATGTCAATTACCCAGTCTCTTGACCTGCCAATACCAGGATCATCAATCATGCCTCTGCCCAGCTGAACACGGAACTGGGGCTCCAACAAAACACGCTCTGCTCAATGAGACGATACGCCATTATTATTCCTCCTCTTTTGGTTTTAATTGACAAGTGAGTAAGCAAGACAGGGGAAGCACAGAATAAATACTGCTGGTCATTAGTTTCCCTTGAGAACCTTCCACAGTGCTGGAAACAAAGCAAGAGCTCATTAAATATTGTTGAAATCAATGCACAGCCAGAAGACCATGCAAAACATGGAAATGCTCCATATAAAGTAACTTCTCATCTAAGCCACTCACTTTTCCACAATTATCCTGCACTTTCTCTTTAATTCTCCCTTAAATGCCTTATCTGCTTCTCCACTGAAGTACGAACTCCATGACTTCAGGGCCTGTGTCCTACATTTCTCTGTATCCCACACGTGGTACTCAATGAGAATTCCTCCTAAATACTCTCACAACTCCACGTGAAAAGCAACATATGGTCTCATCTACAACTGACTTCTACTTTTTGACTACACAGGCATCTAGTAAAACAGCTCATGATTCACTCAATGTAACATTCAAAAGGACAGTGATTCACACCCTTGATTTTTATGGCTAATTAAGTCGAAACATCATCTGCTGTTAGAGTGGGTCACATCACACGAAGAATATAAGGACGGGTCACTGCTGTTACTCAATTCATTTTTACCTTCCAGAGTACAAATATGTCCATGCAAGGGAGTTTTGAAAACTTGCCATGTGCTAGAACAAGAGAAAGCACACAGGTCCTTACTTGTGATTGCTCTGGACACATAAATACGTATCTTCTAGTTACTTTTTAGGCTCAGGAATTTTATCCTTAGCTTCTCGAGTATAAGCAGTAACACTGGATTGTAAAGCTATGGGTCTATGTACTGATAGATATCCATACAGGTAACCACTCAAACACTTTAATCTGACGTTACTGATAAGCCATCTAGCATGGAGATTCACTGTAAAAAGAACTTCTAAAACAAAACTTGAAAGAACTGTTTTATAAAACGAACGTGCATCTTATTCAACATACTACCTACACTGACAGCAGGGATTCAGTGGGCTAATCGTGCAAAGCAATGCGACCTGGAGATGTAGGCAGGGAGCAGGGCAAGCACTCCTGCCTTGCAGCAGCTGCTGGTTGGGAGGGAGAAAGCCTGTAGAACCGGACACCTCATCAGACAGAGATCCCTTGAGGGGGGTGCGGCGGGTAGAGGGAAGGACACAGACAGGACCGCTAACACAAGGCTGACTTGTTAAGCTACTTCTTACTTACTTCTGCGCTACTTCTGGCTGTCACTGCCTGACGGCAGTATACGTATGCATGGGAGAAGAAGGGAGAGCAGGCTTTTAGAAACCTGTGTATATCAAACAATGTGAATATAAGGTCAGGGGTTTAGGGAACCGGCTGAAAGGAAAGTGGATGTGGATGCCTGTGGTCTAGGCAGACAGATATAAAAGAAAGATGCTACACAATCCCCATCAGACCAATAGGTCTTCGATGCATATTTACTTGCAAACAAATCCTAATATGGCCATTGGGCATTCTTAGCACTGACTGATAATCCTTGTTAGACTTTTAGCTTATCTGATGCTCAAAAAAAAAAAAAAAAAAAAAGAAAGAAACAAAACTCCAATCCTGTATAACTTTTCTGAAAGATTTTCCCTCTTTTGATCTGTAAGCATAAACAAACTCTGTATTTCTCCAAAGGAAAGAATTATGTGGAATAAAGATCAACTGTTATAATGCCCCTGAGGCAACACGTCCAAGTTGGGAGCCAATTTTCTTTTGCAAGTCAAATATGAAAAAAGAATCTAAGACCACGAATTCTGATCTATAGGCAGCTTTTTAAGGACTTTCCCCTAACCGCACATGTCAAAAGTGATAATATTATCCATGTCCAACTATTTCTAAGAGCCATATAAATGTACACGCCGTATTATGCCACCATTTATCTTCATGAGGCTACTGTATCCCCTATTACTGTAAGGGATAAAGGGCACAATCTTTTGTATTGTTACATAAACAAGTCCTCCCTCTACAAATCGCCCCTGGTCTTTACAATGGCTTCTTTATTTTTTACAAGTCAAGTGTACAGTATTTGCTTCATTTCCCAACTAAAACTAATCCATGCAAATTCACAGTCTCTTTTCCTTTAGCGTTAATTTAGATGGCGCATCTATGATGGAAGTACTAAAGCCGCGTGCTCACATGTACACAATCTTTAACAGAAACTTGACAGCAGTTGATTTAAAACAAAACAAGTCATAAAAAAGCAACCTCTGGCAAAGACCAAAGGAATTAAAACTACACCCTCTCGCGACCACAGCACTACTGTATCCACCCTTTGAACATTACAACCCACCCATTTACCAAAACCACAGCTTATTCCTGATTTAGAAAAGTAAAGTTCGTAGACTTACTAAACTACACAACTCCAGCCAGAAAGCACACATGGCTTTTCTACGCCTGGCAATTATACAGCATCTGAACTAAAAACCTGTGTATTTCGGCTCAGTATCAGCAGACCACTGTGGACCCCCTTCTTGACATAATAAACAACTGACATCTTCAAAGCGCATTAACTAGTCCCTCTTGTGCCACAGTTTAACAGACAAGAGCAAATGGCTTAACCCACATTATCCACGAAGAAGGGTGCGTTTAACTCTCAGTCCATGGAATGTAATTACTGTCCCCATAGGCACATATTTAACTTAGGTCTCTCACGTTTCAGCAGTTTTATTTCCCAAAAGAAGGGGGAGGACAGGTCCCTGAAAGGTTTTAGTGAGGCTTCTCTTGGCTCGGGAAGAATGTGATAAATAGGGAAAATACAAGCATGCGGAATGTCTGGACGAGGTTCCTTTGTAAACCTTAAATAGTGCTCCCCCACTGGGCTGTGACACAGCTCTGAATGGAGAAACCATTTTAGAGCCTAACAATTCAGTCTCTCCAGTAAACATTCTAAAAGGAAGACCTCAGAAATTCTAAATATAAAACAGGGGTGTGTTTAAGAAATATTGAAATATTTCCCTCTTTTCCGCCAGGACTGACATTTTTCTTCACCTTGAAGAAGACAAAACATGCTAAACCTGAGAACAGAGACCAGCAATGGTCTGAAAAGGAACTTGAAAGAAATCCAAAAACTCCTTCTGGCCAGGATATCAAGGGCCAGCACTTCGTGTGTTCATTTTCTCGATGTCACCCCAACACCTGTTTAATTCAAGCGTTTGTGTAATTCATCAGTCTTCTTAAAGAAATAGGCAAAAAGTTTATCCACGATTCCCAAAGTTTTCTCAGTGCGCTGTTTCAGAGAAGAGCTCCATGTCCTAACTTTCAATTGTTGTAAAGAGCAGAATATTCCTCCCAGGGTGTAGTTTACCACTGAACTTTGCACAAGTCACATGAGCGTGTGGATATGATTTTGGGGGGTGGGGGGTGGGGCAGTGCTGAGGACACATAACAGCTATTTTATCCTTCTTAGAAGGACACAATCTCAGGTTGAATCTAACTGAAGGAGCATTTTTATGTTAGACATGCAAACAAATGAGTGACACTGAATTCCAATACAAAAACACACAAAAACTCCTAACGGGGCCAAAAATTGTGAACAGAAATCAGTGATAGAAACAAAGAATTCTAGACAGCAAACTCCTAAAAATGGTTAAATAAAAAAAAGTTAAGTCACCTTTTCTGGGCTGGATTCTGTAGGTCCAGTTTTCATCATCCGCTTCCACCTGCTGCCCACAAACTGAGAGCTCTCCATCACTGCGAAACAGCCTCTTTGTCTGCCTGGGCAAGGAGGAGAAATTTATCCAACTCACGGCACGTGAGAGGGAACCTGGGTTTGACTTGAGTCTGAAGGGACCTGAAGAGCCTTCCTTTTTCATCTTCTTTCACATCAAAATCAACTATAGACAAAGGACAGTCCAGCCAACAAAAAGCTCGTTTTTAAAAATCGTTCCAGGTCCTTTCAATGAAACTGCTCCTTCCTACTTGTTCAGACAATACTGAGAGTCAGGCAGGGCATTCTGCAGAAAGATTGCTTCTATGTCACCCAATTATAAAGAAAATAAAAATGAGAGATTAGGAAACAAAAAAAAAAAAATTTTTTTTTTACCCTAGCCACATTGTGGTACCTGGTCTCTAGACCAGGATTATCCACAGTCCCTACCTCGCCCCCAGAAAATATGAAAATAAAAATAACTAAAAGTATAATTTTAAAAATGAAGCAGGGTGTTCATTTCAGGAACGCTTGTCAGGACTTGGTGAAGAACAGGACCAAGGCACTCCGACTCTTTGGTGTGTACCTAGCATCCCATACTGTAATCCTACTCCTCTCCCAGGCATCTTTCCCCACAAGGGCAGAAAGCCAGCTGTCTGCTGCAGACAGAAGGAACTCCTCAGGCTGGAGAGAAAGATTCAGCATCAACCCAGGCGCCTAGTTTAAAGTTCACCCACACAGGTGACTTGGGAGAAATCAAAGAGTTCAGCTCACTTGCCCTCTTTCCTGTCTGTGAAGCACTCAGGAGCCACAGGACTCCACAAACAATAAAACGGGCTGTGTGGCTACTGCTTGGATTACAGAGTAAGCGCTCCTGTGAAAGGCGATAGGCTTTCCCAACACCGAAGCCACCTCATTGGAGACAAAAAACCCCGCCTCCCTGCTGCAGTCAATACTTCAGAGGCAGCTCAAACTTCTGAACTCCAGCAAAGCTACAGAAACGCATACACACTCCTGGACACTTTTTTTTTTTTAAAGCCAAAACTTAATTAATTATCATCAGACCACACTTCTGGAAGTGGCATTTTGAGAAGGAGCTTTCAAAGATTATGTAGTTATATACACATCCAGCATTCCTAAGTGGATTTAGGAAGGTCATCATCTAAGAAAATGTACTTCCAAAGGGAATAAAACTGACCCAGCTATTATGTCACTCCCAGCTTTCAGCGAAGGTGAAATGCAGCCGTTCTTGCACCTGTCATTGCCTCTCCTGTCTTCCACCAGCAGCCAGAGTCGGGGGGCTGATGAGCCACTTCTGCCTCCCGACCGGCAGCCCCTGGGGGTCATTCCTCTCTGGCTTTGAATGATCATCCTATCACAGAGAACCATAATCTGAGAGCTATGCTAGCAGCTTTTAGCTGTAGGCTCTAGCCCTTTGGAAACCCTTAATCAGGGCATGCAAAATACCTGGAGCCACATGTTGGAATGCCTTTGGGTGCATCATTTCACCCAAGGCCAACATAATTCCATGGTCCTAGGGGTATAAAGAACTTCTGCAACTTTTCATCACAGAGACTTGGGTCAGTATCCTCTCCCCAAGGTGTCATTCAGAGTAAGGGCAAGTAGAGAACTGGGTCCATCTCACCCTCCTGTACTCACTCTCCTGTAATAGCAAATATATTAAAGCTAACAAATTACAATAGAAAATAAACTTTGATTAAAAATAAAAGCAGGATTTTGCATCCTACATCTACAGCAATTCACTGAGGTTGTAAGAAAAAGGCTCTACACGCTTACCAGGACAGCAACGTTTATAGAAGAAAAACACAGAGCAGCTGCCAAGTGTTCCTTGGATGGACAGCTCATATTACCTTGGAAACCACGACAGAGAACAGGTACTAGGACTAAAGGGCAAAGATGCAGAACAGTCCAGGTAGCAAAAACATGGACTCGGTATAAAAGCTCAGTGTACTCAAGAAATCATGTAGTTTAAGCCCCTCAATTTACTGATGGAGAAATTCAGGTGCAGAGAACGTACGTGATTTGATCACTATTATAAGGGCAAAAATGATATAATTACATATAGCATCAATGGCTAACATCAAAGTTCAAATATCCAATATTCCTTCTGAGTCAAAGACTTTGAGAAACTCAAAATATAAAATAAACTTAGAAAAAAAAAGACCCTCGTGCCAGAAAATACAAAACATCCCAAATGCTGCTTACCATTTCAGATGTTCACGGGACCCCCTGACATCCAAGTATGCATTCTTTAAGGATCCATGCATAGACCCCAAACAAGGAACACAGTGGTATCCCCACTGATGTCTACATCCTGCAGTTACAGTTTTAATTTAGAAATATCTAAGCCCTGAAATAAAACTCATGCTGTTCTTTATATTCAGCAAGTGCTTTTTTTGTGTGTGTGTGGTTCGCGGGCCTGTCACTGCTGCGGCCTCTCCCGTTGCGGAGCACAGGCTCCGGACACGCAGGCTCAGCGGCCATGGCTCACGGGCCCAGCCGCCCCGCGGCATGTGGGATCCTCCCGGACCGGGCCACGAACCCGTGTCCCCTGCATCGGCAGGCAGACTCTCAACCACCGCGCCACCAGGGAAGCCCTCAGCAAGTGCTTTTGAACAGTGTCCCCAGACCAGCTTCCTTGGAGTGTGCACACATACACATACAATACCATGGATGAATTGATGTTTTTAGTAACTGGTGTGTTTTCCTCTGGTACCTCCTACACACATGTGAAAAAGAGCTGATGGGAGGGGCTAGAGAGATATTCACTGCCAAGCAATCAAGAAGCAAAATTGGTCCATTCAAGGACTAGACTCTTGACTCTTCCTCAAAGTAAATACACACTTACGCTGGACTTCAAAGAAACTTAATGGATTTCCCATCATTCACAAGACCGATGGATATGTTTGCATATAACCAATTCTCCATCTATCAGCTATTCTGTTTCTGTTATATTGAGCCTTGATGATTAATATCTTCACTTATGTAAAAGAAGGTCAAATAACTTAACTACTTTTACAACTGGACCAGAGTTCCCCTATGACCAAGATAAAATATAATGACTTAAATCAGCTTTGTAGGAAATATTTGTATTTTAACTATCTGTGTTAGATATGTACTCCAATTAGCTTAGAAAAACATAAGTGAACTGCTTAAAAAGCTATTACATTCATTCAACCTATATTTATGCAACAACTATGATGAACCACACACTTTAAGTATCTGGACTATCAATCCTAGGGTCATACAAATCCACCCCTGCCCGCAGCATCGGAACCATGGCTACTGTGTGCCACGCACATCACATATACTATTGCTAATCTTCATCATAACCCCACAGTGGAAAATCCCTACTTTCAGAATATAACCTGTTTCTTCAAATATTAGATTCCACTATAATCTTCAATGTAATAAAACATCATAACTTAACCATTTTTTTCCAAGAAAATCTACAATAGAGTACACTCTTCCCAGACCTCTTAAACAGACATGCAGAACAGATTTTTTTATCCACACTCCTTACTGTGCAGTGCTTTCCCTTCTCTGCCCTCACCGTCAGGCTGTCAAAATGAAACTTCTGTTGTCATCATACGTGCCAATAACTGCTCCCTTCCTACCGTTTTGCCCCTGCTGAGCTTCAGGCAACAGGAAATCAGATAAATAATCTTGCTTCAATTATATGCTTCATGGGAGTCATGAGCACTCACGGAGTGAAATACAGAGCTTTAGTGGAAGGAAAGGCTTTGTTACAGTTGCCTCGGGGCCAGCACCCTTGTCCTTTCACTTGCGAGATGGAAGCCCAAGGGTTGAAGTGGCTGGAGGAGCAGCCTCTAGATAACGACCCCCAGGTGGACCAAAACCAGGTTTATGATGTATTGCCTCTTTTATGTTAAGTTCTTAGCACTTGAGGGTGGTGAGGAATTTACCCAACACTACTGACAAAAAGACAAGAAATTATTATTTCAGGAATGATTTAAGTAATACATTAAAGAAAAATTAACTATAAAAACTGGGATGCACCAGAATATATTACTAAGGGAAGTTCTAGAATCATCTTCTTTGGGAATTCCTGAGTCAAATACCCATTAATTTGGAAAGATTTATTTATATTTCCACCAAGAGTCAAAGGGATAGATTGAATACATTTGGAAAGTCCTTGCCAAAAGACACAGTATTTCATGTTTCGATAGATACTGACATCCTTAAAGATGAGTTAAGCTCAAGTGAAAGTTTTTGATTTAATAAAAATTGTTAAACATGACAGGAGATAGGATTAGACAAATCTCTCAACTCAATCAGGCATGTAATTGCTGCCCTTGCCATCTGTGTAAAATGCCAGCCAAGAGTAGGAACTAATTTCAAGTGCCATCAGGTTTTTGGCCTCAAAGGCCACAAAAGAGCATTATAACTTTTAATTTCCATGTGTACCTTTTCTGCCCTGACCCTCTGTTACAGAGTCTAAGCTCACACTGCTAGCCACACAACAGGCCAATAATCAAGAGATAAATTGCTGGGGCAAAGGATACAGACTTTATTTGGGAAGCCGGCAACCAAACAGAAAAGATGGTGGACTTGTGCCCCAAGGAACCATCTTGCCTGAGGGAGAATTCAGGCTCCTTTTATACTAAAAGGGGAGGGAGTAAAGTCAAACACTTCCTGGTTCCCATCAGCCTCCAGAGGGGATGTGTTAATTTCATCCTCCCTGCAGTCATTCACAGGTGGGCCTGGTCAGGATGTTTCCTGTGAGCTAAACAAAGGTATTTTAGCTTAATGCTCATTACCTGGGAAGCAGGGTTCCCAGAGATGGGCCATTATGTGTAATTTAAGCTTATAGGCAACATCCCTTTAGTGATTAACTTGTAATAGAAAAAAAAGGTTTTTCTTCATTATTACACCTCTCCCTCGAACCTGGAAAGGAAGAATAGGAGAGGCAGAACCCTGATGTCAGAAACCAGTGGAGAACAGCGCTGTATGGTCAGAGTTGGTAGCGTTGCTGGCTTGGCTGGAATGGGGCGCACAGAGACAAGGGTGAAAAAAACATATACCGCAGCAAGGAGAGTCACTCTGAACTGTGTCTTGTTCTAAAGCAGCCCTGACTGGGTAGAAGCAGTGAAGTGTGTACCCTTATCAGATTACCCCATGAGTCACAGAGCCCGTCAGCTTCTAGGACAGGGTGCAGTAGTTTTTCCAACTGTCATCTCTTGTAAATAATTGAAGAGCAGATTCAAATGCAAACTTTCTATGAGGTAATTTGTTCACAGGAATAATGAAAGCTTATCTCAACATCTAGAAGTCAACAGTTCGAGCCAGACATTTATAACCCATACTGCCCCCAGGGCCACAGCAAGCCAACTCCTACAGTACACTAAATCCTCCTTCCTCATCCAACTCCCACCCCCTGCCGAATTAAGCACCTGATTCACTCAAGAAGGAAGTCAGAGAAGATGAAACATTGCCAATTAACTATTCAGAGAGAGGTCTATTTTTAGGGTTCTCCTCACCTGCCACGGCTTCCATACTTAAAAGAAAAAAAAAGCACTGCCTTTACGTTGAGCTCTAGCTTTGAAAGTCAGAATAGGTCCCTTTCAATGGAATTAATAGTGTTTCCCTCAGCTGGAAAGATTAAATGCAAACACTTGTATTTATGTATCACCACAAGCCTAAATCCCACCTTTCAGTGTCTTCAGGTCTGAAAAGGACTCCTGAACAGTTCTGACACGGAGCCTTAGTGACACTGTTCCCCCAGGATCACTTGATACAGGAGCAATATGGCAGCACATTACTGCTCTCAACCCCCGGGGATGGGGCGTGCTGCAAGGGGGTAAGGCCTGTTCCTGGTCAGAAGCTGTCACTGATGGATACTGTCACTGATGTGTACTGTGCACTGCTAGGGGCTTGCCAAGAATGCAAACTCTGCCCCAACCTTGACCAAGAAAATGTCCCCATCCAAGAAGTTCATACAAGAAGCTCCCCTAAAACTGAGCATTCACTTTTAAGTTCAAGGATGAACCTACTCTGAAACTGAAATAAAACTCCAAATAAAAAAATTTTTAATCATAATCTCCTTTGTACTTCATCCCTCTCCAGATCCTTGTAATTATTATTTTTTCTATTTACTCAACCAGTTCTTCACAAGCTTGTCTTGCACATAAATCACTGGAAATCTTATTAAAACACAGAGTCTGATTCAAGTCTGGAATAGGGTCTGAAATGCCCAATTCCCAAAGCACCCAGGTAGGGCCCTGGACCATCTTCGACTTAGCACAGTACTAGCCAATAACGCTCCCCCAAAGCAGGGATCTCATCCTTTTCCCTCCATGTTCCGAGCGGTACCTAACACACAGCCAGCACTAGCCAACACTGGTCACAAGAGTGAACAACAGAATCGTCTGCTGATTCCCGTGTTCCCTCTTTCTTTTGATCTTAGCATGTTCCAGGTCACAGAGATAATTTGACCTTTATAACTAAATTCCATTCCTTTATCACTAAGTTACAAAAAGCAGAAGTAAAATTTGTAAACTGTTAAAATTGTATAATCTGAATTAAAGGGTTAATAATAAATTTCCATTATCCATAGAGTTATCCTGCACCACTTTGAGAAGAAAGAAGGTCACTAACTGCTAGGCGGCATGCTTTTCTTCATTTGTAAGGACATCTACATTGTTTCCATCCACCAAAACTCTGGAATTCAATGATCCCACTCAGAACCTGGGGCAATCAACAAAAGAGCCAAAATCAGAAAAGCAGCCCACATCCTACCTGGTAATCCATGCAGACAGGCTGGGACCTCCTGGGTTCCACCACGTAAATTTAGTTGCTCTGTGGCAGTGGAAAAATTTTTTTTAAGTTTTTCCTGGTACATGATTAAGACAAAGAATTTTTTCAGTCAACCTCAAGTGACCTTCCAAAACGTTTATTCTATTTGGCTCTATCTTTAAAACTATATTCACTATGGCTCTACGGAGCACACTGAATATATCTGGTTTTTTTTAACAGACATTTTATCATTTCAGCTATTCCCTTTATTATACGACCATTCCATGCTAAACATGTGTTAAATATTGCTGATACCAGCAATGATTCCATTGAACCAGACAAATGTGTGAGAAATAAATGAGAAATTCAAACACTAAAAAAAAAAGGTGGGAGAAAGAAAACTTGAAAAGTTCTGAAACCAGTGAGCAACAGTGGCAATGCCCATCCTGCTTTCAGCCACACTGTTCTAACTGGATCATTTGCTGCCAGCTTGATAGGTAAGTGTAGAGTCAGAATGAAGAAATCACAAACTTTCCTGTTGGTTTCTTCCCTCTAACAAAAACCCTGTGAAATATGTATCATCATACGTATTTTACAGATGCAGATACCAAGGATAAAGTTTATAAAGTAACTTGCCTAACACCCCCCCGCCAAGTTATTAGGTAGCAGAGTTGAGATTTGAGCCAAGGTCTTTCCTCCCAAAGGCTACCCTTCCGTCGACCATGAAGACAGCCTCAGCCTCAGGCCTCTCCCCTGGGAAAGGGGCCCCCTGCTTTCAGCTGCGCTCCCGTCAGAGCTGTCCTCCACGGGCCAGCTCACACTATATTCTAGGCCCCTGGGCCCTTGACCCTTTTGTGCCTCCATCTGCCAAAACACCTCTCATCTTTTTACCTGCTTAACTTTTACTCAACCTTCAACATTTCTGCCAGGAGCTATCTCAGTTGAAATAAGCAAACGTTTATGAGGCGCTATACTGCTTAGCTACTGCTGCATAACAAGGCACCCCAAAACTCAGTGGCCTAAAACAACAATCATTTAGGATTTCTCACGATTCTGTGGGTCATCTGGAGGCCAGGTCATCTAGGATAGACTCGGCTTGGGGTGGTTCTGCACCAGTATGCCCGAGACTGAGAAATTTCCTAGGACATGGAAATTATTTTAAAATGGGGGCAGTCCCAGGCACACTGGGATGGTTGGTCACCCTAGGGATAACCTGTAGTGCTTCTCCTCCCTCCTAGGACCAGCAGGCCAGTCCACGCTTACCTTTCTCGTGGCAATGGCACCAAAGAGCAAAGCGCAACTGCACCAGCTTCTTCTGCCTCAGGGCTGCTAGCATTCATTGGCCAAAGCAAGTCACGTGGCCAAACCAAATTGATTGGGGCGGGGCAACACACTCCACTCACCTGAGCAAGCAAGGGAAAGGGAGTGCCTATTTCTTTTCTTTTCTTTTTTTTTTTTTTGCGGTACGTGGGACTCCCACTGTTGTGGCCTCTCCCGTTGCAGAGCACAGGCTCCGGACGCGCAGGCTCAGCGGCCATGGCTCACGGGCCCAGCCGCTCTGCGGCATGTGGGATCCTCCCGGACCGGGGCACGAATCCATGTTCCCTGCATCAGCAGGCGGACTCTCAACCACTGCACCACCAGGGAAGCCCTGCAAATCATTCTTAAAGTTATTTTTATAAAATAGTTAATATTTTAAAATTTCCACTCACTCTGCAACCAGAGGCATGATGGGTAAAGGTACCACGGACCTGGTACCTCTAATGAACCAATTCACCTGATCCTTTCCCTACAACCTTGTTTAGGTAATTAAAGGAACACTTCACAGCAGGGTATGTCTAAGAAAAATCGATACCTAAGCTTCTACACTCGATGTGCAAATCTGCTTAAGGGAATGGCCTTTTGCGTTTCTCCCACACACTGTGTCTATTAAAATTTCACTCATTGCATAAGAGTGTTTTCTTTAAAAGCTTAACAAATTTAAGCTTTCTGGAACACATGAAAATGTAACAAAGCATATAATGAGGGCTTTATATGTTTTTCTCTTCATTCAGCTCAACAATTTTTATAGTCATCAAAATCTCCAAGTAAAAAGGCTACTTAGAGAAGAGCAATTCAATCTGATGATGACGACTTTGGCTGTCTCTGTACAATCACATCTGTCACAGCCTTAAGTAATAAACTCATTTTGATAAGGAGAAATTCAGAAAACAAATGGCCTAAAAGACACTTAAGACGTTCAGAAATTTTTAGTTGAAACGTGCTCTCCAGGGTCAAAATGAATGTGTTAAATCAAGGGAATTTTTGCTTCTATAATATGCTTCTTTAAGATAACGCCGTCGAAAAGAACTTCAAAGAAGGGTGAAGTATTTCTACAAAATAAACACTAGACCCTTGCCACTGATGGCAGACTAGAGTGGGTGGATAGAGACTGGCTAGCACAGACGAAGGCATTAGTTATAGAGACTCCCCCTTCTAATCTCCCTTCTCCCAGCCCAGCCACTCTGCTTCTCCCTGAAACGCAGGGACAATTATGACAGGCTTCCCTCAAAAGGCCCCAAGTGAGTGGCACCCTCTGTTCTCATTCCTGGACTCAACCCCCTGCAAAACAAAGACACCAGGGACCCTGAAAACTAACTGGGGAGATGCTGACATCACTAGCACTTGATAATTGGTAGGTTATTTTCATCTGCAGCAGCAGTAAAGAGGTAACCATTGATCTTACAGGACTTGAAGTAGAGGTGGCTGGTACACAAGTGGAGACGTCTGGTAAGGCCAGAAGCAGGAGATTAAAATTGTGGCTGCATATATAGGAAGGGGATGGTGAGCTGCAAAGGAGGGTCAGACTCCCATCAGGAAAACAGTTCACTCAACGCCAGCATTGTAAGGAAAAGAACCAAGCATGCAGGCCTCACCTACACAGACAAAATTCTCAAGGAACTGCACCTGTGTCATTTTCTCAAGGAACTGCTAGGCCCATTTCTCTTCCCAAATGAGGTGAGGCCATGAATGGTTTGAAGAAAAGTGTGAAATCCTGACAGGTTAAAAGGAATTACTACAAAAATAGTACAGGTGTAGTGTACCTTACTGTCATTACCATAAGTAATGACAGTTGTGTAAAATAGCTAAAAAGTGAAGAAACTTCCAAATTTCATCACCAAATACACGCATGCACACACATACTCAAGATGTGCTCCAGCATCTTCTAAAGTTTAGTTTGCTGACAATATTTGGTAGAGGAGGAATGAATACAGAAGAAAAGTACCAGTACTGTATAGTTCCATAAAATACACATTATTGGTTATAGTTGATAAGAAAATGCTTGGCTAAAGGTAAATTACAATTCAAAATAAGAAAAAAAGTTAACGGTGTCACATAACCTTTAATTTATCACATAGTGCAATATTGCTTGTTCAGGCCATAGGGAATTATAGTAGGTTGTAGCCTGTATCTGAGATTAGGTCAAAGGGTGTCACTTAAGGAAGTGACATCATTTAAGAATTACCTAAGTCAAGTAAGAATTAATATGTAAGCATATGCTCAGCCATTTCCAGAAGAGACACCCTTTACAAAATGAGATTACAATGAAGCCTGAGGAAAGTTCAAAATCTAACTTACCTATCTAAGGGACAGCCTCATACTAAAGAGTAATTAAGGAATCAACAGCCTAATAAAACGTTTTGGCACCAGCCTAGTAAAGGTAGGAGAGAAAGATGAAGACAGAGGTGATGACCAGTAAGCACTTGTGGGTGTCCAGTGTCCAGAGCTGACCACAGTGTCTGGAACCCTGTAAGTTCCCAAATGTCTGATGGCCTAGCACCACTCAAAGAAACACGGGATGGGTCAGCCCCAAGTGAAACTGCATTAGTCTTCTAAAAACGTAAGTGCCAAACAAAAAACCCCAAACCCAATCTATGCATAACCTACTGAACAAGAATCTTTTACAAAAGGTGACTCTAATATTCACCCACGGTTGAGAATCAAGGCACTAATGCAATTCCAGCTGGGCCTGACCCATCCTGTGTCTCTCTGGCCATCAAACACTTTGTGCAAGGTATGCCCCCTACCCCAATTAAGAAACACCAATCTTTGAGAAAGTTTACACTTTGTTTACAGATAAAGCTAAGTTAATGCTGGTTCTGTGTTTCAACTAACAATATCTAAAGGAACAATAAAATGAAGAAGCCTGCCATTTTTCCAATTCTAACTTTTAAAAATGTTTAAAAGAGCATCAGATGCAAAGCATAAATTAGTCTCCTCAGAAGCTTCCTAGACAGCATCGGTGTCACTGGGGCCTGGGGGTGGGGGTGGGGATGAGGCGTACCCATCTGAAGGGCCGAGAACAGACACTGCCTTCCACAGTCACTAGGAAAACTAAGTCTTACACTCACGCTGATTGTTTGAGTTACAGGAGCTTGGGACCAAAGGAGATCTTAGAGATTATTCTGTCATACACTTTCATCTTACAGATGAGGAAACAAAGAATCTGAGGGGTTTTGTGTGACACTGTGACACCAGCTCCATGGCTGCAGGAATTCCATCTAAGTAGTTTACCACTGTGTGGCCCAGCCTTTAACAGATACCCCAGAACATTTTTAGAAATTCATTGTCAGGTCATCAGCAAAGTTGAGACCCAGAGTCAGGCACAGTTTAAAATAATGATGATGATGATGATGATGGTGATGAAGATGATGCAACTATGCTGAAAATAAACTGATCTTAAAAGAGGTAAAGCAATTTTCCAAGATTACACTCCTCCAATACTCCAGAGCCTGAATCCCACCTGTCTTCACCGTGGTTTTGAATTGCCAGAATCATTTGTCCATAGAACAGACATGAGGCATTAAAAAAAAACATTCTTGGGCTTCCCTGGTGGCGCAGTGGTTGAGAGTCCGCCTGCCGATGCAGGGGACACGGGTTCGTGCCCCGGTCCAGGAAGATCCCACATGCCGCAGAGCGGCTGGGCCCGTGAGCAATGGCCGCTGAGCCTGCGCGTCCGGAGCCTGTGCTCCACAACGGGAGAGGCCACAACAGTGAGAGGCCCGCGTACCGCAAAAAAAAAAAAAAAAAAAAAAAAAAAAAAAAAAACACAACATTCTTTCTGAGATTAACACAGGTAACTGATCTCTCAGAATGTGTCGTTGTTATTAGTATTTTAACACCTGGGCTGGAAAAAAGGTTCCAGAGAGAAGAGAAAATTAACTTTGTCAGATTTGCAACATTAAGTATACAAGGGTTTAATTTAGAGCAGATGGCCTTATTACAGATAAGACTTTTTGCCTCATCTAGGATCCATTGAAAATCATGCTCAAAACTTGACATGGTTTGCCTGTGGTTGACCAGCAGGTGGCAGAACAGAACAATCCGTCTTCTGTAAAGCCCCAAGCAGTAGAGGCTTGGGTAATTTCAGGGATGGAGTATTTGTAGTATTCAAACACTGGCCAAGCCTGGGTTAGGAACCAGCAAAGAATCCTGCATAAAACTCAAAACCTGACGGTATCTTATAAAATAGAAACAGTCGGGTATCCATTCACTTCGATAACCTACGGGTTAAAATTCGGAAGTGTCTTTCATACTTACACAGGCTAGATGGGTGAGGAGCTAAAGAAGAAATATCACAGAGGGCGCTGTCCAGCCTTTAGGACATTCGGGCGTCCATGTCAGCGTTTCCTAAACTTGCCTGCTCACCGGCATGACCTGGGGGGTGCTTATTAAAACAAACTCTGGGGCCCCCTCCCAGACACACAGAACCTCTGGGGAAAGGGCCAGGGAAGCACCTGGGGGGCTGATCAGACAAGTTTGGGGGTCACAGGCTGTGTACTAACTACCTGGAGGGCACGTACAGGTCAGGGTAGGCATCGACTGGCTGGGCGAGGCTGACTAACCTCACTGCTCAGCACGGGGTAGGGCCCTACGGCTGCCCAGCAAGCCTCCCCGTCAGCTGGGGGACCCGCCAGCCTCCCCACCCCTGACCCCGCTCTCTGTCCCTCCTTTTCACTCCAAAACCTCACTTACCCCATCTCCCCTCTCCTGGTTCACTCCTGCCTGCGGCTCACCATCTACAGCATGAATGAATTTGCTGCTTGGCACTTTCAGCCTCTTTTTCTAGAGGCTGCCTTCCTCTCCCCGATTCCCTCTACTGCCAACAACAAAACGCCTCCCCGCAGCTGCGGCCTCCTCAACACAAGTTCCGTCTGCAGCGGGGACAGTACAGCCCCCCGCTCGTTGCTCACTCTCATCCTGTGAGTCCCTAACACCCCGTAAGTGGGGAAAACAGCCTGACCACAAGTTGGATTGCCCACCTCCACTGGGCCCTCGTCTTTCTACAGTATTTCTATGCTTACTTTGCACGTCGCCCAGGTTGCTCCAAACCATTAGGTTTTCCTTTCAGCCTCACTCCCACCTTCATACCCAAACTCAAAGATAACCTCCCTTTGGGTTTCCCTGGTGGCGCAGTGGTTAAGAGTCCACCTGCCGATGCAGGGCACACGGGTTCCTGCCCTGGTCCGGGAAGATCCCGCATGCCACAGGGCGGCTAGGCCCGTGAGCCATGGCCGCTGAGCCTGCGCGTCCGGAGCCTGTGCTCCGCAACAGGAGAGGCCACAACAGTGAGAGGCCCGCGTACCGCAAAAAAAAAAAAAAAAAAAAAAAAAAAAATAACCTCCCTTTAAATAAAGCAACAGTCGAGACGTCCCTCTACCATTCTCCCGTCTGCCCTAAGGGAAATCCCCGCAGGCTTCCAGCTTAGTTTGATCCATCTGGGCCTCCACGTTCTGCCACGTCAGCCTTGAACCGCAGCCCTGATCTTGTCAAATGCTGCTCAGGAGCCGCCGTTGCTAATCTAACCCAGGCTTCTCAGTCTTTGATTTAGGCCCCGTCAGCAGAGGCCAACCCACCCCCTTCTAGATTCATCTCAGTACCCCTTCGTTGGTTGCATTATTTCTGACCCTCCAAAGTGGCTGTTTATTTACGCACACCCTCGCCCCAAGAACTTGCAAGGCACCACGAAGCTGGGCATATGGGATTCCTTAGTTTGCCATAGGTAACTGATGTCTAACCACCCATACTACCCCTTCTCCTGTCCACCAGTGGTGGGCAACTCCTCGAGAAGAAAAATGTTAATTCTGTTGGTGTTCAGTAGAAATTTACTGAGTAGATCATGTAGGAAGCAAGGCTTTTCCACTTTCCTCCCCTACCCCCCCCCAAGACATGCTCGTACAGCAGAGAGAGGGGGACAGCACAAATATCTGAATTAGGCACAGCTGGATTCCAATCTTGATTTCAACACATACTTATTGACAATTTGATCTGGGGCAAGGCTCTCTGAATCCAGCCACCCACCGAAAACATACAAACAAGAATAGTAATACTGCCACCTAGTGGGGTTATGAGTCAAGCGCATAGCACTGTAGGATGCCCTCAACGCATATATGGAAATCATTATTGTCAGGCGTATCTTTTGGAACTGGAGAATTTGCAAAATACAGTCAGAAAAAAAATAGGTAAGGGACTATTGGCACCAGTTTATCAAAAAACAAAAACAAAAACCACTGGTAGTAAAATATTATACCGTAGTTTAAGCTGCAGGAAGAAAAAGGGATAAAATTACAGAAACTTGCACATATGATTTTACTTTGAAAGTTACCCTTTACAAATATTTGGGGGTTTTTTTTGGTACAATTATTCCCTGACAATTGATGTATTCTCACAGCCATAATTAAAGAGAATTAATCATGACCCTCAGAATACTGTGCTATCCCGCTTCCCCAAAACATTCAGGTCAGATTATCACTTTCAGAGAATATATAGGTTAGTTTCTAACAGGCATAGCACTGATATTTCAATGTACGTGTCAATCTAGCCTGTATGAAAGAAAATCATTACATGAACATAGTAGAACACAAGATTATTTTTATACAATAGTGACTGTGCAAAAACTACATTGCAAAAGCTAAAAATTAGGTGTCAGGTATGCAGATTGCTGTTCTTAACGAAAAATGTCTGTGGATATATTTCAGTAGGGTGATCTCAATATTTTTTTAAAACATAGTGAGGTATATTGAACAGGGTAGCTAGGAGTTATTTTACAGCTTTTGAAAAGAAATCCTGATAGAGCAAAACTTTTGCCTGTAGACAATAATGAACCTTTCTCTGACGGTATCACATACACATCATTCTATACCAAATGCCATAGCCACAGGAAATCAGTTGCCCACAGCCTTACAAATCAAAGTTTACTTGCTTCCTTATTTTCTGTCATGGACTCCCCTGGCCATACTCTGTCATAGCAATTCACTTCAAAATTTAAAAATAAAGGTTTGTTTCATGGAGCTTTGATGAATCCCATCTGAAGGCCGTTAAAACATACACACCCACTTCCACACAAACCAGAAAATCCGTAGAATTCAGAGGCTCATCAAGTCTTGAAGCTGGCAGTTATCCTAGCAACAAATAATTCACGCTTCCCCTTATGGGCAGAAAGAAGGCCGAGAGGTTTAGTGAATCAGCCATTGTCACCGAGGCAGTCAGGGGCACTGTTGGGACTGGAACCCTGGTTTCCTTGCCCCATCCAGGTTCTCCCTGCTTTACCACGCCTCCGCTCTGGCTCTGAAGTTAGTGAGTCCCCCTTGATACTCTTCAAGTCCATCAATGAGTCATGTTTCCGTTTCCTCACTCTGTTCCAAGTTGTCTTTGGTAGCACAGAGTTCATTCATTCACAATAACGCTAACTTGCTTGTACAGAGTACCAGCCCACTCAAGAGTTATGAATTACACGTCACCTTCAAATCGGTGAAGCCAATGGCTAACTAAATCTAAAAACAAAAATTAAAAAAAATCTAACTCTTAGCACTTAAAATACTTCCTTTCAACCTACTGTAAAACAACAGCCTATTTAGGAGATGAAAAAGTGAGTCATTGCTTTCAGCCAGCAGACAGGCTCCCCAGGCACAAACTCGCACATTATACACATTATACTTCATGGGCCTTTTAAATATTTACTCGTTAGCAGTATTCTTCCTTTCAGGTCAAAGATTATAGTACTTAGCAACACAAAGAAAGCAGAGGGATATAGTTATGAATTAGTAAACTGCTTTGCCAAGCCTTCCATTTGTTAATTCAGTCCAACTTCAAAGGGGATTTTAAAAAGAGCTTCAGCTGTCAGAAATTAACGCTCAGAAAATCACTGAATCAGAAAGTGACTTGGCCAGTCTTTCCCAAACTGGTGTTAAGGAAAAAATACTTAGTTGTAGGTATAATAGGAGCAAAAAGTCTCTTCCTATGCAAATAAGTTTGTTTAACTGAAACAAAGTTTTAAAGAGATTTTTTTTGTTATCGTCTTAACCACAGGACTTTCCCAGCCTTTGATATGCTAATGAATGCTGGAAATTTCCAAGGATGGGGTGAGAGGGGATTTCAGTTTATTTGATCACATCTATTATCTGGAGGGAGGCAGGAGTGTTGGGAATAAAATATGAGAAGCACACTACCCCGGTTCCTCGCTTCCAGGCAACGGAGAGCGGAGAAAGGACTTTTTTTTTTTAAGGGTATTTTATTTATTTTTTTTGTTCTTTTGTTTGTTTGTTTTTAACATCTTTATTGGAGTATATATACTTGTGCTTTAGCAGCAGAGAAGAGTTACATTCCCATTCACAACTATTTCAGGATAAGGTGAGAGTCTATTAAATCAAATGGGGATTGGGGGGAGGAGCCTCAACAGAGCTAAATCCCTAAGAGCTTAATTTCTCACGGCCACCAGGATTGCCAGTTCCTCTGGGCTTCTGAAATCACTCCCTGGCTCTCAGCAAAAACAGCCTCCTTACCTGTTCCTGTGGAATGACTTGGAGTAGTTGTGTACTTCCCCTGAACTCTTTGAAGTTCATGCTCTAGTCTAGTTCAATGGGTTTTAACCATAGCTGTACATCAGAATCACCAAGGGAGCTTTCAACTCTACAGATGTGTGGGCACAATGCCAAATCTACAGAATCCAACTTGATTCCCAAGAAGCAGCAGCCAGAGCTGAAAACCACTGTTCTGCTTCCTAGGAAGACAAAGTCAATCGACAAATCATTAACCATGCGCGGACCATGAATTGAGCCCATTGACATTAATAAGGAAGGGCTGCATAGCAAGATTTTAATAAATCCCCAAGTTTACTGACAAATCACAGGTGGCTTTTTTTCATTTCTGGGCCATTTTCACAAAGAAACAAAAATGTATTCCTTTGAGAGGACTAGGTACTTGGAACAAAGCACGCTCCCCAAAGCCCGTTCAGGCGCAGAGGGCTGCGGCTGGGGGTCTGCTGGTTCCCGTGAGCTAAGTCCCCCCCCCGCCCCCCCCACAGCCCACCCTGCACATGACCCTAATTTGGGACTCATTTCATTACATGTCTTGAACCTTTGGAGGTCACCTGAGAAAATGAAAACCAGAAGTGTTCACTATACTAAAGCCAAGACTACTGTATGCTACACAGCATGGGGTACGGGCCTCCAGGGGGATCTTCCTAAGGAGCTCAGTCACCTACATGAGATAGAAAGCGACTCACGAAAACCAGCTTTCTTCCTACATTATATTTACTTAGCCTTTCTTATATGTATAGTCTCTAAGCAGAGTGTGTCGGAAAAGGGAACAAACATGACAAAATGGGAGTGAGTTAAAATTTAAAATTTATATATATATATATATATATATATATATTTTTATATATATATGTATGAAAGAACCAACTTTAATATATGCAATAGGGGACCCTGGAATAGAATATAAAAAGAATCTCTCTCTCTTTCCTTTCTGAATTTCTTTAATCAGCAGAAAAGATATCTACGGACAGTGAATGGGTAAAAATAGGCCAGCATAAAGACAGAGTTGAGAAATGGTTAGGAAGCAAAGCCACGAGTCCTGATGCAGATGATGGATAAGAGAAGGTGAGGGGTCTAGAGGCTGCCAAGGCTCCTGCTGCCACACCATCTATTGTATATGCACCTGCTGCAGGATTTGTATAAATGACAAAGGTAGCTCCAATATGGCCCACCTTTCTCCTCATTTACGATACCATGGTGGCATTTCTGGGTCTCTCTCTCCTTTAACACCGCCTTCCTTCTCAAGCCCAAGGAGAAAAAAAAGGCCATAAACTTCTGTTTGAAAACTTAAACCAAACACATTCAGGACAAAAGTTCCTCTTCCTTTGCATCTCTCACACAAAGCAACTTCAAAGGCACTTCTTTGGCAAAGATCTCAACGTCTTCAGGTATTCAAGTGTCAGTCTGACGTAGGCAAAAGAACAGGGCCTAGGAGTCAGAATCTGCATTGTCTGACCAGTGGAGTCAGCCTGGATAAGTTGCCGAAATTCTCTGGACATCGTGACTGTAAAATGAAGAGATTAAATTACCACCCCGAGGCCCTCCCAGCTCTAAGGCTACGGTGCCCATATGCCAGGACTGACTCTACTTCGCAGTTTCCAACAAACAATGCAACATCTCAACTACTGTTAAGCTACAATGGGAGGCCCCCAGGGTCATGTGGAAACAATTTCTTAAATGAAAGCTTTTTCATCAACTACATGAAAAGCACTTAATAAATCTAAAGATAGGCTAAAAGGGTTATGTGGACAAGTCAAAGTAGGATTTTTTTTTTTTTTTCGGTAAGCGGGCCTCTCACTGTTGTGGCCTCTCCCATTATGGAGCACAGGCTCCGGACACGCAGGCTCAGCGGCCATGGCTCACGGGCCCAGCCGCGCGGCGGCATGTGGGATCTTCCCGGACCGGGGCACGAACCCGCGTCCCCTGCATCGGCAGGCGGACTCTCAACCACTGTGCCACCAGGGAAGCCCCAAAGTAGGATTTTGATGGCTAAGTGGATCGCTAAACTATCGATGACATACCTCAAAGCAAGTGTTTCATTCATTAATATGTTTAAGATTATAAAGACGTGATACCTTTGGCAAAACAGCCAAGGTTCTTAAAAGAATCAGCAGTACCAGAAAAGGACACCCTGAGGAGTCTGCCGCAATTAATTTAGCAGAGCATCTCCAAAGGGTTGATGAGGTTGTGTACATTATTAAGTTCACATCCATTTCTCACCTAGATTCAACAGAGGTGGCAGTGGGGAGATGGGCGTCTACGGACAGACTCTCAAAGCGTCTCTGAGATAACCCTTTAAAATAGTTTCTAGAGGCAGCTGCAGCAGCAAATTATTCCTGCCTTGCAAGAGTTAAGCTCAACCAAAAAAAATCTCTCAAGGAAAATTTAAGTGCATAGGAGTCCTACCTTGCAATCAAAAAGTTAAGACCTCCAAACACTGAGTAAACACAAAAACCTAATATGCCATACTCCCAGCAGGTCCTATGTAAATGACATTCTTTCTTCATGATATTTTAATATTAGCATTGCCCTCTTGCTTCCTTTAGCAGCTGCACATTAGGAGGACCCAGAAATGAACATTATGATCTATTAAAGTACAAGAAGAAGGACCGACCAACTCTCCATGAAACTGTTCAATAAGCGGAAGACATGTGCAAGTTAAAAAGCAGTTAAGCGGGCTTCCCTGGTGGCACAGTGGTTGAGAATCTGCCTGCCAATGCAGGGGACACGGTTTCGAGCCCTGGTCTGGGGAGATCCCACATGCCGCGGAGCAACTAGGCCCATAAGCCACAACTACTGGGCCTGCGCGTCTGGAGCCTGTGCTCCCCAACAAGAGAGGCCGCAATAGTGAGAGGCCCATGCACCACGATGAAGAGTGGCCCCCGCTCGCTGCAACTAGAGAAAGCCCTCGCACAGAAACGAAGACCCAACACAGCCAAAAATTAATTAATTAATTATTTTTAAAAATGTAACAAATGTTCAAGTACAATTGGTGTCTTAAAAAAAGCAGTTAAGCATATACACTTCCTTGTATGAATGTTATTTTCAATTAAAAGTTCAAAAAAATCAACAAAATATAACGCTGTTCTCTTGTGTAACATAGAGCCTTGCATCAGTTTGACAAAACACTTAAATAGAAGGTACCTATTAGGTTTTCCAACAGGTCATCTTGGGTTAAAAATCGGATAATGAAGAGAAATACAGATTTGTAATCAGAAACCAAGTGATAATAGACATCATTTCTAATAATGTGAAAAATCTAATGTAACTTAATTACATCATCTTAAGAGTCCCTATTTCTTAGTTTTCCAACTCCAGATATAGAAACAAAATAGTGTTTATTTTTTTGAGCTAGTGAATTGTTACTCGAGTACCTAAAATCCTAGACCCTCACCTCTTAGGTTTCCTGCATCAAATGGAAATGAAAGAACACATAGAATTAACAGGTATTTATTAGGACCACTGTGTACCAGGTAGGCTGGGAACTACTAAGGACACAGGATGAGTAAGATGTGGTTGGGTGCTCCAGTGGGTGCATGGTAAGAAAGGCAGGGGCATGTGAGTTAGTAGACATTACTACAATAAGCGATACATTACTTTTCAATTTGTGAACTGCATGGTTCTATTTTACACATACCCTTTTATATATGCAAGAAAAGATATGTCATGTATTAATGTTAAACTTAAATTTTTACTTATCCAGTGGAGAACAACTTTAGTTTATTAATTTCATCCCTTTCATCTCTTGATATTCTTCTTTTTTTTTTTTCCAGTGGGGGTTTCTTTCACTCTACCTTTCTGTTTAATTTTTCTGCATTAATCCTTGACTTTCTCATCTACTAGTCTAGTTTCAAACTTATGCCTTTCTGGCTTTCTGACACTCATACCTAGGTTGGTTAACTGTTTTCTTAGAAGTGACCTTTATTATATTACTGATCTTTATTGAAAGTGCTCATCTAGCTTTCTATTAACTGATTTTTTTTCCTAATTGCCACCCAAATGAATCTGTAATTTCTACTCCTATTATTTCACTTACACAATTAACCCTGGACCAATTTCTTTCCAAGCCAAACAGGACCTCTATGCCTCTTACTGCCATCTACAATTTTATTTTTTTAACCTATTATCGTTCATTTAATTCAGTAATGTAGTATGCCTGCCAAATCCCACCTCAAAAACTCCAGGAGATGGCCTGAATTGCTTTTCTGTATTTTCTTGTATTTAACTGACACTTTGAATTCATTTTTGAGGAGGGTAGATGTGAGGGATGGCATGGCTGTGGATTCAGACAGACCTGGGCTCCTTTACTGGCTCAATGACGTATACGTTGTATGAATCTGAGGTACGCAGAAAGATTTAGCCTAACTTCTCTCTCTAAAGTCAAACAGGTTTGTAGAAGGGGGGTAAATTAGGTAATGTATACCGAGCGTTCAGCCAGACACTCTGCACGCCTCAGTGAACAATGGGTATTTTAAGTAGCACATCTCTGGAGGAATATGGATTCCCCTCTTCATGTGGGGAATATTCCTTCTATCCTACCTTCCTCCTGAGCAGTCATTTTCTTCCCTTCTTGCAGTCCTGAAGGAACAATCTATGTTGTTGCCTCAGTTTTTTCAGTGCACGGTTCTTGCCTCAGTGCACAGCAACACAACTTCAAAACTTTTGTACCTGGTATGCTGATAAATGTCTGATAAATGTATATTGAGTCTGTTTAAAGCCAACTGCTATATCAGGTGGCCACTTCTCTGTCGTAGTCTTCTTTGCTGACCCTCCTCCTCCTCTGCCCCTCAAATGGTGATGTTCATTCATGGCCCTTTCTGGGATTCTCTCTTGGTGATAGCTTCCAGTCAACATGCCTTCAAACAACATAACATATTACAAGAACTCTACAACCATGTTTCCAGCACTCGCACTCCCGTTACCATGGCCAACTGTTTTCCTGGCAATCCTCATCTGACTGACCTAAGGTCCCTCAACCTCAGTACTTCCAAATCAGAACTTAAGGTCCTTCCTCAAACAAAAAGTTAGTACCATCTAACTGGTTAATACCAAACCCATTAGCCCCACCACCTAAAACAGAAAATTCAAAGTCAACGTGGATTTCTCACTTTCCCTCTTTCTTTGAATCTCTTTAATCCACATCCTTAATTCAGACCCTAATTAAATGAAAGGGTTTACACAGTGTCTTAGTCAGTTTAGGCTGCTATAACAAAAATATCATAGATTGGGTGGCTGAAACAGGCAGACCTGGTGTCTATTGAGAACCTGCTTCCTGGTGTGCAGATGGTGGTCTTCTTGATGAATCCTCACATGGCAGAGAACTCAGAGTAAGCAAGCTCTCATGTCTCTTCTTAAAAGGGCACTAATTCCCTTCATGAGGGCTCCAGCCTCATGACCTAACCACCCCCGAAGGCCTCACCTCCTAAAACCATCACACTGGGGTTTCAACATATAAATTGGGCAGGGGGGTGCACACTCAATCCATAACATATAATAACAGACACTCTGAAAAGGACCAATATCTATTTGCTCCTTTCTACTTTTCCCTCCATTATCTCATGATTCTATGACAGTGGGCTTCAAATGGTTCTTCCTGCTTCCTTTTTCTAGTTCATCTAACCAGCAACAGCTTCACAAAATCTAGAAAGTCATAACCAGTTCCTTAGGGTGGCATGCCTGTCTCAATTTGGTTCTTTAATAGTTAGCATCCCTTGGCTAAAACTAACAGCAACCAGCTTAAACAAACTTAAGCAAGGGGAATGTATTAGAAGGCCAAAATGGTAACTCATAGAAACCAACATTAAGAATACAACTGGTCTCCAGGGAAAACTGGAAATGACATGTCAAGAATCCATGAAGTTATTTCTCTCCATGTCTTGTTTGTGCCTTCTTCTTTATCTCTGCAAATCAAATTCCTGTGCTCCCCAGTCCACACAGTAAGACAATGGCTTACAGGGCCTCTTATGGGTTGAATTGGGTTCCCCCCACGAAAAAGGTACGTTAGTATACTAACCCCCAGTATCTCAGAACGTGACCTTATTTGAGGATATGGTCTTTAAACAGGTAATCAAATTAAAATGAGATCATTAGGGCAGGCCCTAATGCGATATGATTGGTGCCCTTATAGAAAGGGGAAATTTGGACACAGAGACAGACACAAATAGAAGGGAGACAATGTGAAGAGACACAGGGAGAAGATGGCCAACTACAAGCCAAGGAGAGAGGCCTTGTACCAATCCTTCCTCAGCCCTCAGAAAGCACCAAACCTGCCAACACCTTGATTTCAGCTCTAGCACCCAAACCCAAAATTACTACACAGAGTAATTCTCTCTCTCTCTCTCTTTCTCTCTGCTCTCCTCTTTCATTCTCCCTGTCACAATACCCAAGAGGACACCCTGATTGACCAGCTTGGGATTGGTGGTCAACCTAGTCCAGTGCACTGGGTGAGGCTCCCTGAACAAACATGGCTCTGAGGACCGGGGTGGGGATGGGGCATCAGAGAAGCACATCTTCATGAGGTAGCATCTGAAATGCAACACAATTAACATTATTTGGGGACAGTATTATAACAAATCACTGTTATTATGTTACAGCACATACTGTGTCTACTCTATCAGGTGACTGCTGGTACACACTAGTCAAATACGGCAACACTTGATAGGTTACAGAGTCACACTCAGCTATCAGTGACTGGTTCTGCTATGATGACCAAAACTAGGTGGTCTGAAGCTTTGAAATTTTACCGTTAATAATATTGAATAGTTCAGTCTTCCGAAGAAAAATTCTAATTAACAATCCTGTTTCACAATAGTTTTTAACATACTCTCCAGCATAACTGTGGAGAAGATGAGGTCGGGGAAATGATTTTTTCTGGGGTAAACAGCACTATTAAGGGTAGAGACCCATCATCCCTCATGAAGTAAAATCACACTACTCTCCACTACTACAAACTACAATCTTTTCCCACCTCCCACCCACGACTGTACCCAATGAAGAGAAGTTAGGAGATGGTATGACAGAGTGCCTTCTTTTGAAAAGCAGGCAAATCATCAAAAGAAGCAGGAAATGAACCCTGGAAGTTCTCAAGGGGAGTAGTACCTCTCCCTAGCAGGCATCTTGAACTGTCTGGGACATTTCAGGTTGCCACATTGACTGGGTCACATCACTGGCATTTTGTGGGTAGGCAGCAGGGAATACTGGACATCTTACAATGTGTGGGACAGTATATGGTCCTACCTCCTTCACAGATTTCAGAAGTTCTAGACTTAGTTTAGTAAAAAAAGTCTTTTTCATATCATCTGAGCTTAGAAACTCAATTCTATTTTACATAAAAATGCAATATTTGTGCTTGACTTTACTGTATGCCAAATCTTCCAGAAATACAGATATTGTTAAAATTGAAAGATCATTTCAGTTTGCTTACTTTGGAATTTTATCGAGAATTATTCATCATTTCTGAAAATTGCGTCACTGACAACACCCCCGCTCACAGTGTTTGAAACACCAGCCTTCTCATCATGGTCATTCCACATACATGGAAGCATCTAATTGTGTCATTACATCTTCTAGTATAGTTTTGCCTGAGCAATGACTATGAAAAGCTACAAATGACTTTCCTTTTATTTCTCCTTACATTACAGTTAGGGCGTTATATTGACTTTTTAAAAATGGTGTGTATAGGGACTTCCCTGGCGGTCCAGTGGTTAAGACCCTGTGCTTCCACTGCAGGGGGCGCAGGTTCAATCCCTGGTCAGGGAACTAAGAACGCACATGCTGTGCAGAGCAACACCAAGGGAAAAAAAAAAAGTGTATAAATGGATTACACTGCCTAAGAAACTCTTATTTTAATATAGGAAAGGATACCACAAAGTATTTGTTAGATTAGTGAGATCATTTAAACAATGCCTGAGCATGGACCCTTTCTCCACAGTACTCACAGATTCAGATTTGTCCAAACAGACAAAAATGAGGGCAACATTTCCTTGCAGTGGGGTGGTAGAAACTATATGTTTCTACCCAGTGCTGAATCCTGCCTCTGTTCCTTCTAGGATGGCAGCATCCTCACACCTTAAGCTCTATAATGAAGATGAGATTCCAGCAAATGACCTTCTGCACATTTCTTTTTAATTCAGGTCACTCTCGTGTTTTCAATCATTAGATTACAAAAGTACAGGAGTCAAAGTTCAGAGCTCAGAGCCATGTTTTCCGTCAGAACCCCTTGTTTGATCATCAGCAAATCACCTACTCTCTATGTGTTCAAGTTTATCCAGCTATAAAATTAGGAGCAGCTTTGTTTGTTACCTTCCAGCACAGAAAACATTCTGAGCCACCTAATTGTTTTGAATTCCGGTATATAGTTTTTCAAAACAAATTCTATACAACATGAATAGTTTTATGGTAACCTGTACTATATGAGAGAGATTTGGAATTCCTTATAAGAAGTCTTCTTCTTTCCCCCCTTGTAAATATACACAGAAATAGTGGTGCTAATGAAATTAGAATTGGCTTATCTAACCAAGTGTGTAACCCAGATACCCTCGAAACCTCCAGTTTCTCCTTGAGTGCTCGAGATACCCTGAGCTTATCAAATGACAGATGTGCAGTTTGGTCCAATCTGATCTCAAGGCAAGGTCTCAGGTTGGCTTAGGTTAGTACCTACAGAAGGGCTAGAAAGTAACTTTCCAATGTCACCTACATGTCTTTCCTATTGATTGGTGTTGAAAGAATTCAGAATATAATGCTCTGGATACCCAGATGAAGAATGTAGCAAATTTAAAATGAAGCAATACAGAGGTGTTCTGATGTTCTCTCACTGCCTTCTTTCAACTTGATTTAACATTGCCTACTGCAAAAATTAAGTGTTTATTAGCACTATAAACGGTCATTAAACTCTAGGTTGCTGAGTGACAAAAACCTAAGAACTTTCTTTCCAAATGTTTTTAAACTTTAACTTTCATTTTTTTAATCAAAAGAGAACATTGCTAAGCAAAATCAAGTGCAATCCATGCTTCCTTGGGTTCAGACCATTTGTCTCATTATATTACAGTAAGTTTAAATGGAAAAATAATTTTTGGCACTTTTTAACAATCCAGAATTTTACTTGAGATTTTCTTAAAGTTTTTTTTTAGTAAACAGAAAATTCAGACACGTAGATATTAATATCCTCATTATAATTTATATGTTTGGCAATTAGAGGGATCAAAGGCTTTAATCTGTGAGGGGGAAAATTTGTTTTACAATAATCCAAACCTCCAATATTTCAAAATGTTCTTTAGAAAAATTCATCCCACAAAAATGGCCACTTCATTCTGTAACATGATACGTCTGCATGTATCATCATGTGTCAGAATATACTATCTACTTGGAAAGAGCTGCCTCCACTTCGAAATCATTTGTTCCCCATCTGAGAGCATTTTTTCATGATGATTATGAAAGCACTGAATTCAACAGAAGACAAAGGATCCTATTCCAATATTATGTGCCTTCATTTACCTTTTGAGAGATTAAATGTACAGGATAGAATCTGGATTAACTGGGAAGGAATGACTATAAAATCTGGTTCCACTATAAATCTAAATCACTTGTCCTGGAACTTTGATCTCAAGTAAACCTCACCAGGATTGTTGGATATTTTTGATTACACTCCTTGGCCTGATTTTAACTCTTTCATTCCAACATAGCAAGCACATCCACTGTTGCCTTAAAAGTCTTCTAAGTTATATTTTCCAGTTTTCTGTATACCCAAACTCAAGCTAAACCAACACCTACGTCATTAAGGAAATGTCAAACCTTCTCGGTAATCTATTGGAAAACCCTTTAACCTTTTGTTATGCATTCAGTTTCATCCTTGGACATGTGCTGCTATTGCCTAACTGCACCTGTCACGCAGAAAATGCGTGTCAGAGGAATACTGTTTTGTTTTTTTTTTAAGTCCTCTTTGGTAAAGCTCAAATAATGACTAATACTGACCATAGGAGTTTTTCCTAAATCAGGCAATAGCACTACAAAAACTCAGGGATTCATTTATTTTAATGACAAAAGCCAAAGCTAAGATTAAAGAGGAAGGAAATGTATATGCTTTACCTTCCTCCTAAGGTGACCTATCAGATTAAAAGCCGCTACAGCATAATAAGTGTATCATTACTCCTTCAGACTACAATGAGACTGCACCACGTAGATAGTGAAAAACGACAGAAGTCAGCTGGAGTTAAGATGCGAAGGTGAGACAGGTTTATTTTTAAAAACTTGTGATTTTGAAATCATTTTCAATTTACACGAAGGTACAAAGAAATGTACAGGGAAGTCCCATGCACCCCCTCCCAAAATTAGTGTCTTACATAACTACAGTACAATATCAAAACCAGGAAATAGACAATGGTACAATCCATACATCTTATATTTCACCTGTTATATATGGACTCATTGTTTGTATGTGTGTAGTTCTATGAAATTGTACCACATGTTACTTTGTTTTTTTTCAATTTTTGAATTTTATTTTATTGATTTTTTTATACAGCAGGTTCTTATTAGTCATCAATTTTATACACATCCGTGTATACATGTCAATCCTAATCGCGCAATTCACCACACCACCATTCCCATCCCCCCGCCGCTTTCCCGCCTTGGTGTCCATATGTTTGTTCTCTACATCTGTCTCAATTTCTGCCCTGCAAACCTGTACCATTTTTCTAGGTTCCACATATATGTGTTAATATATGATATTTGTTTTTCTCTTTCTGACTTACTTCACTCTGTACGACAGTCTCCAGATCCATCCACATCTCCACAAATGACCCAATTGCGTTCCGTTTTATGGCTGAGTAATGTTCCCTTGTATATATGTACCACATCTTCCTTATCCATTCATCTGTCGATGGGCATTTAGGTTGCTTCCATGACCTGGCTATTGTAAACAGTGCTGCAATGAACATTGGGGGGGGGTGTCTTTCTGAATTATGGTCTTCTCTGGGTATATGCCCAGTAGTGGCATTGCTGGGTCATATGGTAATTTTATTTTTAGTTCTTTAAGGAACCTCCATACTGTTCTCCATAGTGGCTGTATCAATTTACATTCCCACCAACAGTGCAAGAGGGTTCCCTTTTCTCCACACCCTCTCCAGCATTTACTGTTTGTAGATTTTCTGATGATGCCCATTCTAATCAGTGTGAGGTGATACCTCATTGTAGTTTTGATTTACATCTCTCTAATAATTAGTGATGTTGAGCAGCTTTTCATGTGCTTCTTGGCCATCTGTATGTCTTCTTTGGAGAAATGTCTATTTAGGTCTTCTGCCCAATTTTGGATTGGGTTGTTTGTTTTTTTTAATATTGAGCTGCTTGAGCTGTTTATATATTTTGGAGATTAATCCTTTGTCTGTTGATCTGTTTGCAAATATTTTCTCCCATTCTGAGGGTTGTCTTTTCATCTTGTTTATGGTTTCCTTTGCTGTGCAAAAGATTTTAAGTTTCATTAGGTCCCATTTGTTTATTTTTGTTTTTATTTCTATTACTCTAGGAGGGGGATCAAAAAAGATCTTGCTGTGATTTATGTCAAAGAGTGTTCTTCCTATGTTTTCCTCTAAGAGTTTTATACTGTCCGCTCTTCCATTTAGGTCTCTAATCCATTTGGAGTTTATTTTTTGTGTATGGTGTTAGGGAGTGTTCTAATTTCATTCTTTTACATGTAGCTGTCCAGTTTTCCCAGCACCACTTATTGAAGAGACTGTCTTTTCTCCATTGTATATCCTTGCCTCCTTTGTCATAGATTAGTTGACCATAGGTGCGTGGGTTTATCTCTGGGCTTTCTATCTTGTTCCATTGTTCTATATTTCTGTTTTTGTGCCAGTACCATATTGTCTTGATTACTGTAGCTTTATAGTATAGTCTGAAGTCAGGGAGTCTGATTCCTCCAGCTCCGTTTTTTCCCTCAAGACTGCTTTGGCTATTCGGGGTCTTTTGTGTCTCCATACAAATTTTAAGATTTTTTGTTCTAGTTCCGTAAAAAATGCCATTGGTAATTTGATAGGGATTGCACTGAATCTGGAGATTGCTTTGGGTAGTATAGTCATTTTCACAATATTGATTCTTCCAATCCAAGAACATGGTATATCTCTCTGTCTGTTGGTATCATCTTTCATTTCTTTCATCAGTGTCTTATAGTTTTCTGCATACAGGTCTTTTGTCTCCCTAGGTAGGTTTATTCCTAGGTATTTTATTCTTTTTTGTTGCAATGGTAAATGGGAGTGTTTCCTTAATTTCTCTTTCTGATTCTTCATTGTTGGTGTATAGGAATGCAAGAGATTTCTGTGCATTAATTTTGTATCCTGCAACTTTACCAAATTCATTGATTAGCTCTAGTAGTTTTCTGGTGGCACCTTTAGGATTCTCTATGTATAGTATCATGTCATCTGCAAACAGTGACAGTTTCACTTCTGCTTTTCCAATCTGTATTCTTTTATTTCTTTTTCTTCTCTGATTGCCATGGCTAGGACTTCCAAAACTATGCTGAATAATAGTGGCCTGAGTGGACATCCTTGTCTTGTTCCTGATCTTAGAGGAAATACTTTCAGTTTTTCACCATTGAGAATGATGTTGGCTGTGGGTTTGTCGTATATGGCCTTTATTATGTTGAGGTAGGTTCCCTCTATGCCCCCTTTCTGGAGAGATTTTATCATAAATGGGTGTTGAATTTTGTCAAAAGCTTTTTCTGCATCTATTGAGATCATCATATGGTTTTTCTCCTTCAATTTGTTAATATGGTTTAGCACATTGATTGATTTGCATATATTGAAGAATCCTTGCATCCCTGGGATAAATCCCACTTGATCATGGTGTATGATCCTTTTAATGTGTTGTCGGATTCTGTTTGCTAGTATTTTGTTGAAGATTTTTGCATCTACATTCATCAGTGATATTGGTCTGTAATTTTCTTTTTTTGTAGTATCTTTGTCTGGTTTTGGTATCAGGGTGATGGTGACCTCACAGAATGAGTTTGGGAGTGTTCCTTCTTCTGCAATTTTTGGGAAGAGTTTGAGCAGGATGGGTGTTAGCTCTTCTCTAAATGTTTGATAGAATTCACCTGTGAAGCCCTCTGGTCTTGGACTTTTGTTTGTTGGAAGATTTTTAATCACAGTTTCCATTTCATTACTCGTGATTGGTCTGTTCGTATTTCCTCTTTCTTCCTGGTTCATTCTTGGAAGGTTATACCTTCCTAAGAATCTGTCCATTTCTTCCAGGTTGTCCATTTTATTGGCATAGAGTTGCTTGTAGTAGTCTCTTAGGATGCTTTGTATTTCTGCAGTGTCTGTTGTAACTTTTCCTTTTTCGTTTCTCATTTTATTGATTTGAGTCCTCTCTCCCTTTTTCTTGATGAGTCTGGCTAATGGTTTACCAATTTTGTTTATCTTCTCAAAGAACCATCTTTTAGTTTTATTGATCTTTGCTATAGTTTTCTTAGTTTCTATTTCATTTATTTCTGCTCTGATCTTTATGATTTCTTTCCTTCTGCTAACTTTGGGTTTTATTTGTCCTTCTTTCTCTAGTTCCTTTAGGTGTAAGGTTAGATTATTTGAGATTTTTCTTGTTTCTTGAGGTAGGCTTGTATAGCTATAAAGTTCCCTCTTAGAACTGCTTTTGCTGCATCCTATAGGTTTTGGATCGTCGTGTTTTCATTGTCATTTGTCTCTAGGTATTTTTTGATTTCCTCTTTGATTTCTTCAGTGATCTCTTGGTTATTTAGTAACGTATTGTCTAGCCTCCATGTGTTTGTGTTTTTTACGTTTTTTTTCCCTGTAATTCATTTCTAATCTCATAGTGTTGTGGTCAGAAGAGATGCTTGATATGATTTCAATTTTCTTAAGTTTACTGAGGCTTGATGTGTGACCCAAGATGTGATCTATCCTGGAGAATGTTCCATGCACACTTGAGAAGAAAGTGTAATCTGCTGTTTTTGGATGGAATGTCCTATAAATATGAATTAAATCTATCTGGTCTATTGTGTCACTTAAAGCTTCTGTTTTCTTATTTATTTTCATTTTGGATGATCTGTCCATTGGTGTAAGTGAAATGTTAAAGTCCCCCACTATTACTGTGTTACTGTCGATTTCCTCTTTTAGAGCTGTTAGCAGTTGCCTTATGTATTGAGGTGCTCCTATGATGGGTGCATATATATTTATAAGTGTTATATCTTCTTCTTGGATTGATCCCTTGATCATTATGTAGTGTCTTTCCTTGTCTCTTGTAACATTCTTTATTTTAAAGTCTATTTTATCTGATATGAGTATTGCTACTCCAGCTTTCTTTTGATTTCCATTTGCATGGAATATGTTTTTCCATGCCCTCACTTTCAGTCTGCATGTGTCCCTAGGTCTGAAGTGGGTCTCTTGTAGACAGCATATATATGGGTCCCACATGCCACTTTGAAGAACCATCACCTCAGTCAATATTACATCACCACAGTGACTACACGTTTATAGCCACACCCATCCCATCCCTAACCCCTGACAACCACTAATCTGTTATCTATCTCTATAATTATGATATTTCATGAATGCTATACAAATGGAATCATGTAGTGTATTTCCTTTTGAGATTGCTTTTTTTTTTTCTTCACTCAGCATAATTTCCTTGAGGTTCATTCCTTTTTATTACTGAGTATTACACCATGGTATAGATGTATCACAGTTTGTTCATCCACTGAAGGACATTTGAGTATTTTCTAGTTTGGGGCTATTACAAATAAAGCTGCTATTAACATTCATGTATACGTTTTCATCTTTCTGGGATATATGCCTAAGAGTCCAACTGTTAGATCATATGGCAAGTCTATTTTTAATTTTAAATAGAAGTGCCAAATTATTTTCCAGAGTTTCTGTACCAGCAATGTAGGAATGATCCAGTTTCTACGTATCTTCACTAGCACTCGGCGTTATTTTTTCATTTTAGCCATTCTGAATGGTATGTAGTGACATCTCATTATAGTTTTAACTTGCTTTTCTCTAGTGATGACTAATGATTTTGGATATCTTTTCATATGCCTATTTGCCATCTGTAGCTCCCTTCTCAGTGAAATGTCTGTGTGTATATTTGCCTAGTCCTAGTCCTGAAGATTTTCTCCTATGTTTTTTCCCTAGACGTTCTGTAGTTTCATGTTTTACAGTTAAATCCATGATCCGTTTTGAGTTAATTTTTGTATGAGGTGTAAGCTTAGGTCAAGGTTTATTTTTTGCCTATAGATGTTCAGTTGCTCCAGCATCATTTATTAAGCATGTTTGTGTGGACCTATTTCTGAATTCTCTATTCTGTTCTACTGATCTATTGTCTACCTAACCCCAGTACCACAATGTCCTGATTACTATAGCTATACAGTAGACCTTAACATTAGGAAGAGTGATTGGTCCCATTTTATTTTTTATTTTCCAAAGTTGTTGTGGTTATTCTATGGCCTTTCCCTTTCCATATGAATTTTATTTTTTTAATTTATTTATTTTATTTATTTATTTTTGGCTGTGTTGGGTCTTCGTTGCTGTGCACGGCTTTCTCTAGTGGCTGTGAGGGGGGGCTACTCTTCAGTGCGGTGAGCGGGCTTCTAATTGCAGTGGCTTCTCTTGTTGCGGAACACGGGCTCTAGGCACAGGGGCTTCAGTAGTTGTAGCACACAGGCTCAGTAGTTGTGGCTCATGGGCTCTAGAGCACAGGCTCAGTAGTTGTGGTGCATGGCCTCAGTTGTTCCACAGCGTGTGGGATCTTCCCGGACCAGGGCTTGAACCCATGTCCCCTGCATTGGCAGGCAGATTCTTAACCACTGCACCACTGGGGAAGCCCCTATATGAATTTTAGAATAAGTCTGCCTATTTCTACCAAAAAAAATTACTGAGACTTTAATAAGAATTATATTAAATCCAAGATCAATTTGGAGGAGAACTGCCATCTTTAATATGGTGAATCCTCCAATCCATGAACATGGTATGTCTCTCTAAGTATTTAGGTTTTCTTTGATTTCTTTCAATAGCATTTTATAATTTTCAGCATACAGATCCTGTACATGTTTATTATTTCATTTTCTTCAGAGCAAATAAGGATATTACGTTTTAAATTTCTATTTCCGTAGAAATGCAAATGATTTTTGCATGTTAATAGAATTATTTTTAAATCTCTATTCGATCTAATTTTGGATCGTGTCCAACAAGTGGAGGCATTTATCATTTTCCATGGGTAACGCAGCAAAGAGAATCCACCTGGAACTGAATAAGGCAGGCTTTTTGTTCTTTTCATCATCAGTATGCATAATAGAATTATATCCTCATCATTAAGAATCCGTGTATTCAAGACACTGTTGTGCTGTTACAAACTAAAGCAGAATTCCTTCCTAGGCAGTTCATAAATTGACAATGGACACCATCATGGTTAAGCATGTGAGGAACCCACAGAGAAAGCTCTCCAAACAAACAGAGAAATTGCCAACATGAACAAAAAGTAATTCAGCTCACAACAGTATTTGCTGGCCTCAGTTTCCTTTTATGGGAAGAAGAAAGAGGCCTTCCACTCCCCAAATTAGCTACTTAAACAACTGGCCAAAATGTAACTATTTGTTTTAAGCTTTTAAAACGAAATAGTTTGCTGAGAGAAGAATAACATTTTATCCACTTCTAGGAGAAACCCCTTTGAGGATTTTGAGCATTTTAAAAACAAAACACCACTCAGTGCTCTAGCCCAGGGGCCCCCAACCCCAGGCTGTGGACCACTATAGGTCCCCGGCCTGTTAGGAAGCGGGCCACACAGCAGGAGGTGAGCGGCGGGCGAGCGAGTGACGCTTCATCCATTGCTCCCCATCGCTCACATTACCACCTGAACCATCGCCCCCAAGACCACCCCATCCGTGGAAAAACTGTCTTCCACGAAACCTACCCCTGGTGCCAAAAAGGTTGGGGACCACTGCTCTAGCCCTCAGGATTCTGAGATCAGTGTAAATATTTCCCATGCATTCCTGGAGAAGCACTATGAAGTTTGGTGGGACCTGCACAGTAGAACTAGTGCTCATGTGAGAAGATCTTCCACCAAAAAATTACTGGATACCTACTGTGTGCAGACGCCACACTAGGTGCTAAGGGACAAATGAGAATGGCCTCAGCCCTTGCCCTGAAGCAGCCCACAATCTAAAGACAGGAGGCTGACTTCAAAGATACCATTATAAATTCTTACAGGTATAACCAGACCTATTTTAGTTCCAAATTCCCATCTCTCCTTTTCAATCTCTCATTCTAAGAACATCTCACCCCTTTCAAACGTAAACACGTCATACACACTAAATGCTACCGAGAGGCATAGCTATAGTTGCAGGGCAATGTGGTTCACTACAAATTCCAAATCGATTTTAATTTTTCTTTTGAGAGAAAAATCACACACCTGTAGCAACCACATATAGATGAGAGAACTTGTAAAATACATTGTGAATTTTAAGCTTACCTGGAATTCATTTACAAGACCACACAGATTCTGAAAAGCAGAGACGTGTGGGCAAGTTGGCCACCTGGAATGAGGGGCACAAGTTTTCCAAAGATGACTGAGCAGGAGTTGACTGCGTTCAGGATTTTCCTATATATTGAAATTTCTTTTTGAAATCCATGCAAGAGAAGTGATCATCCTAAACAGCGGTCCTTAACCTTTGGAAATCTGATGAACACTAAGGATATTTTCTGCAGAAAGCACATAGACACACAAATGTTACCCCTGAAATCCATGGACCTCGGGTTAAGAATCCCAGCTCTATGGCACAGAAACACAGAAGGTGAGACCTTTCCGGCTAACCCCTTGCAGAAGGCCATATCTCCATTATTCTACACCTAGGATAACGCCTGGCACAAAGGCATTAAAAAAAAAGCCCTCCAGGGGCTCCCCTGGTGGCGCAGTGCTTGAGAGTCCGCCTGCCGATGCAGGGGATATGGGTTCGTGCCCCGGTTCCGGGAGGATCCCACATGCCGCGGAGCGGCTGGGCCCGTGAGCCATGGCCGCTGAGCCTGTGCGTCCGGAGCCTGTGCTCCGCAATGGGAGAGGCCACAGCCGTGAGAGGCCCGCGTACCGAAAAAAAAAAAAGCCCTCCATTACCAGAAGCAGAAACTGATTGGCACAGCGCTGTTAAACAGACAGCAGACCTAACTTGGATTTCACCACGTTTACCTTTTTATGTAAACAAATAAAAATATAAATGCTCACGTTCTCTCCTCAAAAGAGTTTGCCAGAACTAAAATACTGCAGCAGTCAAAAACAGAACAGATTTCTTTCAGCTGGAAGTATGTGATAAGGAACTACTGAGCAGAAAAGAAGACAAAGGTGTTAATTCTCTCAGTGCTGTACCAGCTCCGCCCACCCTGTCTCCCCACCATGACTTTATTATTTAATTTGAAGGGTATTTTAACACATTAGGCACAACCATAAAAGCAAAATTGTCATCAAAGTGAGGCATCATACAACCAAAATGACTTTGCTTCCAGAGAGTAGGCCCATCACCATCTTCATCTGACTAAGGTAAGTTTCTATACTGTTAAGGGTCTGTCCGCACAGCGGCCTCTCTGCTGAAGGAAGCTGCTTGCAAAGCTGGGAGGAAAAGGTCCAGGACCCTTGAACTGCCAGCAAGCAGGGCAAAAGTGCAGTAATACGGAATGGACATGAGTTCTGGAGTCAGAAGTTTGAGAGGTTTTACCACATCTTTCAATTCCTAATTGCATATTCTTGAACATCGCAATCTCTCTGAACTTCAGTTGTAAGTCAGCAGGAATTACTGTTCTGCTTCTTTTTTCTTGCTGTTTTTCGGCTTCTTAAATAAGGATTTTGTGAGCTCAAAATTAATAATAGAGGTGAAGGGACTTCACACGCAGGAAAGGGCTTTATGAATGCAAGTCTTCATTGCGTTCTCAAAGCCCTCTGCTGTGCCAGCCCCCTTCCCACGAATCACAGCCTACGCAGGCGGCTCCACTCCCTCCATCCAGCCTGGAGAGTACACCGTCTGCACCTCCTTCCTCTTCCTCCTCTTCCTTCCCTTCCCCCTTCCCCTCTTGCAACCAAAATACTTCATTCTCCACAAAGAAGGCACTATTACCACTGTCTCGTTCCCATCTACTACAGACTGTAATTAATTATCAATCATCATCACAAAATTTCAAAACAACAAAATGACACAAAGTCCCACAGTGTCCCTCACGATGGATGTTTTAGATGTCCATTTGTTTAACAAGCCTACAGCGTCATCTACTGATTCGGCATATTGCCTGTATCACTCCAGGTCACTTCTCTAGGCTAGGACCAAATCTCCTCTGTATGCCAGCCACACAAGGTCCTCCACGATAAAAGGACCCCCACCCATCATAGGCCTCTTGCCACCAGCCGCCTAGCATCGTGTCCCCAATGCCTATATTCCCTAGCACACACCATGCTGTGTTCTGTGACTCACGATGCCCCTGCTCACCTATTAACTAAGATAGGACCTTCTCAAAGAGGAGACACCCCGGAGCTGGATAAAAATCTCTCCAGTGCTACCGTATTCCCTGTGCACCAGCCTGAATGCTCCATCCTGCTTAGTAATTATTTCCTTTTCTTTCTCTCTCTCTTCCATCTCATTAAGAAGAACAGTACCTTATTAAACTTTGTATCTCCACAAACTAGCACCGTGCCTCTCAGTCAGTACTCAGGCAATAAATTCATCCATTCACTGAATGCAAGTCACGGTGCTAACACTGTAAACAGAGAGATGAGTCAGCCATGTGTCTTACACATTTCTGACATCACTGCAGTGCACATCACTTCTAAATATACCATCATCTGATAAACCAACCAAAAGACAAAGAATGTGGTCACAGAGATGAGCCCTGAAACAGATGAGAAGACAAAAACCCTTCATCTGGCCCGTAAGCAAAAAAGCTCTTGTAGCAAATACGAGTTTCAATTTACACAGGACACCTTAAAATTGTGCAAATTTCTTTGAAGTTGAGTTGGAAGTGAGGTGGAATGTAATCAGATTTACAATTTTGATGCTCTGATTCTTGCTTCAGTGTGCGAAAGCTTGGGGGAACTCAAGAAAAGCAAGTTGCTTTGCATAGAATAAAAGCGGCGACGAATGCCTCATAAACGTGAGGACCGTCAGTGGTCATAACGGGAACCACAGAGTGGAGTTCCTTGTCTGCCTCCCTCCGTCCTCTCGGGCTTTAAAGTTAAATGCTGAGGTCTGTTTCAAAAGGACAACTACTCAGAGGGCACACAGTCAGGAGACCAAATGGATGCTCTGTAATGTCTTTAAACTCATACCTACTAGGAAATCAAATTAAAAAGTCCCACGATCTAGGCTCCAGTGGTCGGTGACTGTGAGAGGAGGCCGTATGCCTCTCCGGGACCTCAGCGGCACGGCTCCCTTTGAGGTCCTCTCGGGAGACGCAGTGGTGCTTCCCGAGCATCCTAAGAGCGGAGCTGTTGCCCCCCCAGTTCAGCACCCCCATGCTGACCTTCGACCCTGCCAGCCTCACTCACTGTCCAGCCACAGGGCGAAGCAGGGAAATCTGTTCTACAAGAGTGAGCCGCAACAAAAGAATTCTAGACCAAGACACTGCTTTGTCCGAGCATAGTTTAGTTCACAGGAGCAGAAATCGTATTAGAGGAAGGCTTTAGTTTGTTTGAAAGGCGCTAACATGTCTGTCTGTCAGAAAATCATGGAAACGACTCTGAATGACATGTTTTTCATACCGAGTAATTTCTGAAATAAAGGAGGTCAGTTTTCAACAACAAAAGGGTCTCAAGATTTTTCAATCTGAGCACCAATAATCCAAACACAAAAACTATAATGCACACATGCAACAGAATTTTAACAGTTGGTCTTTAAAAAAAAAAAAAATTAGCTCATTTTCAGGCTCCACATGCATGAGTCAACTAAACTGTTAAGAAGACAGTTGAAAATTTTATACACGTTTCAATGCAGTATGTATCCAAGAATTCCCGCTTTCTCTATAACACAGGCGTGTTACAACGTGATAGGTCTGTAGCCCAAACTCATTTCTTGAGCCTGTTAGGTTTGATAAGACTTGTTTCCTGCACTGGAACTTCTGTATCTACTAACTTTCCATATTATTTCAGTTAACGTTCCATAAAGAAAATTCCTGATCCATTACTAAGGACGAGAAACTGAAGTAACTACTTGGAACAAGGATGATTTGGCAAAAAAATAAAGCAGAGGGGTCTCCTTCAACTGCCACTATGAACAAAGCTCTACAATTTATTTGACAAATAACTGTGCTAGTTACATCATAATATACCAATAAATTCAGTGTAAGATTGAGACTATCCCTTCCTTCTGGGGGATTAGGAAAAAACCTTAAACGCAGGCAAGATATTTACATGAGAGGAACATTTCGCTCATACCCACTGTATTACGCATCTACTCTGTTAGAGACTGGAAGATGCTGGGCATGTAAAGAGACACAGTGGTTTTCAGGATACTCATGAGCCCATGAAACTGTATGCAAACTGACATGCATATATGCCATTTTCTCTAGGGAGAATAAAGCTTATCCAAAGAGTGCACACTCCCTAAAAGACGAAGAATTGTTGATACAGACAATACATGCTGGAGAGTTCCCAGGAAATGTTACTTTCAAATAAAGTGACCAAGAACAGTGGATTTTCCAGAGGCCTCAAAGGGGGCAGAGTTTCACAGGCGAAAGCTAATAGAAATGCTGCACTGAATGAAGGGAGAAAGAGCGGGGGACCAAAACTGTGGCAGAACATCAGCCAGGAAAAAGGCAGGACACAGTAGAGGCTGCTCAAGCAAGCTGGAAACACATCACTGAGGGGGACACGCGATCCAAGAATCAGACTGCCTGGGCTCAAGTCCCACTACTGCTGCTGAGCGTGACCTTGACCAAGTTTTTTAACTTGGGTTTCCTCTATACAGTGGTGATATCGACATCATCTACCTCAGATGTAGTTATGAGGATTAAATGAGATAATGAATGCAAAGTGCTGAGCACAGCCTGTGGCCCCCAGCAACGCTCTACAGCTATCACTGGAATGATGACGACCATTACTGCTATCTCACCACTGCAACGTCCCCCAGGAACGTCCACTGAAGGGAGAGAGGCGCTCAAGTGCAGGGTGCATCGTAGGTCCCGGGCGTCACGCGCTTCTCCCTTATATCTGACCTGAGGATTCAGCAGGACACTCTCAGCTTTCTTCCCCTTATGACCCCCACCTGCTTCAACAAGAGAGGGGCTGGCTGTTTGCCCCGACAGGCCTCTACCAACGTCTCCTCCCAAAGGGCCCCAAACAAAGTTTTGAGCCAACTAAGACTTGAGAAGAAAGACAAGTTAGGTATGGAGGCTACATTGGCTAGACATTCAATAGCAAATACTAGAAACACAACTTAAAAGACATCAGCAAAAAGTGACACGTCCAGGGACAGATAGTTCAAAAGACGTGATCACAAAACTCTCCTCTCAGCTCAACTTTCTTCTGGGTTCATTCCATCCTGTCTCTTGATGGCCCCAGCCTAAGACCCATGGCTGATTATCACTGGCTCAGGGAGCCCAAGATGATAACTCTTTCCAAGCTGGGGGCGAGTGCCCACACTTAACTCAGCTGCCCCCAAAGTCACAAAAACCAAGAATGGGGTAGGAGGTCTCCCAAAAGAAAATAAAGATGTTATTTACAGAAAACGTAGGGAATGTATGCTAGAAAGGCACAAATAACACATATCTGCCAAAGGAACACATGACCAGATTCATGCCTTTAAGGAAGCACAGTGATTCTTGGCATGATATTCTCATCTGCTTATTTGAATGTGTTAGAAATGTTTTGGCTAAAAGTGGCGGAAGAAAAAAAAAAAAAAACCAACCCAAAATGTCTCAAGAAAAAGATCTGTTATACGGCTGCAAAGATTGCATTAGGAGATAAATCATGAAAATTGTTTCCCCCATGCCTAATATCCGACTCTGGTTAGCTTTGGGGGTGAAGACAGCCATGTGCCCCCGTGCTGGGCATGAGGTGAAAGAGCCAGTCTGCTGAGAGGCGTCTGCTCTCTGCTAAATGGGAGTTCCTTCCCCCTAGAGTTGAGAAGCCAGGAAGTAACAAGCATAAAGGGGAAAAGTCAGTATATGGAAAGTAGATAAACCTGAGTGGGGATAACATCACTGGGAAGCTAAGCCAAGAAAAATGAGAAATATAAATCCCTATTTAAGCCACTTCATTTAAATTTCTGTTACTTGCAGCTGAGAGCAATCCTAGCTGATCTGGCAGACCAAGGACCCAATTTCTTTCCACCTTCCCTTAACATGTTGTTCTTATCAAAAGATGGAGACAGGGCTTCCCTGGTGGCGCAGTGGTTGAGAGTCCGCCTGCCGATGCAGGGGACACGGGTTCATGCCCCGGTCCGGGAAGATCCCACATGCCGCGGAGCGGCTGGGCCCGTGAGCCATGGCCGCTGAGCCTGCGCGTCCGGAGCCTGTGCTCCGCAGTGGGAGGGGCCGCAGCAGTGAGGGGCCCGCGTACCGCAAAAAAAAAAAAAAAAAAAACAAACAAAAGACGGAGACAACTGCTGTAGGTGTCACAGTGAGAAATATACACGCCGAATAAGAAGAAATTCTTCCCAGAATTCCTTCAGCAGGTGTCTTGCCATATCTCGTGGGCCAGAACTACAATATATGTTTATACCTCAACTCAAGTGGCAAGGAAAATGGCATTTCAATGATTTACTCCTGAAATGGGGTCACTTTCTGAAGAAAAAAATAAGAGGTTCTGCTAATAAAACTATAGCGTGGAGGGATGCTTGGTAGGCAACTCACAATGCCAATTAAACATAGCAGTTAATAGGGACTTCCCTGGTGGTCCAGTGGTAAAGAACCTGCCTTACAATGCAGGGGATGCAGGTTCGATCCCTGGTCAGAGGACTAAGACCCCACATGCCGTGGGGCAACTAAGCCTGCACGCCTCAACTACTGAGCTCACACGCCTCAACTAGAGAGCCTGCGTGACACAAACTACAGAGCCCACGCGCTCTGGAGCCCGTGTGCCACAGTTAGAGAAAACCCACATGCCACAACTAGAGAGAAGCCCGTGCGCCACAACTAAGACCCGACAAAGCCAAAAAATTGTTTTAATAAATAAATAATAATTTTTAAAAAACACAGCAATCAACAGACAGCACCTTAATCATGCTTTTCATACATACATACTTCACTAAAAGAGAGTTAGCGTGACAATTTCTCGGTGTACTTTTACTGCTTCAGTGGGATAAAAGTGCTTTAATATTTACCATCACTTCAAATTAAAAGCTTATTAAATACATATGAGTACTAAGTGTAGCCCCAGAACACATATAAAAATGTATACAAAAGCTAACCATTAAAGGCTGTTTAAAAACACAGAAAAGAAATGCCATATAAAAAGTATGTTGAAACTCTCATATACTGCTGCTGGGAAGGTACATTAGTACAGCCCTTTCAGAAGGCAATTTGGAAGTATCTATTAAAATTTTAAATGCCACATACGCTATGCCTCAAATATTTTACTTCTCAGTATTCTATCCTGGAGAAACACTCACACCTGTGCACAGGAAGACAAATACAAGAACTGCACCATAGTCTGTGATACCCAAAAAACAAAGCCATAAACCAAAACATTGGCAACAACCTACATGACCAACCACAGGGGAAAGACTAAAACTATGGTGTAACTATAATACAGAATACTGTGCAGCAATGAATAGAATGAGACAAGTATAAATGTGCCTATGTGTAATGATCTTCAAGATGTGTTGTTCTGATCATCAAATTTACTAGGAGACTAGAACTTAATTATTCCAACCACTATAAAAGAAATGATAATTATGTCATGCACTACAGGTTGCTAATTATCATTAAAGTGGCAATGATATTACAATATATATAAATGTATCAAATTAACATGTACACCTTAAATTTACACGATGTTCTATGTCAAATATATTTCAATTAAAAAAGGGTATATTCTGTTAACAGCAGAAAGATGTATAATGCAAATTATAATACTATATGCAATTTTAAGGATAACTTCTGTAAGTAAATATAAATGCATAGAAAAGAAGTCTGGAAAGATATATGACAGAGTGAAAACACTGGTTACCTCTGAGGAGGGGACTAGGAAAAGTGGTCAAGGAGAACTGTAATGTTTGAACGTTTTACTATGAGAACGTTTCCATATACAAAAAACATATAATTGAATTGAAACACTAGTCTTTCAACCATCTTCCTTTTTAACTAACACAGTAGCATCCACCCTTTACTTGTGGACTTTAAATATATCTTCCCTGTACTAAATGAGCTGGTTTATGGAATTTACACAGCATTAAACAAATTAAATATACACTTTTAAAAAATTAACTTCCCTTGCTGAGCCACTGCATTTATAAACCACTTGACAGAAGGGAAAAAACCCTCATTTTTAAAGGAGAGGGCACTGGAGATACCACCTTGAGTTTCAGCCAGACTAAGGAGCGTTTGTGCCTTCATAAGGAGCTGTCCGTAATTGTGTTTGCATTGGCTCTCTAAAGAGAGCTAATGGAACTAGAAGTAGATTTAAAGCAAATCCTGAGAAACACCACACCAGGTCCTTTTTTTTCTACTGGAAAGTTTACCGATTCTGGAGGGAAAGTGAGACTGCTGCAAACAGGTATAGAAAGCTGCTTAAATATTGGCTGGTATTGTGCTTTTAACAAAATGCAGGCCAAAATATTGGCTATTAATAAAACAGCCTATAATGAAGCCCGAGCCTGGGTTTTAAGTAGTTGTTCCCATGCTGACAAGTCTTTCATTATTTCTGATTGAGGTGGAGTTTTAGACGATGACATCTGGCCTCTTGCCCTTCCCCAAATTCAGAACCACTAATGGATGTGTGCTGTGAGCAAGTCACTTCGGTGATGGCCACCGCAGAGGGGAAACGCCATGACGGGGTCCAGGAGCCTGAGCCAAGATTTCCCCTGCTGACCATCCAGGCAGAGGCTCTTTTTCCATTTCATCAACACTCACCATAGGAATGGAATGTCAATAAAACCGAGGAAGTATGTAGGCCAAAGAATTCGATTAGAGGAGGAAAAAATACAGCAAGCAGGGAGCTGGACACTGGGAAATTCCCCCAAGGCCTGCTAACGGGCATGCTCCCCACCCCTTGGGGATGACCGGGCTGCCCTGCATACTGTCCTCAGGGCTGGTGAGGCCACCAGGATGCCACTGCCTCCATGGGTGCTCCCCAAAGCACCCTGGAGTTTGTGGGCAACAGAATAGAGGGAAAATGTCTAAAAAGGACATTGAAGTCCCTGGAAAGTGACAGGGGAGGGGAGGTGGGCAAGGCTGGGAAAGCAGGAGAAAGATGGGAATGGGTTGGTGCTAGGCTCACAGCTACTCTGGGATGGCCAGGAAATGGATGTTTCACTCTAGAAATCACTCTCTAGAAGGTCTGCATCTTTCCATAATTTCTAATCAGCACCCTGAAACCTCTTTCCTCCAAGGTTCTCCATCTCCAGGGACATCCACTTTCAAGGACCCTTTCTACAGTAATATGGAGTGTGGTGCCAGACACTGCTGGTTCGCCTACCCAATATCCATTTCCTACTTCTTCCTTCCTACCAGTACCAACCTTGATACTGTTGAGGATGATAATGTGACTAATTAAACAGCTACACTTTCTTTCTTCCCTCATAGATAAGGCTATGTGCTACCATTTTGGCCAACAGAATATAAGTGGAAATTGATGGATGGAGCTTCTGGGAAATCTCATTATAAGATGAGGCAATTCAGCTGGTGCTCACCCTTTGCCCTTCCTCTTCTTCCTGCTTGGAACCTAAGACAGATGCTGGAGATGAGGCAGCCATGTTATGACTACGAGGTGACAGACCCAATAAGGATAGCAGAGTGGAAACAATGGAGTATGATGATAGCCTCGTGACACCACCATATCATCCCCCTGGGATACCTGCTTCTGAACTTCTCACTACAGAGGAAAGCAAACATCCACATGGATTAACCGCCACTGTTTGGGACGTAGCTGAATGATGACAAATGAAGCAAGTGCTTGCTATAGAGCAGGAATTGTTCTGAAGTGAGCCACTCACTGAATCCTCTCAATAGCCCTACGAAGTAGCTACTATGCACAGCACCATTTTCAGCTGAGGAAACTGAGACACAGCAAATTTAAATAACATACCGTAGGATCACAAAGCTAGGAAACAGCAGAGCTGGGATCTGAGTTCAGACAGAATAGCTCCAGGGCTCTGTTCCGGAAAGAGCAAGAAAGCCCGTGCCTCCCCAGGTCTCAGCCTCCAGTGTTACGGAAACCTCGGGCTCACAGGCTGCTGCAGGTGTCAGCCGGGTCGGTGCCATCCTTCCACACCTTCTCCACACAGGAGAGCCTTCCAGCCCAAGCTGCCCTCCAGGCAGCAACCAGACAAAAACTGTGTTGTTGTGTGGCTCATAGTCCTCTTACTGTAATGTTTAAAATGATGCCTTTTAGTCCCTGCTTGTCAATACAGCTATCTTGTTGGTGAAAATGATGATTCTATTCATAGACATATTCCCAATCTTCTTTAGCTACAAAAAGACATTCACGTTTTATATGAATAGAGGTGCCTAGTTTAAGAAACCACGCTTTGAAATGGAAATAACCCAAGCAAGCAAGACAGGTAACTAAGTAAATGAAGAAATAAAGATTTAAGAATAATAGGAGGAGGGAGGAGGAACATGCAAATTCAAAGCAATGCCCACTGACTTAAAGAGTGATACCCGGGCTTCCCTGGTGGCGCAGTGGTTGAGAGACCACCTGCCGATGCAGGGGACACGGGTTCGTGCCCCGGTCTGGGAAGATCCCACATGCCGCGGAGCGGCTGGGCCCGTGAGCCATGGCCGCTGAGCCTGCGCGTCCGGAGCCTGTGCTCCACAACAGGAGAGGCCACAGCAGTGAGAGGCCCATGTACCGCCAAAAAAAAAAAAAAAAAAAAGAGTGATGCCCAAGTTTATGCCAATACCTATGACTCCTGGTTATGGCTCTACTGACATGGAAGCAGAGTTAGTACTCTATTTCAAAATATCTGCTCTAATCAAATTTCCCAAAGCCCCAGAAATAATAAAGTCTGATTTGCTATTTTTTGAAGCAAAGCAAATAAATTCACACACAAGTTTTATTTGTTGTTGATGTTATTTCTGAAATACATGCTGAAGGGACCACGAGCGGACTCTGCATAGCAGCACAGCTATGTTACAATGGGACAATTGCTACCTAAGGTCAAAAAATTGCAAGTTTGACCTTATAAACACCAGGTACTTAGCTCCAACATTGCACTTCTTGAACACCAAGATACTAGTCAATGAATAACAGTGAATTCAAGGAGAACTGTTCACTCCGCTGAGTAGCAAAACTTACAGCAGGAGCAGGACAGGCCAGTTCTTGCTGTTTACAACTCTAGTGAGAGAGCCTGCGGCTGGGAGGGAGGGATAGAGGGAGAAAGAAAGGGAGGGAGAGACAGAGAGAGGGAGAGAGCAGGCAGAAGAGAGGAGAAAGCTCCTTCAGTGCTCCTTGCCACTGCAAGTATTTGAGTCAATGTTTAGCAAGGGCAGGGGCTCCCTGCAAGTCAGGATAAACCAGACCACACAGGGCTCCCTCAACAACCTGAAACTGAGGGGAGAGGCACAGAACAGGTCTTGCTAGATCTCTGGAATTTGTGAAACCAGTTTACATTCCCCTCTCCTCCTACCAAGACTATAGCAATGGGAGGAAGTGCTCCAGGAAAACTGCCTTGTCAGCTAGAACCAGGTCAAAGAAACAGCGAACTCCAGCCACAGAAGTTGCCATTCTTAGGGTTGATCCAGTCTGGGCAGCAGAGGTGTATCTCTCCATCACTCCTCAAGCCAGAAGCCAAAGGGAAGCAGTCCTCTGAGCTCCCTGGGAGGGTCAGAGCCGGACCAGGAAGCATTAGCACTGCCCTCATGGGGGCAACAGGGATGCAGAAGCGACCTAGGTGATGCAGTGCTGCTCTTGGTAAGGTTACCGTTCATCTGGGAAGATAAACTACCTCCCTCACATAAAGCAAGAAGCAAATCAAAAGAGACTGTAACTAAGTGCAAACGTGGGAAGGGCAACTCAAATACTACAGTAACTCAGGGGAGAGGAGGGAGACTAGAGGCTGCAGAGGAAGGAGGCGGTGACCACAGGGCCACGGTGAGTCTTATACATAATGGAAAATGTTGGCTAATCAGAGCAGGAAAGGAGATCTTTTCTGGCTGTGGGAAGACGCACATGTAACATGTATACGAAGTCAGGTCGGTGTCCTGGCTTGTTGCAAGAAGAATTTCACAGGAAACAGATAAACTCACCCACCCCCCACCCCGCACTGCAATGAAATCCATTTACCTCCCAGACTCACTGGAAAGGTTAATCAGTCAACTGCCTCCCCCTCTTTTTTTCTCTCTTTCTCCCACCTCCTCCCATCCACGAGCCACCCTCTCCATTCAAAGACATCAAGTTCACCCTTCATGCGCTCCTCCATCTATTAGTCTATTCCTCCCTCCCTCGCTCCACTATTTGTTCATAGAGGAAGCACCGTTCTTTAGGACATGAGTCTGCTGTATTGAGAACAGTTAAGAAGAGAAAGTCATGCTTGCAAAACAAATAGAGAATGAAAAACAACAAAAAAACTAAGATACCAGACAGCAATTAGCTAGGCTTGACGGCGCTTCTGAGTATATCAGGAACGCTACAGAATGGCAGGTACTACGTCCACATCACTACTGAATGACGGGCTTGAGTAATACGGAAGGGTAGACACCCCATCCCTGTCTGATCCCAACACAGTCCTGTGCCGTTCAAACTGCCGTGAGCCGAGTAGGGCACACACAGTGACCCGCAAGGTGATGACAGCTTCATGCTCACATCTGAGGCTGTCACTGATGCAGTTTTGACTCTGATCACCAAACATTTCTAATGAAGCTTTGTTTGTGCCCACTTTGGGGTTTTGACTAAAACTCTGTAGATACACAGGGGCAGAGCTCATGAGAAGTTTCAAAAGTAGAAAACATCCATTAGCAAATTCAGTACTTAGGGGTATATGAATACCTTCATATGGAAATGATTTCGTATGCCACTATTTAATATGCATTAATTTATAGAAACTTGTAACAGAGAATGAAGGGCAAAGCCATGCAAGCATTCTTGGGAATGCTAGAGAAGGAACACCTGTTAGATCAGGACGTCCCAATCACAGCCGTGCACCAGCCACCCAAGGAGATTTTGCTGAGAGCTGCATGCCCGGGCCCCAAACCCTGCTCCTGATTCACTGGGATGAGAGTGATGCTCAGACACGCCTACTTTGAAAAAGCTCCTCCAACTGGTTCTGACACACAGTTAAAACCTGGTGTACACCACAGTCTTAAATGACTTAGAACATTCTGGGCACTCTGCAGGACCTGCATTAGTAGCTGTCTTCAAGTCCCGTCCTAGTCATAAGAGGAAGCACTTTTCGAATAACAACTATTTGAAGCTGAAAGCAAAACACGGATGGAAAACATTTTCTGTCTAGTTGTTTAGATCACTGCAGATAAACCACTCACCGAACTAATATGGCCAGAGAGGTATAGGCTATCTTGACAACCAGTTATGAAATCAAGTTTTTAAAATTTTAACTATTGTACAGTTGAAACTAATATAATATTGCAAATCAACTATACCTCAATAACAAGTGAATAAATTAATGAGGAAGGGAGGGAAGGAAGGAAGGAAGGAAAGAAGGAAAGGAGGGAGGGAGGGAGGGAGGAAGGGGGAGGGGTGAGGGAGGGAAAGAAGGAAGGAAGACACAAGAGACCACATATTGTTCTTAGATGAAACACCCAGAAAAAGCAAACGTATGGAGACAAGAGGCAGATTAGTGGTTGTCATGCGGTCTTGAAATGGAATAAGAATCAACTGTAAATGGGCATGAGGGATCTTATTAGGTGAGGGGTGGTGAAAATGATCTAAAACAGATGATGAAAGTTTCACCCCTCAGTAAAGTTACTTAAATTGTACACTGGAAATGGGTGATATGTAAAATGTACTTCAATAAAGTTTAAAACAAATTTACCTATAACACTCAAATGAGGAAGGTATAAAGGGAACTGCAGAGACACCACTATGGTAGGGAAAAATACTTTTCCTTCTTTTTTCTGCCTCTACAGAATTTTATGCTCTTCTAAAACACTTTTGTATGAAAGAAATGCACAGAGAGATCTGACAGTAAGAGGTTCCACTCCAGCCACATGTAGATGAAACAGGAGGCCTGTCTGACACCTGGCAGAGACTTGAGCATTACATGTTTGCTAAAGCGAATTTGTGATGCTTGATATTTAAAATACATGTGCACAATGTCATATGTCAATTATATCTCAATAAAGCTGAGGGGGCTTTTTAAAAATAAAGTATTAAAAACCATACAAATCATCACCTAAGAATGTTCACATGTCATGACCCTCTTGTCTCCTGGGTCACTGGCCTCATCCCCTGGGCCTGAGTGTCAGAGGCTCCTGCCTCTTCCTCTGCAATGTCCACTTCTATGAGGGTGAGGAGGAGGATACGGGCTACTTAAAATAATAAAATGACAAACGTGTAAATACCAAATGAGCCACTGAAATTTCCCCAAGGTAAGTGTCTATTTATAGAGGAAGAACATAATACTTAATGTCATTATTAAAAACTAGTTTATGGGCTTCCCTGGTGGTGCAGTGGTTGAGAGTCCACCTGCCGATTCAGGGGACACGGGTTCGTGCCCCGGTCCGGGAGGATCCCACATGCCGCGGAGCGGCTGGGCCCGTGAGCCATGGCTGCTGAGCCTGTGTGTCCGGAGCCTGTGCTCTGCAACAGGAGAGGCCACAACAGTGAGAGGCCCGCGTACCACAAAAAAAAAAAAAAAAAAAAAAAAAAAAAACTAGTTTAATTAGAAGTAGAACAAAATTCACTAACTCCAGCAGTTATGGGAGGGACTGACTGGCTGCTGCTTTTCATAGTCGCCACTCCCACCTAATTAAAGGACCTGCCAATATGGTTTAAGTGAAAAAGCAAGGTCAAGCAGTCCATATACAGCATGTTCTCCATGGAGTTTTTAAAAAGGAGGGGAGAATCATATAGAAACTTGGGATCCGCGAAGCTCTGAAATTATGTATCCCCCTTTTTCTGGGCAAGGGAAGGGGTCCACAGTTTTTCTGTAGGACCACTCATCAGTAGTTGTGTTCAAGCCCAGAAAAGAGTCCATTATTCCAAAAAGTTTATGAACTATTTCTTCAGAAGGAAACTGAAGGTATAAATGAGCTGACAAAAATCAAAACCATATCCCATTCCAGAGAATTAACTGATTTGAAAATATACCAGTACAATGTGCACAAATGGATGTAACAATGCAAGATAAATTCATGGGCCAAGAAAACCATGGAGAGCGGAAAGGTTTGAGAAACTGAACAATATGAACCAAAATCACAGAAGTAATTTTTTTAATTTCTAAGAATTGAAGGAGACTATTGACATGAATTATTAAGAAGCAATCTTCAAGTTAAAGCCACCCAAATAAACAAAAACAACAAAACCATAACCCAATGGTCAAGTTTTTAAACTGTATTAAAAAAAACAAAAAACAGGATACTCTGTAGTACCTGCCAAGAAAGAAGATGAGATAACATTTAAGATGCAAAGAAAAGAATCCTTCAGATTTAGGGGAAGAGAAAGAAGAGCCTGAAAGAAAATATGCACAAAGGAAATTATCACCCAGGCCCAGAACTGAGGCAAAACTCTCAGTTTGTTTGAAGACAGAAGAAAGTATTTCATGACCTAAATGATCTGAAACAATTTCTCAATAATAAGACCAACACCTGAGCAGGTCACAACAAAAGCAATAGGGTAGGAAGAGCTTATGCAGGAGACTCATGGCCCTCCCCCCAAAATAATTTAATGTTAGCAAAATGTTATAATTGTTTATAACATTCGTCGATTGTTTTCAGAAGATCAAGGGAGTCTGTTACTATCATGATGGAATATGACTTACTGAAAATGCTAAACGCCACATCAGTTCCAGAAAAGAGGCCAAGATGGAAGTCACTAATATAAAATAACAAGAATTAATTTAAACAATTTTACTACAAATGCTAATGAAAAAATGGAAGTAAAAGCATTTCTTTATTGTCTATAATGCTATTCAAAAAGCATGCTGAAACACAAACCTCTGACACTAGAACAGATATGCTTTTGAACTGTGAGGGGAAAGGATCCTAGAATCCAAAAAAAACATGCAATAATATTCCAGATTATTGCTCCATCAAGTACAGCCTCCTTCAAGCTCAGTAGTGTGTGGCAATGTTGACTAGTGTTTAAGGTGGGAAACAGCTACAGAGGCCTGAGACAAGTTGGTGGATCTCCCAAGTGCCCCCTGCTTATGATTTTGTGAGCCAGTCTCTATTTTTCAAATATCCGATGTGCTGGGTATTTAGAGCAAAAGTAGGGGATCAGACACAGGAGACCTAAGGACAATTCCTCCTGGCTTCATACCTGAGCCACACATGTGGGAAGGAAAGATGGGGTGAGTGAGGGGACACCACTGTCAGAGCAGCCCTTACTGACTAACTTCCCAAGGAGCTAGTCTGGGGGAGATAGAACAGTGAGGGGGGAAGTGTCGAACAGATCAGGCCATAGTAGCACCAACATGCTCAGCTTTCTCCTAGAGTCACTGCTGATCTATTAACATCAGAGTTAAGAAATCTGAAGAACACTGAATCCTGAATAAAGAGATTGTTGAGAAGGGTTCATTAAACTACCAATGGTACACAAATCACATATAGCAAAGTTCAGAGCTGCCTATACAGAATAAGCACATACCATTATCTTCCAATTTAGCTCCATAGAAAATCAGAGTTTAAGTTCATCCCAGAAACGTGAAAGCAAGAAAATGCAAAAACAATCAGGATAGTGGAGAATAGCACAAATTACATCCCAATGACATCTGGTAGCTTAGCTTGTGAAATATCTCAAATGTAAAAGAAAACATAAATAGAACAAACTTCCTGTTTTTTTAAAGTATCATTGAATTATTTTTTTTTAGTGTAACTGATTACCTATCCAAAAAATGCACACAGACTAAAAGTCAGGGGACATTCCCAGGTGTACCCAGTGTGTACAGAACCCACTGTCACTGTCACAGGAAGGCCATGCTTCAGAGCCAGCCCCAGCAAGGAGACAGCCCTGTCTGCTAGGTCAGTCTCCTACGAGTAATGTGACTTGGGGAACTGTGTCCAGCATCTGAATGCTTCAGCTCCTTCCTCTGTCAAATGAGAATAATGCCACCTAATTTGCGGGGATCCTATGAAGAGTAAATGAGAGAAAGTATGTAAAAGCAACTACCATAGTAGGTAGTGGGCGCCCCAAACATGCTAGCTATTAGGGAATTAGACAAAGAGCCTCAAGGTACATTAAAGCAAATCTATTTTAAAGTGTTCTAGTCTAGCCAGCAAATAAGTAAATATAAATGAAAAGCTAGCAGCAATGTAAACAAAAGAGGGAAAGCTGGGATGACATGGCCAGAGAGAACTACAAGAGTAACTAAGACTTGAAAGGCCCCTGCCAGAACAGGACAGCTTAAGCAGACAATGAAATTTGCCTGGAATAACCTAACTGCCATATAGGAGTGAATGAAAAAAAAAAAAGAGAGAAACACACTTGATTTCCAATTCTAACCAAATGACTTACAAAAACGGATCATGCAGTAAGTCAAAAATTTGGCCTACATTATGACAAAATTAGATTTTAAAAAATCAATCTTGAATAATGTTCCAGTATATGCAAACTGGAAACCAAAGTATCTCAAAGGCTGAACCTGGGAAGGAATTCAGAACACAATAAAATATTTTTGGTAAATAAGATAACAAAATGCTGGAAAGCTGCGAAGCAGAAGGAAAGAGAATTCGTTGCTCTACGACTGTGATTATATTGGTGACAAAATGAAAAGAAAAAAGAAAAGCATAATAAACCAAGCCTCTTGATGAAGAACTTAGGGAACAAATTAACAAGCCAAAATAAAATTAGAAAAGGCAAACTCGATAAAGAAACAAACAATATAGAGAAGGAAAATGCAATGAAATTGACAACCAAAAACAGTAGATGATTCTTTTGAAAATGAATGACACCTAAAGTTAATAGATTTTTAAGCTAAGAAGAATGGACAAAACTATAAAGTATGTGAGTAGGAAATACATCAATAAATTCAATAAATGGAAAGAAAAATCTATATTAAAAAAGAAGAAATTTCCAAATGTAACAAAATTCCATTCCCCAAGAAAGATTCAAGTGAAGGAACTGGAAAAATCTGACAGTCTTTCAAAAAATCTTTCTTATAATTAAAGTGACTCTACAGTATGATGTTTAAAGTTCAAATTTCAAACGGTCAGTCCTAGTATTACACTAGTACACTTTAGCAGAACCTGTTCTACATTTAATTCATAAATATATTCATATAATCACTCTACTTATAACAAATTATAAAATATAGATAAAACTGAAATGTTTAATTTATCTTAAGAGAAAATATTATTTTGATCCCAAATATTGAAAGAGAGAAGAATGAGCCATACTCCATTTAAACAAAGAACTAGAAACTCAGTAGGATTTTTACAGAATGAAAAACATCATGATTTCTCATATTAACAGGGGAGATTCCATATCATAACAGATTTAGCTTAGTAGATGGCAAGAAGGCCATAAACATCAGCCTTTCCAAATATAAGCCTTATTACAGGAAAACAGTGATGCAGTGGAGCAAGTATCTAAGAGTACTAATGAACACACACTTAAAACCAAAAATCAACCCCATGCCAACTGGAGAAATACTGTGAGCCAATTTAGATTTTTAAAAATTTTAAAAAGAGCAACAGGGCTTCCCTGGTGGCGCAGTGGTTGAGAGTCCGCCTGCCGATGCAGGGGACACGGGTTTGTGCCCCGGTCCGGGAAGATCCCACATGCCGCGGAGCGGCTGGGCCCGTGAGCCATGGCCGCTGAGCCTGCGCGTCGGGAGCCTCTGCTCTGCAGCAGGAGAGGCCACAACAGTGAGAGGCCCACGTACCGCAAAAAAAAAAAAAAAGCAACAAGGTGAGGATACCATGTGATACCATTCCTAATTAAGATGATAGTAACCATTGCCCTCAAATAGTATAAATAGAAAAAAGAGAATTTTATTGTATTGTTTACTTCACGGAGTTGTTTGGAGGATTCAGTGAGTTAATCAGGGACTTGCTCATCAGCGTGCCTGGCACAGAATTAATGGTCAAGGGAATTCAAGAATAAGTTATCAAGGATGGGGTGGGCAGGGGAGGTGGCCGGGAAGCAGGGGATGATGCAAAGGAGAGATACAAAACCAAATAAAGATGAACAATAAGGTAACTGGTTCTCATGTTGGGGAGGAAGAGGTGTCGGGAGTGCATATTAATTTACTATTAAATAAATAAAGGGAGGCGAGCATGGACCAATGATAATCTGCCATAAACCCAGAACTATGATTGATCTAATTATGCGTACCTGAGTTCCAGAAAGGGGTGGGGGGAAGACTTAGCTATATTAATAACTCCAGGAAAACACCAAATTTCCTAGTCAGTGTAACAAATTCAAGTTAAGAAACATCCATTGATCACTCTCTATAATTATCAGACCTTGCACTCATCCACAGGATATCAGGTACAAATAAAAATACAGCCCCTGCTCCCAAGGGCATCACATTCCCACGTGGGAGAGCACAGCCACACAGGAGCTTTCCTCTGGGTGGTGCTCCCTTGGCAGTGGAGGACAGGACCGGGAGGGGGTCAAGAGCAGACAGGGTAGGTAACACTACAGTGACGTCCAAGGGCTGAGCAGGAAGGGAGAGTTCAGGGAAATGGGGACGGGGGTCAGGGGGGAGGTACAAAACAGAGGACAGACTCAATCAGCCAGGTGTACTCAGGGAGTAACTTCTAGAAAAGAGCAGTGAGTGATGAGAAGCCACCAAGGAAATTCAGCAGGTGTGGAATCTGGATTTATAGGCAGGTAGATCTGAGGGTGAGCAGATCGGAACGACGCTGAAGGCCAGTTCAGAGGCCCTTGCAGTCACTTAGTCCAAAGAAAATGAAGCTAGGGACTGGTGCAGTGAAGTGAGTGTGGCCAGGGCAGGATGCGTGGGGACAGATGTCTTCAGGGGCAGGCAGGTAAATGACTGAAAGAGGCAAGGAGGCGGCAGGGAGTGCTGGAGCCTGCAGTGCACTGGAGAGCTTTTGTCCTCCACCGTGTGCTTTTCAACAGATACAATCCCAGCCCACTATCCTGATTATTGAGATTACTGAGGAGAGACAACCTTTTGACATTACTAATTGATTGCCTGGATGTGAGATGGTGAGAGACAGCAAAGTCTAAGACGGCATGTCTCAAACTTGAATGTGCATAGAATTACCTAGAGAGCTTGTTAAAATGCAGATTCAAATTCAGTAGGTCTGGACTGGGGCTGGAGCCTCTGCATTTCTAACGAGCCGGCTGACACTGATGCCGCTGGTCACGGACCGCACTTAGAGGAGCAGGGGTCTGAAGACTCTTGCTCCAGGAGACAAGGGAGTAGAGAGAAGAGAAGGAGGGGCAGCCGTAAGAGTTCACTGTGTGACACAAGGTGACTCGGGTGGCTGAAGCTGGGTGCGTGCGTCTGGTGTCGTGAGTCTGGAGTTAATTCCCACAAGTACAAAAAGTAGAACAGATGGAAGGAGATTACCTGGGGAAATTATGTAATGTCAAGGCAGAAGAACGGATGCCCTGTTTAGCTTGAGTGGGCAATTCATAGCGCTCGGAAAGCCCGTGCTGCCTGACACTCAGATCGGTAAGGCTCGCCTCTGCACCTGCCACCTGGATTAAATACGATCGAACACGGCCTAACATTTCCTCCCCAAACAAACGAACTTTGATATTTCCAAAGATCCTAAAGGGCAGCAGAAGGGGCGTCTGCAACAACTTCGACAGATCCTTGGAAAGATCCCTCATGAGAACCAAATGTCTTAACTATCTGTACCTGTCTCTACTACTTTGGATTACAGGTTTCCCTCAAGTTCTGTCAAAGAAGCGTGGAACAAATAACCAGAAAAACGAATTGTTAACTCTCTAAATAAGATTTCAGGTCACCATGTGTCCTGATTATGTCCAGACATTGCTTTTCCAGAGTTCATGTCTGTTTCACATGTCAAGTCTAGACTATCACCCCTCACTTACCCCTCACTACATAACTGCTCTGTACCCCTGCAGGAGTTCTTTTCTTTCTCCCTCTAGACTTCTGGAGGATAAGACAGTGCCATGAACACAGTGTAAGCTCAAAAGTATCTGTTGAATGAATGTTGTTTCCTTAGCCTAGCTTTTCTCTGTGGAAAATTACTGTTGAGGGGTGTTTCTCTTCTGCCTTCAGCATCCGTCAGCTTCCTGACCCTGCAGGGAGGCATTAGTGGCTACAACAATCCATTGTTAGAATCAAGAACAGGCAGAAGGCTGTCTCCAGACAGTCTGGTTTTAACTGATCAAATGATCCCTGGCTCTGAGGTGTCCAAATCAGTCCATGTGCCTTCTTCGCCAACAAATCAATGTTGATCTGGGAAAGAAACATCTGGAAACAACCATCCAGCCCTGCCTGACCGGTCCACTTAATTTAACTCAATCTAAAGACTGTTATTCAATTTTTAGAACTAACTCTTTTAGGTGGGGTGTTAACGCAAGAATCTCTCCTCTTAAGGCAAAACCGCAAAACAGCTACTGTCATTTTCTCACAGCTGATGTCCGTAGATGGGCTGAGTCTATAGTCTATAAATTCTGCTAAATCACCAGACATACCAGACATACCTGTGAAGTGCGCTTGGGATTGAGGGCACATTAAACTGCTTAACTGGGTCCTTTTTTGCAATAAGCTATTCACTGGGGTTTCAGCATCAGCTTCTCTTCTCTGTGATCCTGGCAGGGGAGGAACCTCTTAAGGAAAATACTCCTCTTTTCCTTACTGCATTTGACAGCTCTGGGGGAAGAGGAGCAGCCAGGTATGGAGGTAGGTGTGTGTGTGTGTCTGTGTGTCTGTGTCTGTGTGTGTGTGTGTGTGTGTGTGTGTGTGTGTGTGACAGAAGCTCCTGGCTCTATCTCCTACTCTCCAGTCAGGTACGGAGGTAGGTGTGTGTGTGTGTGTGTGTGTGTGACAGAAGCTCCTGGCTCTATCTCCTACTCTCCAGTCAGGTACTGAGGTAGGTGTGTGTGTGTGTGTGTGTGTGTGAGAGAGAGACAGAAGCTCCTGGCTCTATCTCCTACTCTCCAGTCAGGTACTGAGGTAGGTGTGTGTGTGTGTGTGTGTGTGTGTGTGTGTGTGTGAGAGAGAGAGAGAGACAGAAGCTCCTGGCTCGATCTCCTACTCTCCAGTCAGGTACTGAGGTAGTTGTGTGTGTGTGTGTGCGTGTGTGTGTGAGAGAGAGAGAGACAGACAGAAGCCCCTGGCTCTATCTCCTACTCTCTAGTCAGGTGCTGAGGTAGGGGTGTGTGTGTGTGTGTGTGTGTGTGTGTGTGTGTGAGTGACAGAAGCTCCTGGCTCTATCTCCTACTCTCTAGTCAGGTGCTGAGGTAGTTGTGTGTGTGTGTGTGTGTGTGTGTGTGTGTGTGTGTGTGACAGAAGCTCCTGGCTCTATCTCCTACTCTCCAGTCCTGGCAATTTGAGTCTAGGTCATAAACATTCCCTCTCTGCCCCTGTGGAGCTATTTGGGTTTTTCCTGGCCCTTCTTATTAGCCCATTATCTCAATTTTCCTCTCTAGATTTGTACCTTGCTGGCCCCTAGAATGACAAATAAGCAGCAATGTTACCTGAGAAAGAAAAAAATCCACAAAGATCAACTGAATTCTTATACACTAATGATACAGCCTGGGGTGGGGCAGGAGTGACTTTCAAACTTACCACACAGTAATCATGTTCAAAAATTTTTTAAATAAACATATAATTTGAAATGCAAGAGGTTTAAAAAAAATAATACAGTATATACAGTTGACCCTCTGTATACTGAGGTTCCATATGTGTGGATTCAACCCACCACAGATCAGAAATATTCAGGGGAAAAAAATTCCAGGAAGTTCCAAAAAGCAAACCTTGACTTTGCCACGCTGGCAACTATTTACATAGCATTTACACTGTATTAGGTATTTTAAGTAATCCAGAGGTGATCTGAAGTGTGGATATTCATAGGCTATATGCAAATACTACAGCATTGTATATAAGGGACTTGAGCATCCATGGATTTTGGCATCCTTGAGGGTCCTGGAACCAATCCCCCCACAGCCGTCCTAAGGGATGACTTTAATGGGGAAATAAAGACAAGGATAAAGAAGCAGCTTGCTCCTGCCAGAAAATTTAAAACAGCACTAAGTCTTCAATGTAGGAACTGAATGTTGCATTAAAGGCCCTGTGTTATCAATTCATTAACTGGCACACAGGATTTTGATATTAAAATCAAATTTATGCTTCCATCAAGTTACAAAATTTCCAAACAGGGGAATGAAAATAAGAAGGACCCACTCTCCCATTTCCCAGGTTAATCAGACATTATTTCCTATTCCTGTATTCCTACTATGAAACTTGCATCCTCAATACTCTCCTTAAACACTTCTACTTTCAGCAACTTATTTAATTAGACATTCCTATAGCTTTCTTTTATTTTATGAAAAAGATAACAATGATCACATCTAAGGCTACACAAAAAAGTAAAATAATTAAATGTAACAGTGTAAAATATTTCCTAGTCAGTCTTCACTCTACTCAAAGTAGCATTTTTTCTGATTAATGTCAGAATTTTGAAAAAATTTAAAGTATAGTAATTGTGTTTGTGTGTGTATATATCCATATTAAAATTTCACTTAAATAAGTCATATGCATATTTCATGTATAAATTTCATCATATTAGATGTAACAAAAATACACATATCAAAGAATCAAGCAACTATGCTCATTATAGATTATGACAAACTATAGTAAGTTAATAGTAAAAATTTAAATTAGAAAACCTAAATGTTCAAAAATAGGGAAATGGTTGAATTATGGTACATAGATGGGATAGAATATTATGTTTTCACTAACAATTACAATTTAAAAAACATGAGGAAATGTTCATGATAATAGTAGATTATTGTGACCACCTAGAGGGGTGGGATAGGGAGGGTGGGAGGGAGACGCAAGAGGAGGAGATATGGGGATATATGTATATGTACAGCTGATTCACTTTGTTATGAAGCAGGAACTAACACACCATTGTAAAGCAATTATACTCCAATAAAGATGTTAAAAAATAAAAATAAATAAAAGTCATTGTGCTAATACAAAATTTTTTTAAAGTAGATTAAGAAAACAGAATATCAAACTATAACAGTCTATACATAAATGCATATGCACATATAAATCTCAACTACCCTTCAGGATCTAAATTAATATTAGAAAAAAGGCAAAACATAACAGAATACACCAACTCCATGTGGCAAGTTGCTGTATTTTCCAAATTCTCAGCACTAGCAAATATTGCTTATATAATCAAATAAACATTTTTATAGGTGACTATCTCATTTAATAATCAAGACTAAACAAAACATTATTGTATATCATATACACATTGTTACTCCATCAGCATACTTCTGAATATCTAAATTTCTGCTGCACATATACATATAATACCTAAAACAATGTGAAGTTTATCTTCTACTTCCCCCATAGACTAATCTAGAACACTTGCTATTTCTTTCCCTTCTAAGGGCAATATTAGGATTAATGAGATGTTGATGAGAAATAGTCTTCTCTACTCACATTTCTTTCTTTTTTTTTTTTTTTTTTGCGGTATGCGGGCCTCTCACTGTTGTGGCCTCCCCCGTTGCGGAGCACAGGCTCCGGACGCGCAGGCCCAGCAGCCATGGCTCACGGGCCCAGCCGCTCCGCGGCACATGGGATCCTCCCAGACCGGGGCACGAACCCGTATCCCCTGCATCGGCAGGCGGACTCCCAACCACTGCGCCACCAGGGAGGCCCTCACATTTCTTTCTGTAAAAATACCAACCTAATGTCAAACCTGTTCCCAAAAGGAATAGGACCATAAAATTCTACACCTAGAATATTCAATTCCCAAACTGCTCCCTATGCAGTTTGTCAATTATGTAGGTCAATATAATCAAGAAAACTATCATTCTTTTACTCTATATTTTAAGGATGAATAATTAATATACCAAAGGTTGGGTTGATGTACGCCAACAATTTTACCATATGGAAAGTTCCTGAACCTATTCTCCTTTGTAAATGAAAACTAGGTCTAGAATAGCAACTCCCCTATTAGCTTCCTCTGGGCTCTTCATAGGAGAGATACAAAAAGTAACAATGGTAATAACAATAAGTTATACCAAAACAGCCCACTGTGTATCATCTTTGACTACAATATGGTAGTGGCTTGACTATTAATAGTTGATTTTATTAGGACAAAGTATCTCTCACACACACACATAAACACGCTATATATACATACATATATATTTATAAGTTGAATGAGCTCTTCATTCATCAGAAGAAAAAAATCTTGACTTTCATAATATTCTTCAGAATATTTCAGTAGTATACTAAATATAAGAAATTTATTTATATATATTTATTTATTTATATTTAAATATTTTTGTCAACATATTTCATCTGGAAAAACAAACTAACTTTAAATAAACATACACACACACATCCATAAAATATATACATCTAAATCACTCATTACGATCAATATGTATTAATTTCCTATCCTCATCCTTGATATGCATATCTAGGAGAGGATTCTAAAGTTTGGCATCACAAACAGCAAGGCCAGTTTGAGTTGCTCTATGGAGTTGATGACTTACAGCTTTACCGTCACACTGTGGAACACTACACCCTACATCTGTTAGGTTAACTCCCCATTTCAATATTTTAACTTACCCTGAGTAGCCCAAGAAGAACCATTCGCTATGTAACTCAAAATACTGATTTTGGATTATTCTGAAATATTGTGAAATATTATTTTGAACCACTTACATTTAAACGACTTATTTCTGTGTAATTAAAGCACGTTCCTCCATTCTTTTTCCACAGTAGCCACTGGCCAAGACTAGAAGGCACTTGAAGCCTCGCTGATTAGCAGAAACTGTTACTGCAAAAACTGAATTAGTCCATATAATTGGGTGCTTAGTAAATATTTATGGGATAAATGGATGCTGAAAAAACACAACATTTTTATCCAGCACAGGTTTGAGAAGAGAACATCAGACATGTCATTACAGAGCTCAACCACTTCCAGTCATCCCACATCAGCCTGAGAGAGGCACTATCAGAATTCTAATGATAAAACACAGTTGTCTTTCAAGGCTGCAACTTCAAAAAAAACAGTGTTCAATACTGAAGTCATCTGAAGAAGCTCCACTGCCTGTACACGTAAGAATATTCTGTTCATAATGTGACTGAATAAAGTAAGCGTCCAAGGGTAACGGTTTCTACCTCCCTCCCATCAGCCCTGCCCAGACGCTACTACAGTGTGGGACAACTGATGGGATAGCAAGGAATCTTCACCCTAATTATTTCAATGAAGGCCAAATCCCATTATGACTTAAAAGCATCAGATTTGTTTGTTGCCCAATAATTTTTATATCAATATTACACTGAATTTTAAAAAAGCAATTGACACATTTTTTTTTAAATGCACAGATTTAGTTGTGGAAGCATTTGTGGTAATAGGATTTCCTTCTAGGAAGCCTCAAACCTTAATAAGCAAACAGATAGGATTTACAAAGTTGATTTCTATGAAAACAGGCTTCATAAAAAAGTGCTGCAGTCTGGAGAAATAACGACCACACTCTTCAATCATGTATTTTTCAGATTTTCTTTAACAGAACACAATCAATTTCTCCTGAAGTAAACCCCCCAAAACTTCTACTAAAAGATTCTACACTGTAGGGACTTCCCTGATGGCTCAGTGGTTTTAAGAATCCGCCTGCTAATGCAGGGTTCGAGCCCTGGTCCGGGAAGGTCCCACCTGTCGCGGAGCAACTAAGCCCGTGCGCCACAACTACTGAGCCCACATGCCACAACTACTGAAGCCCGTGTGCCTAGAGCCCGTGTTCCGCAACAAGAGAAGCCACTGCAATGAGAAGCCGGCGCACCACAAGGAAGAGTAGCCCCCACTCGCCACAACTAGAGAAAGTCCGCGCACAGCAAGGAAGAACCAAAGCAGCCAAAACTAAATAAATTTAAAAAAAAAAAGATTCTACACTGTAAAACCTTGTAAACTATATATGCTGATTACTCGTTTCCAAGCCATCTTTGAAAGAAAGAATTATATCCTTGGATAAATAGCTAAATGTGTTTTTTCAATATGCTGAAAAGGAAACAACTAATTCTAAAGTTATACAGTTTCCACTTTTACAATCAATTTCATCTCAGCCACGTGGCTGACAGCAATTTTAAATGATTCAATATTTGTCAATCTGTGTAAATATGCTTGAGCTAAGAAATGTGTTATGCTTATCTTAACCGGATTCATTATTTTATTCTCAACGAGAAAAGTATACTTACTGTAAAGGAGGCAAAAAAGTTAAGTCCTAATTGAATCCACATCAAAAAAAAAAAAAAAAAAACCACTTCCTATTTAAATGGATTGAAAGCCTTAAGCATTAAGCATTCAACTAACTTGAGAAAATGAAACTTGGTTACACTATTCCTGGATACATTTGCATCTTTCCTCAGAAAGCCCTGATAGGACCTTTCATTGCACTAATTTCCAGCCCTTTGCTGCCTTCTCGGTCACTATGGATCAAGCTGAATATTAATGAGTAAAAGCAGCCAGAATATGGGAAGCTCAGCCAAGAACACCAGGACAGACAAAAAAAGAGCTCACTATTTTCAAGAAAACAGCTTTTAAGAGTTCTGGGCTCCCAGAAGTCAGGCCAAAACAGAGAGAAACTGCCTTTGGATGCGGATAAATAAGTTTGAGCTTTGCCCATAGGGGATAGTAAAAGACTTTTCTTCTCCTTTTGTACCGTCTGCTTTAATACAGTTAAATCTGGGTTACAGCAGATTCGTACTCACATCAGGATTACTTGATTTGTCTGGAGAGGAAATACAACAAAATGCACGGTTTGTCATTAGGAACTTAAAGGAAATTTAGTATTTTTTAATGGCCATCTGGAAACTCTGTCAAATTACTTCTCTCCATCTACTCCTGGGAGCAATTAAAGATATTCCTTGAAACTATCTTCAGGATAAAAAGCATTATCTAAAAACTTGAGAATTTGGGATAAATATATTTTATTCACCACAAAATAAGTAATTGCCATATAATAACTTTTACTCATTAACTGCTTAAAATATCAATGTATACAACCTTCTTCTTCTTTTTTTTTTTTTTTTTGCAGTATGCGGGCCTCTCACTGTTGTGGCCTCTCCCGTTGCGGAACACAGGCTCTGGATGCGCAGGCTCAGCGGCCATGGCTCACAGGCCTAGCCGCTCCGCGGCATGTGGGATCTTCCCAGACCAGGGCACAAACCCGTGTCCCCTGCATCGGCAGGCGGACTCTCAACCACTGCGCCACCAGGGAAGCCCCAACCTTCTTAGCTTTATATACAAACAAATTTTTTAAATTTTAGCTACTTTTTTTTGAAGAAACTTAGCTTTTTTTCCAGAATGCTATACTTCATCACGTATGCGTGAGGGAGTACTATCAACACTTCAAAGTTGCCATCAGTAAGACACTGTATTACAGACTATATTCTCACAGAGATCTGCCAACAGCCATATCCTTGAACATTTTGTGTTGCCAGGCAAATTTTCCCCTTCTTATCGTCCACAGGTGTTAATGTCTATATCAAGGTTTTATTGTCTATATCAAGTATCTATATCAAGTATCTATAAGTTGTGGGTGTGTAAGTGTGTGTTTTACTATCTTATACCATCTTAGTGCACATCTGGTCCACACCCTCTGTTATATAGAAAAGGAAATTCCCAGGCCCAAAAGTTCCTTTACAATACAAAGTGGCATAGCTGATAAGTGAAAGGAACCTAGTACTCTGACATTTAGGCTAGAGCAACCGAACTTATTCTATCATTTCCTAGTAATTCTTTGTATTTTAATAGCACCTATCAAGATGCCTTGGATGTAATAGGTATGTTAAAAATATTTACTGGGGGGCTTCCCTGGTGGCACAGTGGTTGAGAGTCCGCCTGCCGATGCAGGGGACACGGGTTCGTGCCCCGGTCCGGGAAGATCCCACATGCCGCGGAGCGGCTGGGCCTGTGAGCCATGCACGTCCGGAGCCTGCGCTCCTCAACGGGAGAGGCCACAACAGTGAGAGGCCCGCGTACAGCAAAAAAAAAAAAAAAAAATTTACTGGTTAATAAAACCAAGTCACCTTCAATCCTGGGCCCATTCAAGCTCATGGGCTGATACATTATCAGACTGAAATCTCCAAACATATACAAACCTTCAGCTTTGCTGACACCAACAATGCTTATAACTGGTAAGCAATGTTTCCAAAATATTGTAGACCTGGTCTAAAGTAGAATTGAAAAGTTAAAGAAAATTAAAACAGCTCCCCATCTATCCCAAAACCAATCACAGCTGATGACCATTCCTGCCCCTCTAATTTGAAAGAAAATAGAGGCAGTCAGGAGAACACTGTCTGCTTCCAATGGGCCTACCCAAACCACCCATCACCACCTGCCCCCAAATGCTTGTTCCCCATCCTTCCCTCCACCCATAAAGAATTAAGTGGCCTTCAAAACTATAATTCAAAAAGATACATGCACCCCTACGTACACAGCAGCACCATTCACAATAGCCAAGACATGGAAACAACCTAAATGTCCATCGAAAGATGAACAGATAAAGAAGATGTGGTGTATACATACAGTGGAATACTACTCAGCCATAAAAAAGAATGAAATAAGGCCATTTGCAGTAACATGGATGGAACTAGAGATTATCATACTAAGTGAAGTAAGTCAGAAACAGAAATGTATAATCTACAAAATGACACAAATGGATAACTACACTAGACTCCCTCTTGCGAAAACACCAGAATCACAAATAACTGCTGAACAATCATCGACAGGAAGACACTGGAACTCACCAAAAAAGATACCCCACATCCAAAGGCACAGGAGAAGCCACAATGAGATGGTAGGAGGGGCGCAATCACAATAAAATCAAATCCCATAACTGCTCGGTGGGTGATGCACAAACTGGAGAACACTTATACCACAGAAGTCCATCCACTGGAGTGAAGGTTCTGAGCCCCACATCAGGCTTCCACACCTGGGGTTCTGGAAATGGGAGGAGGAATTCCTAGAGAATCAGACTTTGAAGGCTAGCAGGATTTGATTGCAGGACTTCAACAGTACTGGGGGAAACAGAGGCTCCACTCTTGGAGGGCACACACAAAGTACTGTGTGCATTGGGACCCAGAAGAAGGAGCAGTGACCCCACAGGATACTGAACCAGACCTACCTGCTAGTGTTGTAGGGTCTCCTGCAGAGGCAGGGGGTGGCTGTGGCTTACTGTGAGGACAAGGACACTGGCAGCAGAAGTTCTGGGAAATACTCCTTGACAAGAGCCCTCCCAGAGTCCGCCATTAAACCCACCAAAGAGCCCAGGTAGGCTCCGGTGTTGGGTTGCCTCAGGCCAAACAACCAACAGGGAGGGAACCCAGCCCCACCCATCAGCAGTCAAACGGATTAAAGTTTTACTGAGCTCTGCCCACCAGAGCAACAGCCAGCTCTACCCACCACCAGTCCCCCCAATCAGGAAACTTGCACAAGCCTCTCAGATAGCCTCATCCACCAGAGGGCAGACAGCAGAATCTAAACCACAATCCTGCAGCCAGTGGAACAAAAACCACATTCACAGAAAGATAGACAAGATGAAAAGGCAGAGGGCTAGGTACCAGATGAAGGAACAAGATAAAACCCCAGAAAAACAACTGAATGAAATGGAGATAGGCAACCTTCCAGAAAAAGAATTCAGAATAATGATAGTGAAGATGATCCAGGACCTTGGAAAAAGAATGGAGGCAAAGATCGAGAAGACGCAAGAAATGTTTAACAAAGACCTAGAAGAATTAAAGAACAAACAGAGATGAACAATACAGTAACTGAAATGAAAAATACACTAGAAGGAATCAACAGCAGAATAACTGAGGCAGAAGAACGGATAAGTGACCTGGAAGACAGAATGGTGGAATTCACTGCTGTGGAACAGAATAAAGAAAAAAGAATGAAAAGAAATGAAGACAGCCTAAGAGACCTCTGGGACAACATTAAACGCAACAACATTCGCAGTAAAGGGGTCCCAGAAGGAGAAAAGAGAGAGAAAGGACCCGAGAAAATATTTGAGGAGATTATAGTCAAAAAATTCCCTAACATGGGAAAGGAAATAGCCACCCAAGTCCAGGAAGTGCAGCAAGTCTCATACAGGATAAACCCAAGGAAAAACATGCCAAGACACACAGTAATAAAATTGGCAAAAATTAAAGACAAAGAAAAATTATTGAAAGCAGCAAGGGAAAAACAACAAAAAACATACAAAGGAACTCCCATAAGGTTAACAGCTGATTTCTCAGCAGAAACTCTACAAGCCAGGAGGGAGTGCCATGATATACTTAAAGCAGCATGATATACATATACTTCCCATGAAAGGGAAGAACCTACAATCAAGATTACTCTACCCGGCAAGGACCTCATTCAGATTAGATGGAGAAATCAAAAGCTTTACAGACAAGCAAAAGCTAAGAGAATTCAGCCCCACCAAACCAGCCCTGCAACAAATGCTAAAGGAACTTCTCTAAGTGGGAAACACAAGAGAAGAAAAGGACCTACAAAAACAAACCCAAACCAATTAAGAAAATGGTAATAGGAACATACATATCGATAATTAGCTTAAATGTGAATGGATTAAATGCTCCAACCAAAAGACACAGGCTTGCTGAATGGATAAAAAAACAAGACCCATATGTATGTTGTCTGCAAGAGACCCACTTCAGACCTAGGGACACATACAGACTGAGAGTGAAGGGATGGAAGAAGATATTCCATGCAAATGGAAATCAAAAGAAAGCTGGAGTAGCAATACTCATATCCGAAAAAACAGACTTTAAAATAATGTTACAAGAGACAAGGAAGGACACTACATAATGATCAAGGGATCAATCCAAGAAGAAGATATAACAATTATAAATATATATGCACCCAACATAGGAGCACCTCAATATATAAGGCAACTGCTAACAGCTCTAAAAGGGGAAATCAACAGTAACACAATAATAGTGGGGGACTTTAACACCTCACTTACACCATTGAACAGATCACCCTAACAGAAAATTAATAAGGAAACACAAGCTTTAAATGGCACAATAGGGCTTCCCTGGTGGCGCAGTGGTTGAGAGTCCGGCTGCGTATGCAGCAGACACGGGTTCGTGCCCCGGTCCGGGAGGATACCGCATGCTGCAGGGCGGCTGCGCCCGTAAGCCATGGTCGCTGGGCCTGCGCATCCAGAGCCTGTGCTCCGCAGTGGGAGGGCCCACAGCAGTGAGAGGCCTGCATACCAAAAAAAAAAAAAAAAAAAGGCACAATAGACCAGATAGATTTAATTGATATTTATGGGGCATTCCATCCAAAAACAGCAGATTACACTTTCTTCTCAAGTGCACACGGAACATTCTCCAGGATAGATCACATCTTGGGTCACAAATCAAGCCTCAGTAAATTTAAGAATATTGAAATCATATCAAGCATCTCTTGTGACCACAACGCTATGAGATTAGAAATTAATTACAGGGAAAAAAATGTAAAAAACACAGACACATGGAGGCTAAACAATACATTACTAAATAACCAAGAGATCACTGAATAAATCAAAGAGGAAATCAAAAAATACCTAGAGACAAATGAGAATGAAAACACGATGATCCCAAACCTATGGGATGCAGCAAAAGCAGTTCTAAGAGGGAAGTTTATAGCTATATAAGTCTAACTAAAGAAACAAGAAAAATCTCAAGTAAACAATCTGACCTTACACCTAAAGGAACCAGTGAAAGGACAAACAAAAACCAAAGTTAGCAGAAGGAAAGAAATCATAAAGATCAGAGCAGAAATAAATGAAATAGAAACAAAGAAAACAATAGCAAAGATCAATAAAATTAAAATATGGTTCTTTGAGAAGATAAACAAAATTGATAAACCATTAGCCAGACTCATAAAGAGGGAGAGGACTCAAATCAATAAAATGAGAAACGAAAAAGGAGAAGTTACAACAGACACCACAGAAATACAAAGCATCCTAAGAGACTACGAAAAGCAACTCTATACCAATAAAATGGACAACCTGGAAGAAATGGACAGATTCTTAGAAAGGTATAACCTTCCAAGACTGAACCAGGAAGAAATAAAAAGTATGAACAGACCAATCGCAAGTAATGAAATTGAAACTGTGGTTAAAAATCTTCCAGCAAACAAAAGTCCAGGTCCAGATGGCTTCACAGGTGAACTCTATCAAACATTTAGAGAAGAGCTAACACCCATCCTGCTCAAACTCTTCCAAAAAATTGCAGAGGAAGGAACACTCCCAAACTCATTCTATGAGGCCATCGTCACCCTGATACCAAAACCAGACAAAGATACTACAAAGAAAGAAAATTACAGACCAATATCACTGATGAATATAGATGCAAAAATCCTCAACAAAATACTAGCAAACAGAATCCAACAACACATTAAAAGGATCATACACCATGATCAAGTGGGATTTATCCCAGAGATGCAAGGATTCTTCAATATATGCAAATCAATCAATGTGACACACCATATTAACAAGTTGAAGAAGAAAAACCATATGATCATCTCAATAGATGCAGAAAAAGCTTTTGACAGAATTCAACACTCATTTATGATAAAAACTCTCCAGAAAGTGGGCACATAGGGGGAACCTACCTCAACATAATAAAGGCCATATACGACAAACCCACAGCAAACATCATTCTCAATGGTGAAAAACTGAAAGCGTTTCCTCTAAGATCAGGAACAAGACACGGATGTCCACTCTCACCACGAGTATTCAACGTAGTTTGGAAGTCCTAGACACGGCAATCAGAGAAGAAAAAGAAATAAAAGGAATACAAATTGGAAAAGAAGAAGAAAAACTGTCACTGTTTGCAGATGACATGATACTATACACAGAGAATCCTAAAGGTGCCACCAGAAAACTACTAGAGCTAATCAATGAATTTGGTAAAGTTGCAGGATACAAAATTAATGCACAGAAATCTCTTGCATTCCTATACACCAACAATGAAGAATCAGAAAGAGAAATTAAGGAAACACTCCCATTTACCATTGCAACAAAAAGAATAAAATACCTAGGAATAAACCTACCTAGGGAGACAAAAAACCTCTATGCAGAAAACTACAAGACACTGATGAAAGAAATCAAAGATGATACCAACAGATGGAGAGATATACCATGTTCTTGGATTGGAAGAATCAATATCGTGAAAATGACTATACTACCCAAAGCAATCTACAGATTCAATGCAATCCCTATCAAATTACCAATGGCATGTTTTACATAACTAGAACAAAAAAATCTTAAAATCTGTATGGAGACACAAAAGACCCTGAATAGCCAAAGCAGCCTTGAGGGAAAAAAGCGGAGCTGGAGGAATCAGACTCCCTGACTTCAGACTATACTATAAAGCTACAGTAAATAAAGACAGTATGGTACTGGCACAGAAACAGAAATATAGAACAATGGAACAGGATAGAAAGCCCAGAGATAAACCCACACACCTATGATCAACTAATCTATGGCAAAGGAGGCAAGGATATACAATAGAGAAAAGACAGTCTCTTCAATAAGTGGTGCTGGGAAAACTGGACAGCTACATGTAAAAGAATGAAATTAGAACACTCAATAACACCATACACAAAAATAAACTCAAAATGGATTAGAGACCTAAATGGAAGACCGGACACTATAAAACTCTTAGAGGAAAACATAGGAAGAACACTCTTTGACATAAATCACAGTGAGATCTTTTTTGATCCACCTCCTAGAGTAATAGAAATAAAAACAAAAATAAACAAATGGGACCTAATGAAACGCAAAAGCTTTTGCACAGCAAAGGAAACTATAAACAAGACGAAAAGACATCCCTCAGAATGGGAGAAAATATTTGCAAACAAATCAACAGACAAAGGATTAATCTCCAAAATATATAAACAGCTCAAGCAGCTCAATATTAAAAAAAACAAACAACCCAGTCCAAAAATGGGCAGAAGACCTAAATAGACATTTCTCCAAAGAAGACATACAGATGGCCAAGAAGCACATGAAAAGCTGCTCAACATCACTAATTATTAGAGAAATGCAAATCAAAACTACAATGAGGTATCATCTCACACCAGTTAGAATGGGCATCATCAGAAAATCTACAAACGACAAATGCTGGAGAGAGTGTGGAGAAAAGCGAACCCTCTTGCACTGTTGGTGGGAATGTAAAGTGATACAGCCACTATGGAGAACAGTATGGAGGTTCCTTAAAGAACTAAAAATAAAATTACCATATGACCCAGCAATCCCACTACTGGGCATATACCCAGAGAAAACCATAATTCAAAAAGACACACACACCCCAATGTTCATTGCAGCACTATTTACAATAGCCAGGTCATGGAAGCAACCTAAATGCCCATTGACAGACGAATGGATAAGGAAGATGTGGTACATATATACAAGGGAATATTACTCAGCCATAAAAAGGAACACAATTGGGTCATTTGTTGAGATGTGGATGGATCTAGAGACTGTCATACAGAGTGAAATATCGTATATTAACGCATATATGTGGAACCTAGAAAAATGGTACAGATGAACCGGTTTGCAGGGCAGAAATTGAGACACAGATGTAGAGAACAAACGTATGGACACCAAGGGGGGAAAGTGGCGTGGGGTCTGGGTGGTGGTGTGATGATTTGGGAGATTGGGATTGACATGTATATACTGATGTGTATAAAATGGATGACTAATAAGAATAATAAATAAATAAATACACTAAAAAAAAAAATGACACAAATGAACTTTATCTATGAAACAGAAACAGGCTCAGAGACATAGATAACAGACTTGTGGCTGCCAAGGTGGAGGAGAGGTGGCAGAGGGAGGGAGTGGGAGTTTGGGGTTAGCAGATGCAAACCACTGTATATAGAATGGATAAACAACAAGGTCCCACCGTACAGCCCAAGGAACTGTATTCAGTATCTTGTGATAACTATAATGGAGGGAATTCCCTGGTGGTCCAGTGGTTACGACTCGGCACTTTCACTCCTGTGGGCCCAGGTTCAATCCCTGGCAGGGGAACTAAGATCCCACAAGCCGTGCAGTGTGACCCAAAAAAAAAACAATAAAATAAAATAAATAAATAAATAAATAAATAAATAAATAAATAAAATAAACCATAGTGGAAATATAAAAAAGAATGTATATATATGTAGAATTGAAATACTTTGCTGTACAGCAGAAATTAACACAACATTGTATATCAACTATACTTTGATAAAAAAATTAAATTAAAAAATTAAGTGTCCCTTATTCATGGCCACATTCCTCTAGCCTATGAAGATATGGAGCCCCTTCCTACTCCTGTCCAGAAAGATAACCCCTCACTCTCTGCTCCCACCTCCTCAGGGAAGGTGGGCCATCACTGCCCCACTCTTTACTATATCGTTAACATCTATTAATATTTAAATGCTTCTTCCATCTGAAAAGTTTTCTTTTAATGGAATTACAGCTAAGCTTCTTGATTAAGTAGTCTACCTCAATGCTACCACCATCTTACCTCCCACTTTCCCTCAGCTGACTACAATTTGACCTCTACTCCCTCCACTCCAAATAACTGCTTTTGAGAAGATTCATATCTTCCTAACTGCCAACTCCAAATAGATATCCCTGACACCTCAGCAGTGATTTCTCTGGGACTTCCTACTCCACTGACCACTCTTCTCTCCTTCCTGAAACTCCTCCCATGGCTGTATTATCATTGTCTACTCTTCTGTTAGTTGGTCTCAGTCTACTTTGGGATCCCAATTTCCACTGGCTATCTCTGAAATTAAGTTTTCCCTAGGGCCTGCAGTCTTCCTTTTTCTCATATTGTATAAACTCTCACTGAGCGATCTCTATACCACATAGCTTCAAGTACCACCTACTCTCTGAGCGCTTCCAAACCAAATTCCCACCTCAAACGTTCTGGCTTATTGGCTGCCAACACATTCAAACAGATACCCTGCAAAGGTTCTTCAAGCAATAAATTTATTCGTTTTTCTCTCAAAATAGCACCCGTTCCCTGAATAGGCTATGTGCTCACATCTTGGAGAGCTTGGTAATGTTTCTTCCCCTGAGACACCCTGCCCTTGACTAGCTATGGGTAGACTACATTCTTAACCCCCTTCTCATTCATCCATCTACCACCATAGACACTTTATTTTTCTTTAAAAAGAGACACTTTTCTAGCCTCTCTTGCAAGCTATCTAGGGCTAGCCAAGTAACCCAGTTCTTGTCAACAGACATACAGAGAAGTCTTCTGAGGGGCCATGGGCAAGGCTTTTCCAGGAAAGAAAAAAACATTTCTTAGAAGAAGGAAGAAAACATAAGATAGATGTTCTCTCTAGCTGCCTGGCCTCTAGCCCTCCCCACAATATCCTGCCTTTACACAGTTCTGTAACGACAGAATGTCTAAAGCAGCAGTTTTCTAGAATTATTGCCTCTGAATTGCTAAGAACAAAAAGGCAATATAATATCCCTAATCACAGAGCTGAAAAAGGACTTATAACGAGAATATATAAAGAACTTCTACCACTCAATAATCAAAAGACAAACAACCCAACAAAAATAGGCAGAAGGCTTGGACAGGCTCTCCTCTAAAAGACACATACAAACGGCCAATAAGTAGATGAAAAGGTAGTCAATCTCAAGGAAGTGAACATTCCAACTACAATGAGATATATCTTCATACATAATAAAAAGGTTAAATTAAAAAGAATGACAACAGCAAGGATGGTAGCAGCTAGAATTCTCATACATTCCAACCACTTTGGAAAAATCTGTGGTAGTTTCTTATGAAGTTTAGCATTTACCAATCCTTTGACCAACGAATCCCACTCATAGGTATTTACTCAAGAGAAACGAAACTGTGTTCACCCAAAGACTTATATACAAATATTCACAGCAACTTTATTCATAATAGTCCAGAACTGGAAATAATCCAAATGTCCATCAACAGGAGAATGGATAAGCAAATGTAGGTATGTTCAAACACTGGGATACTACTCAGCAATAAAAAAGGAATGAGCACTGGCATATGCAACAGCATGGGTGAATCTCAAAGATATTACATTTAGTGAAAGAGGCCAATTCTACAAAGAGTGTATATTTCCCCTCAGGATATAAGACTAACAGGAGCAGTTAGTACTTTACAAAGTACATTCTCTAATGTTTTACTAGTTTATGCATGAAGTTTTTTCTAAAAAATTACTGAAATCAGAGTTAGAAAGAGACATTTTAAAGGAGTGTAGAACTTGAATACACCCTTACAATAGGGGCTTGACTTGAGGTAGAGAAGATGAAGAAGAACAACGTGAGCAGAAAGAATGGGACACACGAAAAGCCGCAAGTAAGGAACGGAGACGGTTGTGCGTAGTCTCCACGGACTGGTTTAGGAATCATGGGAAGTTAAACTGAATAAGGAAGTAAGAGGGTTCCAGATAATAGCGAACCATGAAGTTTAGGCAAAGAACTTCGGATGTGGTAACAGAGTCAATGTAAATGTTTTAAGAAAATGAAAGAAAGGGTATGGCGATGCTTTAGGAAACTTATTCTAGCAGCAGTGTAGAGTGTAAAAGAGAAGTGGGGGGAGAGGAGAAGAGGGAGTAATTAGTGGGGAGATCCAAAAGGGGGCAGAGCACAAGGAGATAAAGGCTGTAGGCCTGCGAGGGAAAAATAATGAAGAGGAAACTCAAGGGTTCAAAGAAAGACACTATAATTAAAGGGTAATCATTCTCAAGTATTTTACCCTAAGATTCTTTTAAATACTGGATCTGCTTCATAAACGTACTCATCAAACACTTAAGTGGTTATTTTCAAAAGGCTGACGAGCAGGGTAATAAGGATAGGTAAGCTTAACACATTAGGTAGAAGACAAGTCAGAGATGAAAGCAAAGCAAGCCGAAATAGCTAATAAGTGAGATGCTGGGTTTTTTTAAATTAACAGCAGCTACCATTTATTGAGTCTACTGTATGTCAAGCACTAAACTAGGTATTCTGCAGACATCATCTTCGTTCTTCTCAATTCTGAAGGTAACATCAGTTCTATATTTTATAAATGGGAAAATTGAGTCTCACAGAATCAATTAACCTGAATGAGGGCACATCTTTAAAAGTGGTAGGGCCAATATTCAAACCCATACTCATTTACATATGTTTAAAAACACATGTATGTAAGATGGAGATGTGCCTATATTAGCACCTAGTCAGCCCCTGGCACAAAGTAGGCCCTCAACAATATCAAAATTAAAAAAGATAAAAGCAAAATTACGGTATAATTAGGTACCACTTTAACAGAATCACTTATACTTTTAATAAGAGGTAAAACTAATTTTTCAAGTTTATATGTATTCGTCGTTTAAAAATGGAGATCAGAACAAGGCAGCAAAAAATTTCTCGAAAACTTATTTTCATACTGTAATATGCAGTAAGAAGCAATATCTTCCAAAGTGTCAGGTAATCAGTTTAAAAATCCATCTGGGCTGAAAAGCTGAAAATGTGTAACACACAAAACAATGTTTTTAAAAGGGAGACACCGGCATTGCTGTGTTATTATTACTGTTATTAATTCAAAATCTGATTTTGAGGAATAGAGACTGAGATAAGGAAGTAAGATGGCGGAGAAAACGAAGATGAGACAAAAGATAAATTATTACTTTTTAAATAAAAAACTAAAAAACTGACGTGTTTTCTATATAAGTATATAAATATTAAAATTCATCTTCTAGTTAAAATTCTGATTCTAGATTCAATTAATATCTGCAGAGTACTTACTATGTATAGACACAGATTTAAGGAATTTTACGTACTTCAACTCCTTTCATTCTAATTATCTGATTTATATGGTCTCTAACCTTGGATACAAGGTCAATGACCCTAAATATCTAAAAGGCCTCTGGGGCCTGATCAGGAATTCTAGAACAACAGTTACCTGTCACTAAGGTCCTGTATGATTTACCTAGGGCCTCAAAACCATAAAGGAGAAATGTTTGAAGATCGTATCTTATAATGCGGTTCTATTCTAGTCATTTCTCTTTTCAGTCTTATTTTATTTGATGATAGGATAATATAATGCTCATTTCCAATAAGGTTCACAAATGCTAGCATGACCTAGCAGCAATCTGGACCAAGTTTAACCATCAAAGCATTCCTCGGAAGCAGCAGGCAGCCTGTGCCCTGCTCGGGCCCTTTCCCACCCCTCTCCTCTCTCCCCTCCCCTTCCTTCGGCCAGGAAGCCTCTCCTACCCCGCATCTTCCTGACTCACTCCCTCACCTCCTCCAGCTTTGCTTAAAAGTCACCTGAAAGCGGTTTGCTAGGCTGATTTAAAATGATAACCCATTCTCTCTCCTTGATTTCCATTACCCTGCTTCACTGTTTCCATAGCACTCATCACCTTACAACCTACTATAATATGTCCTTTTTGCCATTATTTTCATTGTTTGTCTGCTCCCGTACTACACGGCAGACTTCCCCAGAGCGGGGATCTTGGCCTTTTTGTTCACCATGACACCTCAAGAATTTAAGAGGTATCGGGCTTCCCTGGTGGCGCAGTGGTTGAGAGTCCGCCTGCCGATGCAGGGGACACGGGTTCGTGCCCCGATCCCGGAAGATCCCACATGCCGCGGAGCGGCTGGGCCCGCGAGCCATGGCCGCGGAGCCTGTGTGTCCGGAGCCTGTGCTCCGCAACGGGAGAGGCCACAGCAGTGAGAGGCCCGCGTACAGCAAAAAAAAAAAAAAAAAAAAAAAAAAAAAAAGAATTTAAGAGGTATCTGGCATAAAATAACTGCTCGAGATATATATATAACTTAATTTTTTTTAAAAAATGAATGAAACAGAGTATGATATATTCTGAGCAAAAAGGTAAACCTAAAACCAAAACGTCTTTATATTCTTTCAGGTAAGGGGAAATGTTAAATACAAGCAGTTAACAGAGAATCCTAGTAAAGTTCCCAAGAACCTAAAGTTTCCCTCTTGTCATGTAATTATAGGGATACAAAACCTTTCCAATGCATCTTTCTTCCTCAAGCACCTTCCAACTCAGTAATTCCAGAAACATCGAAACATTCTTAACATTCCACATAAATCCCTTGTTACACAGGGTTTCAGCAGGGAATTATAAGAAAATCAACCACGCCAATATTTTTAACCCCTAACTCCAAATGCTATTTTGTAAGCATTAGAAACTGTATATTGAAAAGACTCAGCATATTATAGATACTTGAATTAAAATAATTATCAATGCTTTAACAGAATTGGGGTAGAAAGAAATCAGTGACTATCCACTGAGGAAGAAGTAGGAAAATGTGACATAATCCCTCAACATAATCTGCCAATCTGGGATTGTTAGCCTACTGCCTAGACCAGTAACTCCCGGGGGGAAAAAAAGTTGACTAAAAAGCTAAATTCATTAATTCAAAACATAATTTGAGTGTAGAGTTAGAAATGCTAAGATCTGTCCTAGGTTCTGGATTTTACAGTCTTGAGCAAATAAGACATGATGCCACCTTTGTGAAGCTTACAATTTTGAGAGAAAATGTTTCTCTATAAAATTACTTTTACATGATCACACAGATTAATGCCAAGAGGGAGGGAACACTGGTGTATTCAAATGTACACTGCTGGAGCCCATTAAGAATTTTAATTAAAATGGAGCATACTACACATCGGGAAGAAAAAAATTATGAAACAGGAGAGGGCTTGGATGTGAATGTTGTCCTTCTTGTGTCAAAATACTGATTCCCGGCTTTAGAAAATATCTGTGATGAAAGAATAACACCTTGGCTCATCGTCTGTATCCACTAGGGAGCAGCATTTAAGTGTCAGCCTCTCTTTTTTGTACTAATCACTCAAGAAGAATGAGTCACCAAAGGACCAGCACTGGTTACCAAAATGAATATATTTTGTTCTGTAGTTTCCTGTCCCAGGGGCAAAAATATGAAACAAAACAAAACAAAACAAAAATGGAGCAACGTACAGCACAAAATATTCAACTCAAGGCGTCATGCCAAGAAAACAACAGAAAGTTTTACACTTGAGCCAAAGGCTTCTTGGTTTCTTTTAAAAATTTAAATCGTGACAATTATCTTGATGTTTCTTGATGAATCAAATCTGTCCACGGAACAAAAGCTTGCTCGGGAGTTTTGTGTACTCTGTGGAATAATTATTTCCTATGCTTATTCACTTTTTTAAGAAAGCAGCTTACAGACAGGTTTAGAAGCTAGTGTGGCTTGAGTGAAAACATTTGTAATCAGTCAACCTACAGAGGTATTTAGTTTGAAACATCAATTGACAAGAAAAGGATTCTGAGAAGAAAAGTAACTTAACGCATCCCATCAAAAAAATAATATTTTTAGGGCTTCCCTGGTGGAGCAGTGGTTGAGAGTCTGCCTGCTGATGCAGGGGACATGGGTTTGTGCCCCGGTCTGGGAGGATCCCACATGCTGCAGAGCGGCTGGGCCCATGAGCCATGGCCGCTGAGCCTGTGCGTCCGGAGCCTGTGCTCCGCAACGGGAGAGGCCACAACAGTGAGAGGCCCGCGTACTGCAAAATAATAATAATAATAATAATAATAATATTTTTAATGTTCTTACTTACATTTCTCTTCCAACTTTGCGGTCTAAATTGCTGCCAAAATTTTCAAAGTCATCACTACTTTATAGAGCTTGTATTTAATAACACCACTGAGTGACAGTCGAATCTCTCCAATGGCTATTTTATTCTTTCCCTCTTGATGTAACTATATTAGTAAATAGCACATAGTACATTGATGAATCTATTTTAATAGCTCATAAGCAATAACTTATATTTTACTTTTCTAGCATGTAAATACAAATTATTGCTAAGTAGCTATTAAAATGCATTTTTCAAATCTCAGGGTGTTTTCATTTATCTACTGCTGTACAGCAAACCACCCTAAAACCTAGCAGCTTAAAGAAACAATTGTTTTATTTGCTGGCGATGCTGCAATCCAGGCTGGGCTCAGCTGGGCAAGTCTTCTCTTCAGCTCATTTTGCCAGTCATCACATGAGGCTGCATTGAGCCAGCAGGGACCAGCTAAGAAACTGGAAGGGCCAGGCCCCTCTCTTTCCAGTAGTCAGAGGGTCTCCCTCCATCCATATGCCCTCTTCCTTAGGGTCACTGGACTTCTTAGATGTAAGTAGTGGGACTTCTTAAAGCTTAGGTCTGGAATTTACAGTGTGACTTCTGCTGATTCAGCTAACTCTCAGACCAAAACCACATTCAGAGGAAAGGGCCACACCACAGTGTAAATACTGGTAGGAGTCGTTTATTGCACTCCCCAATGTAACAGACCATCAGGGCAACTTACAGTCCACCTTCCAAACTTACACAGTATTTCTTTGGGTTAGTGCCATGCAAGAGGAAAGAATTTTTTTTTTAAAAAAGCTTTCAGGCAAAATAATTGAAAGAGAGGTACTAGATGCGAGTGGTAGAGGGGGTGGAAGGTAAGATGAATATAATCAACCACAAAATAGCAAAACTGAACAAATTTGGTATAAAAACTGTACCTTGATATATTCTGGGTTTTTTTAAATCACTAAACTGGTTTACTGGTAAATTAAGAAGGTGGTGCATATAGAAGCTTCTTTAGCCATTATTTATTACGTATCACATAATCCTCAAGGAGCTGAACAAAGAGAATAACACACCAGGTTATTACAGGAAAGTGTGTTCACTACACCCTCATCGGCAATTAGGATGACAGTCCGGCTACCAAGCAGAGTGAGTGGGGAGGCAACAGCAAGAAGTGGCTCAACCTTTTATCCAGAACTCCTCACAGACCACGACAGCCTGCAGGGGATGTAGGTTCTGTAAGCTTCTTCTGGCCCCTCACTGGGAGGGCACTAGAGATAGCCTCATTCAACAGACCATTTCTGTGCGATAGCTTTACTTCCTCAAGTCAAAGAAGCCATTCTGAAACTTGAAACTCTACGGATCTTCCAATAATTAAGCCTAATATGATATAGATCTTTATTTCCTTCTATAAGGCCACTGAGAGAAAACATGGAATTCTATTTCTGAAAGGTTTTGTGTGGGTCTTGTTTAATTAGAGCAAGTTAGATCTGTTTGTAACACGATTGTTTTAAATTGCCTCATAGTTTGAGCACACACAACAAAACTTGTCTGTTAAGCCTACACGTGCCAACGAACTTAATGTAATACTTAATATTTTCTTTTTCTTTTTTTTTTTTTTGCGGTATGCGGGCCTCTCACTGTTGTGGCCTCTCCCTTTGCGGAGCACAGGCTCCGGACGTGCAGGCTCAGTGGCCATGGCTCACGGACCCAGCCGCTCCGTGGCATGTGGGATCTTCCCAGACTGGGGCACGAACCCCTGTCCCCTGCATCAGCAGGCGGACTCTCAACCACTGCGCCACCAGGGAAGCCCAATACTTAATATTTTCAAAGAAAAAAACTGTGTAAATTACAACTGACTTTTATTGGCATTTCTTTAGTTTTTTCTAGATGCTCACTAGTCCTTTTACTATTTAAATTTGGGGAGGGCATCTTAGACAAAGAAGAGAAAAAGTAAAAAAATTGTTGAGTAGCACAAATAATACTATTCGAAGAAACACACAAAATATGTTTTCCTAAATTGAACATACAGAGCATAATGTGTTATGACGTTAGCTTTTGTTTTTCTTTCTAAACATCTACTAAAATGACTCTATTTCTGCAATATACAAGATTCTTTCATCAAGCCAACTGGTCAAATTATCATTTACATCATTTTAAATTGTGACACAGGTTACGAAATAGAAGGGCTAAAGTAAAAACAATGAAACATTAACACTCACTCACATCACCTAAACCTTGTCTTCTCTTTCTTGATGCTGCGGCTTCTTTAGATGAAGGGTAAATGGAAAGGAGTGATTTTCAAGGAGGAGGAAGAACAATAACATGGTTCTGTGAGATAACTATAAATTCATCTCAAGAATCTTCTAACTCACAAAGTCCCATAAGACGATTAACAGGAATCTCAGTCATTATAATCACCACGGACAAAGTACTTACTCAAGCAAACTTTCTGTTAAGTCAGTAGGAGATGCTGATGCAAAATCACACTAGGTATCAGATGCCTTGGTACCACTGAGCAAAACTGAGATGGACAGAGCAATGCATGCTCTGTTCCTGGGATGCCATCACATAGGATTAAATTGAATAAGAATATGTATACAATTATTTTCTGAAAGTAACATTGTAAATCAACTATACTTCAAAAAAGAAGCATGCTTACCAATAAATAAATAAAATAAAATAAAATAATTTGAAACCTTTTGAGGGGTTAAAAGATTTTACCTAAATTTAAAGTAACACAATTAAGTATACTCAATGTCAACACTGCCTCTGCATGCTTCATATGAACAAGAGAGAACATCAGTATCCAATAATATCATGTGGTGGCTGACAGTCCTGACAGAACTTTCACTTCCATCTTCTTTGGTTTGTGAAATAAGATTTCTTATCTAGTGTTTATATTTGCCAAAAATGTATCAGCAATACCTCATAAAATTTGAAAGAAATTAATTTATGACTGTACCACAGAACTTGAAACACACCAGTTTTCTAACATCACTATTTACAAATCCAGAAAATAAGATTATAAGTTTCCACTCATATCATTTTTTATGAAGATGCAATTATTGAATACGAATAATTCAAGTAAGAACATTAAAACTGGTAGAGGCAAAGTTAATGAAAGATATAAGCACTTGGGAAACATATAGTACAGCACAAAATAGTCGTCATCATTATTGCTCTGCAAAGGATGGAAGACACCCAACTATAAAAGGGAAGAAACACAAAAGTGTAGGTAGAATTTCTAACAGACAGGCTATCATTTACCCATATGTCTCACACTTTAGAAACAGGAACAGCTGCCAGGTAATTAAACACACCCACATGCAGTGTCCCATTGCCTTTTTTTTTTTTTAATTACCCCCTTTTATTATAATCACCAACACGTAATTTTCTAAGTAACGCATTTAAGATCAGCACTGGAATTGAGGGAAGTAAAACAGTCAAAATTAGTTCAAGCCACCACTCTTGGATGATCAGTTGCACATGTGCTGCTCACAGGGCAAAACTGTTGAGTGTCAAGATTTCCCCTGCATATTCTTGCTACTGCAGAGTAAAGGGCAGGGACTGCACTGGAGCGCAGATAAATTACATTGCTCAGTGAAATTAAGTTTAGCATGGTGTAACTCATCATTTCTTCCTCCTGCACCCAAGCCAATTTGGCTTTCCACACCCATTATATCTCCAAGTCCCATTAGGTGACACGCCTATCTTTATGCATTTAAGCCCCTCTGAAAGCCTTAGTCTTTAACCGTTTTTAAGTATTGATACTATTGGAAATTTATTTTTTAATGCCACAAACCAGTATGAAAACTTCTTCCTCGGTTAGGACAGAAATAAATTGTGTTCTGAATAAATTTTTAAAGCTAAGGTTCTCCTTACCAGAAATCCTCAACCCAGCGATATTTTACATCACAGTATAGCACTCAGACATATTAAAGAGGCATATATACATGTATTTAGGCACAGACATATTCAAAACACATACTAAAATACTCATTCAGTAAGTTTCATGAAACATGCCTTACCTTTACTGTATATGAGACCCTCCAACATTTTCTGTTCTATTTCTTTTTTTATACTGTTCATGAGCCCTAATTTGGTTTTACCAACCCACTAACTGGGTAGCAACCAGATTTTGGAAAACACCACTCCCTCTATACAAATACCAATTCATAGCTCTTCATAAAAATCACTCCAGTCAGTATTGGTATGACGCTCCCAGCAGGTGAGACAAAAAAGACACTCCGAAGAGGTGACTGATTGGTGAACAAGGCTGTTTCTGAAACATGAATGAAACAGGCAACGGGATATTCAGAGCAGATGAGCACCGGCTGCACTTCTCTAAAAGCAAATCAGCTGCTTATCACCATATTGAAAGGACTCTGTAACAGGAGTTTGGACAGGAAAATGGAAACTTAAACACGACTTTATTTTTTCTCATTATGTAGGCAAAACGTTTTAACTGATGATATCTCATGTTGAAAAGGATGTGGGAGAATATGAATGCTGTTATTAGGACCGTAATTTTGTACAGAGGTTTGGGAGAGCGATTGGGAGCATAGAAGTAAACTTTAAACATGCATACCCTCTCGACCCAGCAATTCTTCTAGTAATTTGTGCTAGGCTCTTACAGATGCACAGACACGTGTGTGTGTGTGTGTATGTTTAAAGACACTGACCATCGGGGAGGGAATAGTTATGGTATAATCACATTTTTTAATTACATAAAGAAATGTGAAAAAGACAAGGCATTTCCATGTCATTGTTTCTCCACGGGATGCTACTGGCAGTTTGGCCAGGATACTTTGTCGTAAAAAGGCCCCACATATTTAAAAATACTCCCTAGGGGAGGGTGGCACCATATTTGATTGAGAAAACCACTATTCCATGTGCACTGTGGAGAAAAGAATCAAAAAAAGATGCTACGAGAAAAAAAAAACAAAGCAAGTTGCAGAACCACACATAGAGTACGACCGTAACTATGTGAAAATAAATCAGCCACACGGGTGTGTGCATGGGAATGCAGTCAATTGGGGCACCTGTGAAGGGATTTACAAATCCTGCCCTATGAGCCCCAATATTGCTTGATTTTAAAAAGAAAAGGAATTTCTTTCTGTATTTGTGGTTTAGTTTCATTAGGTTAACAATATTTTATTTGGGGAAACTAAACTTCATTATATATTTAGACACCTTCAGTGGCTCCTTTCAGAACTAGGATTGAGTAGAGCCTAGGAAAGATCCATAAAACCGGAAGGAAAGAGAATAAGAGGAATGAACATGCTTCTGATGACATGCTTGAGTCATAAAAGTCCTCTTACTTTCCTATTAAAGTGACAAGATCCGTCTTTACTATGTTAATTAAACATACATAAAAAGACAATTAAAACGTGGAAACTGAACAACAACATTACTTGACTTTTAAGTCCACATTGTTGCTCTCTTCCCACAATACGTGTTAAAATATGACCTCTAACCTCCACATCCAGCTTGTATTTCATGTTCCCTTTTCTGTGGTCAGCAGCTGGTCCCCCGGCTGCCCCACCAGACCGGAAGCTCTGTGAGGCCAGAGGCCACATCCCACCCACTGGTCACTCTCCACTCTCCCTTGAAAAGCTGCTGCTCAGTAAGAGGCAGTTGAATGATGATTTTTTTTTTTAATCCGTGAAACAAATACCTAACTTGGCATGAGTTTTACCCAGTTTATAGTCTCGAGAGAAGTCAGAGGAAAACAGATCATATTCAACAGCAACAGCTGAACACAAAATTACAATCCATCTTTCCTTCCTCCTATAAAGAATACTAACATTTTTGCAATTTAGTCACTTTGAAACTAAAAGAATTAAGCAAAGCCACATGATGTACTATCATCTTATGTGAGTGATTATCAAAAGGATTACATCCAAATAAACTCAGTGGAATAATAATAGCATTCTGTGGCGCACAATGCAGTGCCAATCCAGGACCCACTCTCCCCTCTTTCTTACTAATCCAACACCAACTACTTTCCAGGGCAGCCATGTGCCCAGATGAAAACACAGGACCCCCTTGCAGCTGGCGGTGGACATACACGGTTCTTGCCAGTGTGATGTAGGTGGAAGTACCAGAGATTACCTCTCCCCAAAATTCTAAGGAGGAACCCCCATGACCAAGATGGGTCCCCCCAAATAGGAAAAGCCTGGTCCTTAACAACGCTGGTGAGCAGCTGTGTGACCCTGGACTGCCTACCTGCCCGACCTTCTGTTACCTGAGAAAAATAAATGTCTGTTTACCCCAGTGCAGGGGTTTTCAGTTGCAGCCAAAAACATTCCTAGTGATATATTATCTATGGGGGTGGAAATTAGCAACACACTCAGTGCTGAATCCTGTTGCTGAGACAATAAGAGGATCTAGGATAACATGGGGGAACGGAAGCTCTGATCTAGGGGATAAAATCATATATAAACGAGGAGAGAGCAAAGCTGCTAATACACGTTGTGATGATACACACAGGCACACTAGTGGTCTGCTTTTACCACTCACCCCTAAGTAGAATCGACATTCTATTTCCAGACTGGTACACACTGAGGCTTCCCCGCTTTTGGCAACTTCTTTCAGAGCTGAAAACTTTTTGGATCACATCAGTAGCACATCCTAATTATCCAGCTAAGAAAACATTATTGAGAAACCTGACAGAGGTTCTCAACACCACAAATTGTCTTAAGAGGACAACCCTGGGCTTCCCTGGTGGCGTAGTGGTTAAGAATCCACCTGCCAATGCAGGCGACACGGGTTCGAGCCCTGGTCCACGAAGATCCCACATCCCAACTAAGCCTGTGCGCCACAACTACTGAGCCTGCACTCTAGAGCCCGCGGGCCACAACTACTGAGCCCGCAGGCCACAACTACTGAGCCTGCGTGCTACAACTACTGAAGCCTTCATGCCTAGAGCTCGTGCTCTGCAAGGAGAGAAACTACCACAATGAGAAGCCTGCGCACCGCAACAAAGAGTAGCCCCCGCTCGCCACAACTAGAGAAAGCCTGCGCACAGCAACAAAGACCCAACGCAGCCAAAAATAAATAAAATAAAATAAATTAAAAAAAAAAAAACGAAGACAATACTGAGGAAAACTCTGTGTCCTTACATACCATGTTTTAATCACCCATTTCCACATTTATCAGCTGCAATAATCAATTCTCATTTATAGAGGATTTCAGCCTGACTTACTGTTGCATCAATCTGTATGTATTGTCCTCCATCCCGGAAACATAAACACACACACACACACACACACACACACACACACTCTCACTCTCTCTCTCTCTCTCTCTCTCTCTCTCTCACTCACTCACAGATGCTATTCTACTATTTGAACTGGATTCCTTGCTGACCATACTCATGCATAACTTGGCAATCACTCTCACTAAAGAGTCACTCTGAGAAGTCTGCACGTATCAAGGTGCCTGAAAAAAATCAACACAGGTTTTGTTCTGTCAGAAGACCAGAGTTCATAGAATTGAGGTTACTGGGTTTTTTTACTTACATTTTAATTATCTATTCTGTAATTTTTAAAACAAATTCATATACATATTCAGAAACGTTTTATAAGCCAATTATCAGAGGCCTTCAATGACATTAGAAACTCAGAGCCAAAGACTCTTCCTCATAAAGAGGTTAAAAAAAATCATTCCACTCAACGAGGGCCAATACCCATGCATCTTAGGTCCTGGCATAATGTCAGGACTAACACCAACATTTAATTTTTTTAAGTAATATAAATTATCAAGTATGAAAAAATTTAGATTTCATTCCTCATATTCATATTGTAAAAAGATTTATCTTTTATTACATTTGGTAACAGCAGTAGAGAAACACCAAGGCGGAGCTACCCTGTCTCTAGAACGAATGTCTTTCATTTCTGCGTAGAAGTTGTAAGTTTCTAAAATGTCCCTGAACTATCTGGAAAATGAACTAAATCTAGGTAATGAAAAAGTCTATAAATAATTCCAAGCAGAAAACAATTGCAAAAAAGGAATTTTAAGATATATACGGAAATGTTAAAAAAAAAATTCTGAACATATCATTTAAGAAAGAGTATCTGATAAAGAAAGTATAAGACTACCTTGGCAACAATCTTTTGCTATCTACAGTTATCTCCTAAAACAGAAGCCTCTAGCTATCACTGAGTTCAGCTGTGGTCTGTACAAGTCTTTTAAACTTTAAATTGTAATTAAAAGAATTTCACGTTAATTTGACAAAATTTACTCTCATGACAAGAGGATTTCATAGGGCTAGCAGGAAGGAGCAGAACTTTGAAAATGTTTCATTTCTTTTATATTTGCGGGTGTACCCTTGTTCTCCCACACATACTAAGTCTACAGCTGTACTCAAGCAAGACAGGGCTGGAGTAGGTAGTCAACAATTACACATACTGACAAAGGGCGAGAGAACAGGGAAGTAGCTTGAGATACGTGCACTAATACTGAACTTTGCTCTTACAAACTCACTCTCATACTTCTCCTGACCACTAGTGAAAGTACGAATAAAGTTAAGACACTTCTGAATGGCAGCTGTGAAGGACAGTATTTCTCTACAACCGAAGAGAAGCCAAGATAATACTGTGCATCTCCTACCAAATTACGGATCAGGAGTTAAGAGAATGATGCTCTAACATCTAACGATTGACTCATTGAGGATTTAAGAGCCTGAGAATTACAAAAATACACAGTATTAAAAATCTTTCGTGGGGTTCCCTGGTGGCGCAGTGGTTGAGTGTCCGCCTGCCGATGCAGGGGACACGGGTTCGTGCCCCGGTCCGGGAAGATCCTGCATGCCGCGAAGCGGCTGGGCCCGTGAGCCATGGCCGCTGAGCCTGCGCATCCGGAGCCTGTGCTCTGCAACGGGAGAGGCCACAACAGTGAGAGGCCCGCGTACCGCAAAAAAAAAAAAAAAAAAAAAAAGTCCTTCGTGACATTTTTACTTATTACGTTAACTGAATATAACATTGAGTCAGGCAAGTACATAGCGAGTTAATTAAGAGAGGGAGAGTTACTTTTCCCTGCCACACCCTTTCTGAAATACATAACTTGGGGCTTCCCTGGTGGCGCAGCGGTTAAGAATCTGTCTGTTAATGCAGGGGACACGGGTTTGAGCCCTGGTCCGGGAAAATCCCACGTGCCGCGGGGCACCTAAGCCCTCCAGCCACAACTACTGAAGCCCTAGAGCCCGTGCTCCGCAACAAGAGAAGCCACCGCAATGAGAAGCCCGCGCACCGCAACGAAGAGTAGCCCCCGCTCACTGCAACTAGAGAAAGCCCGCGGGCAGAAATGAAGACCCAATGCAGCCAAAATAATAAATAAATTTATAAAATACATAACTTGTATGATATCCTTCTTTCACATAATACCTCACATTTTTCTTATTCCTTTCCTGATGCAAAAGACTGTATCTTTTGTTAAACATCCACATGACTGAAGACCCTGGAGCCCAGAAGTTTTTACCTGGCAGATTTAACTCCAACTAGCAGTGGTAACCACACGTACGTAATTCCCCTCCTGTGGCAGCACACTCAGGAGCAGCACTATGTTTTTATATCATTTGTCTATTTTTCCATTTCCTCTCTTTTTTTTTTTTTTTTTTTTTCCGGTACGCAGGCCTCTCACTGTTGTGGCCTCTCCCGTTGCGGAGCACAGGCTCCGCACGCGCAGGCTCAGCGGCCATGGCTCACGGGCCCAGCCGCTCCGCGGCATGTGGGATCTTCCCAGACCGGGGCACGAACCCGTGTCCCCTGCATCGGCAGGCGGACTCTCAACCACTGCGCCACCAGGGAAGCACCTCTTCTACCTCTTAATTAGGCTGTGCTGGAACCTCTAAGACTTCAATTAGCTATAACTTGAGTCTGAGCACAGAAGATTTCACTGATGTGTGTCTTAGAACTTCCATCTGAATACTGAACGAATCGAATGCACAAACCTGATTACACAGAAATGTTTTTTATAAAAGTACTCCTTCCTTGAACTCTGGGAAAGAAAAATATAGGACTCTGACCACAGACACAGAAAGGCAGATTTATACAGTTCCACATACCCCCTTAATTTATAGATACCATGGGAACTACTTTAAATTTATCCATATATTTTCAAAATTCCAACAACTGTTTAACGATCTTTAATCAAAAAATAAAAATGGTTAAACAGGAGAAAATTTAAATTTCATTTCTCATATTTCAGATTTACCTTTTATTACATTTGTTAACTGCAGTAAACAGAGACAAGAAATACCAGGACTGATCTTATGAAACCATGTCTCAGTTAAGTTTCTAGAATGTCCTGGGCTTCATGGAGACAGAACTTAATCTAAGTAGGAAAAAGAGTCTTGAATAATTTCAATGAGGAAACAAATTTATTCCTAGAATAAAACTGTTTTTCAAAAAATTGATCTTAGGGCTTCCCTGGTGGCACAGCGGTTGAGAGTCCGCCTGCAGATGCAGGGGACACGGGTTCGTGCCCCGGTCCGGGAGGATCCCACATGCCGCAGAGCGGCTGGGCCCATGAGCCATGGCCACTGAGCCCGCGCGTCCGGAGCCTGTGCTCCGCAGTGGGAGAGGCCGCAACAGTGAGAGAGGGCTGCGTACCACAAAAAAAAAAAAAAAAAAATTGATCTTAGAATAAACGATAGTCCTTTATGTTAAATGAATGTAGCTTTATGAGCAACAACAAAAACAGAAATAACTACCATAGCTTTCAGAGATTTTTTTCCATTCTAAAAGATATCTGGATTATCATGAAGTAACATTACAAGTGTAGTTTAATTGTAATCCATGAGAAAAATTCAATGTGAGGCTACAATAGTTACTCTTTTAACATTTCTTACCCAGAGACGCATTAAGATACTAACTGAGATGATGTGATCCTGGTCCTTGCAAAACCATTATTTTTAACTGATAGTTGTATCATTGGTAATTGTTTGGATTTTTATGACAATATGACATGATTTGATGTGCTATACTCCATCCCCCCAGGATTGAGGTTGGGGATAGTCCTTTGGTCTTACATACTGTACTATGGTTCCTTTAAAGAAGATTCATAGTCATTTGACTTGCCTCCTCCCATCTTTTTGCATTTCAAACAAACAAGTGAGTCACTCACGAATGCTGCAAGACTGGCTACTCATATTTTGGATGCTTGAGCATTTTGTTCAAACAAGCCTGGATATATGACGACTATTAATTTATCCCGGTAGAATTACTAATAGGCTTAACAAGTTGAACAAGATCTTATGCAGAATATTCAAAACTTAAGAAAAAGGAACCCGTCCTAGAAAGGGTAAAAAAAAAAAACGCAATCAGTCAGTCACATACCTGCACGTGTTGCAAGGACGCCTTTCATGGACCTCTCCTACACCACTGGAATTAATATATATTGGTAAAACATTTCTGGAGGGCACTTAGGTAACATGTAGCAAAAACCTCCATTAAAAATAAAGCTGGCTACCAGTGACCCAGAGATTTTACTTCTAAAAATTCATTCTTAGGAAATAATAGTTAAGTGTAGAAAGATATAGGTGCAAATATATGCACTGAGCACCTGTTTAAAATAGAAAGGCAGAAGACAAGGAGAAGAAGAAGAAGGGGAGGGGGGACGAGGAGGAGGAGAGAGAGTAGATGTCCAATAATAAGGGGATTAAGTAATATATATTTCCCTGTAATGGAATACAACACAGGTATTAAAAATTATGTATAGTTAATAACAGCTAAAGGTGTCATGACATGTTTACTTGAGAAAAAGCAATTAACAAAACAGCATATACAATATGCTATCATTGCATATGTCTGAGTATATTAAAAATTCTAGGTCGATCTATACAAAAAACGTTCATTTTTTTGGTGGGTGATGAGATTACAAGCATTTCTTTTTCTTTCCCGATGCTTCTGTGTTTCCTTGAAAATGTCTCTAAATTTTTTTTTTTTTCCTTTTTTGCGGTACGCGGGCCTCTCACTGTTGTGGCCTCTCCCATTGTGGAGCACAGGCTCCGGACGCGCAGGCTCAGCGGCCATGGCTCACGGGCCCAGCCACTCCACGGCATGTAGGATCCTCCCGGACCAGGGCACGAACCCGTGTCCCCCGCATTGGCAGGTGGACTCTCAACCACTGCGCCACCAGGGAAGCCTCCAAGAAATATTTTAAAGTCTAGCTTTATCTGGCCATGACTGGAGAAGTCATATCTGAGTAAATATTTGACAAATTGAAAAACAAATACTGATTAGATAATGGTTCGCTGTGGTATCCAAATGACCATAATACATTTCACACCTGCCATCCAATGTAAGACTAGGATCCAGCAGATGCTGCCGATGTGCTTGCCAGCCTCTCTGGTTCCGTGTGGTCACACTTATTTTGCATTTTAGTATGTCTCCTTTCAAGTTCCTTCTAGTATCAGTCAGTGATAAACTCTTTCACTCAGTAGACACATACTGACAAATTCTTATGTGCCCACTAGGCTGTCTACCCAAGCTACACAAGCTAGTAGGAGCAAGTCATAAGTTTCAAGAACTTGCAGATTCATTTGGGGAAACAGGCACACACACGAACAATTACGATAACATAATGCCCAAGAGGGGCGCACACAAGGTACTAACTGAGCAAGAGCAGAAACGGAAACTGCCTGAGAAGTGGAGAATTTAAATTGTCTGTCAAAAGGCTCAAAAACCCGGGATGACACTAAATGCTAAAGAATAAGCTCAATAAATAGAAGATATTTACAACTTGCCTCTAGACATGTTAGAGTGTATGTGTGTATGTGTAGGTATGTATGTTGTGTGTGTGTGTGCATGTGTGTGTGCATGTGTGTGTGTGTCCACCCATCTATCTAGAGAGAGGCATTTATTTTAAGGAATCGGTTCATGCGGCTGCGAGGGCAGGCAAGTCTGAAATCTGCAGGGCGGCCGGAGAGCCGGGGAAGACCCAACGTTATAGTCTGGAGGCAGAATTGACTCTTCCTGGGAGGACCTCAGTCTTTGTATCTTAAGACCTTCAAATGATAGGATGAGATCCTCCAGACACATTATGGAGGGAAACCAGCTGTACTCAAAGTCTACTGATTTCCGTGTTCATCACACTTGAAAAATACCTCCACAGCGGCACCTCGACTGGTGTTTGACCAAACATCTGGGCACCACAGCCTAGCCAAGTCGACACAGAAAATTAACCATCATGAACGCCAAGTCAGAAGAGTGGAATAAGAAACAGATACAACAAAGTAAGCAGTTCTTTGGTCCTTCATCTTCATGTTGTCGACTTTCCACCTTCCCTTTTTCTCCCCTAAATTCAGTGTTCGTTTCTCACTCCTTGTGTCTGCTGCCCTGGATGTGAGGGGGGAGGGCTTTCAGAAACCCTTGGCTTCTGCACCACGCCACAACAGACAGCGACTTAGCTTTCTAACAACGCAGAATCGAATTCTTGCATTGCTTTACTTCTGTGGCTTCAACTATCACCTCCACACAGATTAAACCCAAAATCCATTTCAAAAGAACTCAGGGGGCTTCCCTGGTGGTGCGGTGGTTGAGAGTCCGCCTGCCGATGCAGGGGACGCGGGTTCGTGCCCCGGTCCAGGAAGATCCCAGATGCCGCAGAGCGGCTGGGCCCGTGAGCCATGGCCGCTGAGCCTGCGCGTCCGGAGCCTGTGCTCCGCAACGGGAGAGGCCACAGCAGTGAGAGGCCCGCGTACCGCAAAAAAAAAAAAAAAAAAAAGCTAACAAGACTGCCCAACAAAACCAGTTCCTCCCTCCTGACTTTACGTCAACTGTAGCTGCATCAACATGCTATGCTACAGGTCACCCGCTCTCCACACCTGTTAGGCAGGCTTGTCCTTTGCCCCTTCCCACCGATGCCTAACACAGTGCCCAGCGCGTCATACCACACGGGTAGTTGAATGAATACACGGGTGTTACACCCAGTCAGTTGTCATTCTTGTAAATTCTATTCTAAAATACTGTCTCCTTTCTTTTTTGCTATTATCATTACACAAGCCAGACCACTTTAACCTCGTCCTCACTTGTTTTTAAACTCCTGTCTCAGGTTTCTATTTCATCTCGTACATTACAACACTTAATCTCCTTAATTAAAGGTATAATCCTATCACCCCTCTATTCAAACACCATTAATTTCCCTATTGTCCACTGAATCACAGCACCTTGTTTTTCTACCTAGCGACCAAGTCCCTCCCAGTGTGAGCTCCAGAGTCTCTCTGCAGTTATTCCACTACTGTATTCAGTCATGAGTTTAATAAATACACGGTGTCTAGCTGGGGGATGAATCGATCTGTAAAACAGCGCCAGCTCTCGATGCACTTTATCTGCAAGGACACACACAGTAAAGAAGGAACACGACATCAGGTGCAGCTGCTCTAAGATGGGTAGGTACAGGGTGCCGTGAGAACGCAGGAGAGTGGACAGGCACACAGGGATGGGGAACAGTACACAACATAGCTCAAATGCCACCTCCTTGAAAGAGTCAGTAGATTTAGTCAGACTGACAAACTATAGGAAAGGCCATGCAGTCAAAAACAGCAGCCGTTATCATTTGCGGGGTGAAAGTCAACAATGAATCAGAGTACGTTTATTTAACTAAAGATTCAGGAAAATCATCTATTATAACTAAACACAATTCAAATGGCACATCAAGTATCATGTCTGATTATAAAGTAAGGAGATGAATTAAACACACACACACCTCTAGGAACTGCTATATCCAGATAAATATCATCTTTTGAATTAATGATCTTGAGACATTTATTCCAGGAATAACTCTGGAAACTCTCACTCTATGTCAAAATGTTCAATACCTGAAGAGCTTGAACACACACCTTATCACCAGATTTCTTGCCAGAAATTTGCCAAAAGCAAAATCCATGCTCTTCAAAGGACAGCTTCACAGTAACGCCAGATATTATCAATACTGCTACACAATGAGATGGGTACAAGGATTTTCACTGCATCGTGGCTTGAAATGATAAAAATTGAAAAAGAACCTAAAAGTCTATCCACAGGAGGATGACGAAACAATGTGATGGGAGCTGTGAGGACAGACACCAAAGTGCTGACTGTGATTAACTCTGCAGAGGGGAGTGGCACCAGTGAGCGTGGGGAATAAAATCCTGTAGCACTGGCACCTTTTCAATGAGAATTTAATCATACAACTAATACACAAGCACAAACCAAAAATATAAATGTGCTAACAGATTCCAGATTCAATTTTTTAAAAATTCGACGTTTTTAGCAACAGCAATAACACTGGATGAAACACATACTCTCTCAAAATGACTATGGACGGAATATTTTCACTGAAATGTATAGAATAATATTTTTATCAGGTTTTTTTTAGACGTCAAATTGCATCTATTTGCAGTCATTAGCGTTCCAGAGCCGTGTTCCATGGGAAAACTGGTGTCAACATCCCTTTAAAGATGGCAATTCCTTAGCCAAGGCAAAGAACTAGAACTGCAACTCCAGACAGAACGCTAAATGCAGGAACAGGCAAGCAGAGTCCCGTTTCTGAACTTAATAGCACAAGCATAACAACCAAAGTGGAATTTTAAAATGCCTATTCCTGGGCTGTTTCAGAGTTCAAAGTCCAATAACAGTTTACAACAGCAACTCTTTAATTAAAAGCTTTTTGTAGGACAGTAAAAGGTATGTTCTACCATATAACAATGTCCTTCTTACTGAAATTAAAGAATATTTCTGGGGCTTCCCTGGTGGCGCAGTGGTTGAGAGTCCGCCTGCCGATGCAGGGGACACGGGTTCGTGCCCCGGTCTGGGAAGATCCCACATGCCGCGGAGCAGCTGGGCCCGTGAGCCATGGCCGCTGAGCCTGCGTGTCCGGACCCTGTACTCTGCAATGGGAGAGGCCACAACAGTGAGAGGCCCACGTACCGAAAAAGAAAAAAAAAGAAAAAAAAGAATATTTCTGTCTACAACTGGTCAATAGGAGGTAAAAGGAAGGAGAGAATCAAAAAAAAAAAAAAAAAAAAAAACAATGAAGCAACTTCTGGCATTGTTAAAAAAAAAAAAAAGACTGAAATACTGGAAAACTTCAACACTAAGAATTGCTTTTTGGGCTTCCCTGGTGGCACAGTGGTTGAGAGTCTGCCTGCCGATGCAGGGGACACGGGTTCGTGCCCCGGTCTAGGAGGATCCCACATGCCGCGGAGCGGCTGGGCCCGTAAGCCATGGCCGCTGAGCCTGCGCGTCCGAAGCCTGTGCTCCACAATGGGAGAGGCCACAACAGTGAGAGGCCCACGTACTGCAAAAAAAAAAAAAAAAAAAAAAAAAAGAATTGCTTTCTAGTCTACATCAAAATTTGGATTTTCATGTTTTGTCATCATGTGAGATAATGCAAAAATCATCTAAGTGAAGCCTGTGTTCTGCTGTATGTAAAAAATTACAGAGGATAGCATGACCATCACTCAACACAACGTAATTTCTCTTGGAAAGAACCAAATGGAAACGCGTATACTTGAGACATTATTCTAAAGAACAGGGAAAGAAAAGGAGGATAAAATGTCACTGTTTGGTCAACCACAATGTTTTCAATTCTCTTCTAGAATTTCATTCTCTCACCAAATCCCAAGTAAGTCAAAACGCAAAGCATCTAACAGAAAGAATTTCAGGCCCTTTAATTGCCTGTTCAAAGGAATGTATCTTTATTTTGTTCATTATCTTCTCTACTTTCATATCCTTTCCGTACTCTCATGAACATGAATTTAGAAAGGCAAATATCAAATGAACAACCGGAAAATATCCGTGATGTTCAAATCCTTCTGTTATACACCACCTGCCAATAGTAGTTGCATCTTAGGGAACAGGACTATGAAAAAAGTTCATTACTTATGGAATTCTATAATTGTAACAGCTAATATTTCACTCTTCCTATGAAGTCAGAAAGACATTCTAATACATGTTACACACTGCATGAAAACCTTAGAATCACTGGGAAAGAACTCTTACAATGGACACATATGCCAAGTGTTAACCAGCATGGACAGTCTCAACTTTAAACAAGACTCCAAGGAAAATATAACTCCTCTTTAAAACCCAAAGCAGAGAAATGCCAGCTGCATTCAGTGACCAAAGTCATACTATATAATTTCTGAAATCACCAGAAATTCTTACCCTATTTGTCCATTCTACCTGATGTCAGTTCATAGCATCCCAATGTGAGAAGTTCCTTAGGTATTTTAAGGAAAACAAACAAAAAATCCTCTTTCTTTACTTTGGATTCTAGAGATCATGTAATCTCATTCACCTACATTTCAAATGATAAAACTGTAGCCTAGAGAGGTGATATAACTTGCCCAAGTGTCATAGTGTCAAGCATTAGAAGGTAAAATCCTCAAAATTCCAACACTCTTCCAATGTCACCCACAGATACTGTTTCTGGATTTCTGTCTGAACATCCATGAGTGCACATAAAAGAACCTTAAGCAGCATAAGGCAGCTCCCATTCTTGAGGAATTAGTTAGTTTTTTTTTTTTTTTTTTGCGGTACGCGGGCCTCTCACTGCTGTGGCCTCTCCCGTTGCGGAGCACAGGCTCCGGACAAGCAGGCTCAGCGGCCATGGCTCACGGGCCCAGCCGCTCCGCGGCATGTGGGATCCTCCCAGACCGGGGCATGAACCCGTGTCCCCTGCATCGGCAGGCGGACTCTCAACCACTGCGCCACCAGGGAAGACCAGGAATTAGTATTTTTGTTGGACTTTAGAGATAGATAACATGAAAGGCCAGCCATTTTCTAATTTTTATTATTAAGTAGAAAAGAGAGACATTTGGAAAGAAAGGGATTTTTAACTCAGCCCAGAAATACAGGTACCATTTTACATACATAGAGAGGAAAGGACAAATGGTTCTAGGATAGAATATGACCCACGTCTATAGGTTTTTTCACACGAGCCAATCCCCGCTGCTCATTTCCATGGCCATGAAGCCAGCTCTCATCAAAGGAAGCATGAAATGAATCACCATAAATCCTCGACAGCCACAGGGAAAAGTTAAAGCAGTAGTTTAACAGACCCTTAGCAGTTACATCCTTGAATGCTAAGGACAATACATTACCCTTAAAGGTGCTGCAATAACTATGAATCAGCCAATGAAGAATTTTATCATTGCCTCCACCTTATGATTTTCTTTCCCCTTCATAGTTATTCCTCTGACCACCCACCACTCAACAATAAGATTTAAAAAGTAAAGCATTGGGGCTTCCCTGGTGGCGCAGTGGTTGAGAGTCCGCCTGCTGATGCAGGGGACGCAGGTTCGTGCCCCGGTCTGGGAAGATCCCACATGCCGCGGAGCGGCTGGGCCCATGAGCCATGGCTGCTGGGCCTGCGCGTCCAGAGCCTGTGCTCCGCAATGGGAGAGGCCACAGCAGTGAGAAGCCCACATAATGCAAATAAATAAATAAATAAATAAATAAATTTAAAAAAATAAAAAAATAAAAAGTAAAGCATTTAATTATTATCTGTGACCCAGGAAAATTAAAACCCACAGTATACTAACAGGATACTTCAGCTTTGTCTAGATCCAATGCCATCTGAAAGATGATGGTTTATTTCTAATATAAAATGGTTACAGCAAAAACATCTGAACAAAAGGGACATTGCAGGTAATTCAGAATCCTTTCCAATTCTTCCTGAAACAGATACTCACCATGGCTCAGCTTAAAGTACTACATATGACTCTCAAAACATGAAATATATTCCTTTTCAAGGACTGTCAAAAGTGTACATTTCCTAATTATGCTAAATACTAGATTTTGGCTATTCATACATTTTCAATGAGAAAGCTTGAGAAATAAGCAAAGTGGTTTCCCAAGGGAGAAAATATTTCACTAGAAAAAAAATATATTGTTATTTGGTCTTGTCCCATCAATATAAACAGACATTTATGTAGCTAAGATTTAAGTGGCTAGAACAATTTCTAAGACTCAGCATTTTTTTACCTCTTCTCTTTCTCCCTTCATTTTTATAGCTACAAAGGAAACTGTCAAGATTCATTTCTGGCTACAGAGATGGGGAAGCCCAGTTCCGTATAACACAATCGTTGCACAGTTCTAAAAGCTCTTCGTCGAGTTTTTTCAAAGTTCAAGTTAAAAAACAGAAGTTCATTTTCACTTTGGAAATCAAACTTGAAAGAAAAATGTGACCTCCCAGAATTTAGTTCCTTCCAAGGAACTCCCTCAAGGACATAAATTGTTAAGACATGGCCACTTGGGGAAAACATTTTCAAGTCTTGTTTGACAGGCGAAGCTACATGGGAGTTGACAGGAGTAATTTTTTTTAACAAGCTCAAGTCTGTCTTTTCTTTACATGTTCAAGATGATTTAAAAACATGTACTCTACCAAAAGCTTGCTGGATTCTATAAACAATTCAGATCCTTTTCCAGAGAATGCTGAGTGCAAGTGGAAAGGATCTTTAATGCTTTACATATTGTTTATTTAAAAAAAAACACACACACACACAATCTTCGAACAGAAATCAAATGTAAATGCATGCTCATATAAAACTGGTAAGTAAAAGCAAAAAAATAAGGATTATAATAAGTGGGTTTTTGAAACTGATAAAACTGCTGACCCTCATCCATTTAAACTCTCCTAGAAAAAGAGGCACTATAAGCAGCTGCCTACTACAAACACTCAGCTTGAAACGCTCTGCATACAGTTGCCAATTGCCCCACATGAACCTGCAAGGCTGCTGGTGGCTTCTCCTTCCCCGACCCGGCCTAGACCTCTCAACTGTAATGAGTGCCCACAGCCAAGATCCTGCTAAATAAGCACAAGACCTAAAACGTGCTCAGTCGCATACACCTATGCATCCTGGAAGCCACCCTACCCTCTGCTTCCAGAGCTTTATAACTCACACATCCTGCTATCACAAAACCATAACGTCTACCTTCCCTCCCCTCCAAAACGGAATTTGGAGGCCTGATTCAAATCATTCATGCTATAGATGAAGCCAGTGTCACACAGCTTAGGGAAAGGGTTCGGAGGACAGAAGAATGTTGATCTTGTATCCTGGTTGCCATTTATAATCCATTTTCCCACAGCAAATTCTCATGTGATGATTTGACCCTGAGGCACTGTAGGTCTGGATATCTATATTTCAGGTTGAACAGGATTTCGGGGAGGGTTGCCCTGTGTCCTGAGCCTGGTCATGCTTTGGAAACATGGTTTGTAAGAGGAAATGTACTACAAGTTCAAAACAACTTAAAAATTAACTTTTGTAACTTGATAGGTTTCTAAATTAGAGATTATGTGTGTAATAAAACCAACTCATTGGAACTCAACAAACCAAAACCCCTAACTTCATTTTATCTGATCCCAGTTTGAAAAGAGGAAAATGACATCAAAACTCACATCAAAATGTAACCAAAACACTATTTTTAGAGAACACACTGAAAAAATTTAATCCAATATTCTAGACCTTCAGAACTGAATTATCATGATATCCAAAACAATGATCTTAAAGTCCCACAATCAACCCAATTATCAAACCTAATTATCAGCTATCTAGAAAACTAAATCAACCAGAACACAATTAACCAGAACACTCATCAGGAAACTTTACAGTATTAGGGTCCAAACAAATAATTAAGTCCAAAGTCTTAACTTTATTAACACTTCAATTTTGAAATACACTCAGAAAAAAGAAGTTAAAAGTTTTTTAAAAATAGTAAGGGCGGGGCTTCCCTGGTGGCACAGTGGTTGAGAGTCCACCTGCCGATGCAGGGGACACGGGTTCATGCCCCGGTCCGGGAAGATCCCACATGCTGCGGAGCGGCTAGGCCCGTGAGCCGTGGCCGCTGAGCCTGCTTGTCCGGAGCCTGTGCTCCGCAACGGGAGAGGCCACAACAGTGAGAGGCCCGCGTACTGCAAAAAAAAAAAAAAAAAAAAATAGTAAGGGCCAATCCAAAGTACCTATCAGCTAATATTTCTTGTTTGTATGGGCCAGGCACTGTTCTATATATCTCATTTTATCTACACAACTACCATTAACACAATACCCATTTTACCAAGGAGAAAACACAGCACAGAGAGGTTAAGTAATTTATTCAAGGTCACACAGCCTGTCTCTTTACTAGGCTCTGTAGCCATTATCAAACTGCTTCAATTATCTTTGACCTCTCCAAATTACAGTGGATTATACTGTATGTACTAACAGCTAATTTATGGACAGCTTACGTAAATAAGAAAATAATCCATGGAAAAGCTGAGTTATATTGGGTAAAGCAAAATAGGATTCCACCACCAGCAACAGAACACCAAGTACTCAATACGTTTATGCTTGTATATTTTTCTCACATTTATTCAAACATGTAAGTCCCATCCGCAAGTAAAATTTCCCATGTCTGCCTCAAGTTTTCCTAGTTCCGTTTTTTCGTTAGGAGGCACTCACTAAAATATCGAAATGGGGGTTTTATGTAATCAGTATTTAGAAAGAATAATCCTCTCCCTTCAGATTTTGTTTAGAAACTGTGTCCCTACCCTACGATTGTGGTGAGTCACCTCCCTGCTCTCTAGATGCTGTTTAAAGTTCCTGGGAAAAGGGAAATCAGAGAGGCTGCCCTTAGCCCTGAGGACGATAAGCAAGCCCAGGGGGGCAGGTTATTAATCTCCAAAGAGCGAAGGCCAGCTAGCCCGTGTGCCTCTGAGGCACAGACTGGCAGGGTTCCGAGCCTCTCAAGGCAAGACTCCCGTTGTATGGTAATGAAGCGCCCGTTCATAAACCCGAACTGCCCCGGCAGAGGCGCAAGCTTGGTAAAGAGCCCTCTGGGGATTCAGCTTTTGCAGCCCCAGTCACTGCCCCAAGCACAGCGCAGGCTACAGGTCTCTAAGAAGATTCACTCCTCTGGCCCCTGGCCAGCTGATACTGCAGACAGTGGTTCTCAAACTCCAGCATCAGAATCACCTGGAGGGCTGTTGGCAGCACATTGCTGAGCCCACCCACACGGATTCTGACTTAGTAGGCCTGGGGTGGAGGCCAAGATTTTGCATTTCCAGCAAGTTCATGGGATATGCCGATGCTCCTGGCCCAGGAATCACACTCTGAGAACTGCTGATTTAAGTTAATGGTTATGGATCCCAATTCCCGTGGCCGCCGCCACCAGCAAGCACCACGCGGTTAAAGGTATTTTCCATTAACACAGGTAAATGTGCTAGAGAGTGAAGTATCAACCAGCTAGTCTCCTCCATCACTAACAAGTAAACTAAGCCATTTCCTTGAGGTATAGGCTTGAGATAGCATGTTACAGTGTCACAGTATTTAAGTACAGCAGGCTTGGGGAGAGAAGGGAAAGGCAAGAAGAGAATTTGCCCCCTTAACTTAGCACTAAATAAAAATAAGCCTGGGGTTTCCCTGGTGGCGCAGTGGTTGAGAGTCCGCCTGCCGATGCAGGGGACACGGGTTCGTGCCCCGGTCCGGGAGGATCCCACATGCCGCGGAGCGGCTGGGCCCGTGAACCATGGCCGCTGAGCCTGCGCGTCCGGAGCCTGTGCTCCGCAACGGGAGAGGCCACAGCAGTGAGAGGCCCGCGTACCGCAAAAAAAAAAAAAAAAAGCCTGAAATTGAATTTGTTCCTATATCACCTCTCTTCTGACACTGATCATGAATGTCTGGCAAAGGAAAAGAGACCAGAAGATGGAACGCATTAACAAAAAGACTTTGTATTTAGAGACGAGAGCACCTTTCATCAGCGCAGCTCAACCAACCAGGCAAACTTTATTAATTCTCTACAGATTCACAAGAGCACTGTCACATGGGCTGCTAATTCACCTCCATGGGTCATGCCACTGGGCTAGTGGCAAAATGATTAAAAATTACCAGAATAAAATAGAAAATACCTATCAACCCCTAGGCATATTCAGAAATTTTTCAATATTAAAATGAACTTAAAAGTTCACAAAAATTAACTAAAATTATTCAAATAAAATGTTTAAACACAGAACTCACCTATACCAAATTTTGTCTCTACCACTTACCAGTTCTGTGACCTTGGGCAAATTACCTTACCTCTGTGCCCCTCAGTAAAATCAGTAAAGTGGGCGTGGTAACGTCTCTCTTACACAGTTTTTATGAGGATTAATGAAGCTGGCCCACAGTAAGTAGCCTACAAATGTTAGCTACAAATGTCATCCCATCAATGTTAATGTAAATACTTATTATTAAGCGGACTGGGCAATTTACAAGCAATATATTTAGATTATATGAAATGTACTAATGGCACTCAAAGACCTTTCTCCCACCCATTACACACCTTCATCCCCTGCCACCGTTATCATGAGTGAATTTGCCCCATCCCCCTATTTTTCCACAGACTATTCATTTTTCAACGAACCCATCCAACATTTACAATAAAAGGAACAAGGTTAATCCTCATCTTTCCACAAAACAAGAACCAAAGTTGCAGCAAGAGATAGTTGACAGACCTTTGTTTTTAAATATTGTTGAGCTTAATCTAAACAGACCACATATGTTGCCAAGACAAGGTGCCCGCCAAGGTGAGAAACCTTGAGACAGATTTCTAATTGCCATTTTGGTTAAGGGAAAAGGGAAATATTACTTGTGTTTCAAGGGAAAAAGAAATGTAACTTCAGAGGAAAAACAGCAACATAGTATTTGTTAGTACCAACAGGAAGGCAGCTCAACTAAAGAACCAAAAAAGAAGGAAGGAGACAACTATCTCTTGACTCAACGATCTGTTTGCTGCAAGGATACAGAGAACCCTCGTATTGGGCAAACAGTCTTAGACATAAAATATGATGAATTTTTCAAGCAGATGGGGATAATGACAAAGACTTAGCAATCCACTGGACTAACGGATAAAACTCCAACACATCCTCTCCTAGACACTACTCATGAGTACAATTGACAAGTTCTCAAATAACTAAACACAGAACAAACCCTAGGAAGCACCAGGAGAAAAAAGAAAAAAATTCTGTCTGCTTGATAACTCTTGTGTGAACACACAGACCCCTGGGAACATCATAAGGACTTCACTTGGGAGCCAAAGCAAAGTAAGAGATTGTCAGAGAGATGCACCCCAATGCTTCTCCTATTTAAAACAGCCTCTAGATGTCAATGACCTGGGGGAAATTCTCACAATATAAGCTAGGTTTTAAAAGATCAGGACAAAAAATTATATAGCAACAGTGATGTTCCCCGTTCTGTTAAAAATGCTATCTATTGCTATACTTATAGATAGATCCATACATATTTATTAACCAGAAAAAAAAAAAGAGGAAATGGACACTCCCTAGGTTGTAATACTTTTTCTTCTTTATATTCTCTGTACTTTACAGGTTTGAAATATGTGATGAATATACATTATAATTTTATAATCAGAACTATTTGATGGCATACTTTGCAAGGCTGAAAGCTTTGTACGCGGGCCTCTCACCGCTGTGGCCTCTCCCGCCGCGGAGCACAGGCTCCGGATGCGCAGGCCCAGCAGCCATGGCTCAGGGGCCCAGCCGCTCCGCCGCACGTGGGATCCTCCCGGACCGGGGCACAAACCCGCGTCCCCTGCATCGGCAGGCGGACCCCCAACCACTGCACCACCAGGGAAGCCCCAAGGCTGAAACCTTTTTAATGTACTTTTATTTACACAAAACTACACGGTAGGCTGTGTAATTCAATGATTAAGCTTCTGAGTCTACACTCATGAATAATGTTTAAGTTAGTCATTTCTGTACTAATTCAGTACCAACCTTTGGTCTTAAGCAGGCTGACAACCTGGAAAAAAATAACTCAAATGTCCATAGTTGCTTCATTCAAATGTCTATGAGTGTCACTCTGCACTGTACTCTGCACTTAAGGTAGATATAACCAAGACAGTGAAGTTAAAAATACCAAGCAGACCTCCAGATCATATGCATTTATGTAGTTAATGAAGTGACTATCTCAGAGTAAAACATTCCACACTAAAATTCAAATGCAGCCCTATATCAGTAATAGTCCTCTCCCACGTCAGGAAGTAATTCACATGTAGCACACTGGATATCCAGACAAAAGGCAGAAAATGCCCACTTTTAAATAAACTCAACTTACAGTGTTCATACATACATTTAACAGAAGCCCCTCCTCCCTTTTCCTTTGTTAATACAGGAAAAGATTAATCATCTCTTGGGAAGCTCATATTTTAAATGTATCTAAATCAAAACACTGGCAATAAAAAACATTTAAGAAGGTGCTTAGATTAACAATCCATTTCAAGGTTAACTAATCTTGTTTTCCTCAAATCAACTGCATTCTCTGACAAAAAAGAGAGTTAACTTCAATTTTACAAATAAAAAAGAAACTGGCTTAAAAGACATATAGAAAAATAATGAAAATAATCACTTTGGATCACATACACAAATAAACAAAGGCAATAGGACAATCCAGAAATTATATATCGATAGGTAGCAACGAAAGGAAAATAACATAAATTAACATTTTTATGTTTGCATGAAGAAATTCTGGAAGAATACAGAGAAGTTAATAAAGTGGTTATTCTAGTGCAGTGGGGGAGGACAAGGCAGAAAGGGAACAGAAGCAGGAGTGAGACTTTTCAATGCATTAACTTTGTACATATTTTTTTCAACAATGTAAATGTATTGCCTATTCCATAAATTAAATGAAAAGTTATGCTAAGATTATTTGGAATGCATGATTTTCCACCAACCTTAGCCCTTGTATAATGCAGAAGTAAAGAATCCCAGCTGTAGAGTCAGGCTACCTGGAGCTCCCTGAGTTGCCACCAGCTAGCTAAGTACAGCTGGAACATCCTGAGAGATGGAAGGCGGCGCCCTTGCCTAGATCATGGTCACAGCAGCCAGCCCATCAGCGGGCAAATGGCAGAGCGCCTCAACGGTCGTTCTCAGATGCCAACATAGGCATAAGTTGGCTGTGCACAGCATAGCCTCCACTTAACTCGATTTCCTTTGCTATACATTGTGTTCTCTGAGTCCTCAGAACATTGCATCGGATGTCTAATATAGCCATGTAGCAAGCCCCCATTTTATTCTACCATGTGTTACTGCCGTTTTAATCAGCCAGTTACTGCACAATCCTCCACACAGTACTTTACCAGCTTTTAATCTGAAGGGGTAAAAAGTAGAGGAAAAGAACAGGAGAGGATTTCCCTGCAGAATAACCAGAAACAGTTGTTAGTTCTCCCCAAGCAAGACACTGCTTTCCTCTGGGGATGTGGGTGGGTAATTTCTTGTGAAACAAATCAGAAGAATAAGCGAAAATAAAAGAATACTAATGGGGCTTCCCTGGTGGCGCAGTGGTTGAGAGTCCACCTGCCAATGCAGGGGACACGGGTTCGTGCCCCGGTCCGGGAGGATCCCACACGCCGCAGAGCGGCTAGGCCCGTGAGCCATGGCCGCTGAGCCCGCGCGTCCGGAGCCTGTGCTCCGCAACGGGAGAGGCCACAACAGTGAGAGGGCCGCATGCTGCAAAAAAAAAAAAAAAAAGAGAATACTAATGGAAGAAAATTCCCACCATCCCACAGGGGAAAAAAAAATCTTATTCCAGAAAGGAGGAAATAATGTTGTCAATAATGGTTAATTCCTTAATATCTACTTACACACTGAATCATTGACACCATATGGTAAAGTACCTGAAGAAGGACCCTGTTCCTCTTGTACCCCTCACAACTCAGCACTAGCAGAATAACCCCAAATACACTTCATGAATGGAGGACTAGCCCGCCATCTTCAATGGACCAGATTCCTAACACATAACACAGACTGGTGTTTCCAAAACTCGGTTAATCAGAATCACCTGGGGGTACTTGTCAGCCAGGCATGTTCCTGGCCTCACCCCAGACTTGCTGACTCAGAGTCTCCAGAATCTCTGGGAATCTGTTTTTAAACAGGGCCCAGGTGCATCTGATAACTCAGAAAGTGTGGGAAACACGAGGTGAATGAAATACTGCTAACAACTGCTCTACGTCCCAAGATGCCCAGGGAAAGCTGAGGTCTGAGCAGCTCCCCTCAAGTTCTGAGTGGGGGTGTGAAATCGGGTAGGAGCAGGGTTTAGGTGCTGACAGCTCCCTGGGCATCTGGGGTAAAGGGGATGCTCTTAGAGCTAAGCACCCAGTGGGAGCTGAACTGGGTCTGCAGTTGCTACAGGAGAAAGGAGGAAATGGAGGTGAAGAGGGCTCTCAGACATCCTCATAAAGGCCCCGGGAGAAAGGCTCGCTCCTCCAACCCCAGCTCCACAGGCCAGACCCCTGGGAGGCAGAAAGAAACCACCACCCTTCCCACCTTCCTGTCAGGAACCACGTGTACTTTAAGATCCTGGGCAGAACTCTCTGGTTTTCACATGAGAAGCATCTGTATGTTTATCTCTGACCAAAGCTTCATCTTCTAGGCTTCAGTGAGCGGCCTCAGACGGACTGGGCCACCTGCAGTAGTACATGAACATCCATGTACCTTCAGATGCTAACTCAGCCTTCACTGTCATCAAAATAACAGCAAAGGCTATATACACATTAGCTGTGTGCCAAGCACTGTGCTAAGTACTTCAGAGGCATGTCTCAAATTTCTTGGCTATATGCTAATAGTTTGAGAGGTTTCAAAACCAAAAAAGAAGGAAAAGGGAGAAGATGAAAAGACTTAGAGTTTCCCCCAGTCCGCCCCCACCAGACATTTGCCAGGTTTCTGCCATATCCTCTTAGCATCAGCTTTCCTCATCTGAGTACAAAATATCATGACTTGAGGAGAGACAGTACCACAGAATGGCTAGGACAGGCTCTGGACACAGGTCTGCCTGGGTTCAAATCCCAGCTCTGTTGCTTACTAGCTGTGAATGTAGACAAATTATTTGTGGCTTAGCTGCATCATCTGTCAAACAGAAATAATAATGGTATCCATTTCCTGGAGTTGTTGTACATAGTAAAGTGTCTGGCCTATAGCAAGTGTTCTGACATTAGCTGTCCTTACTATCAGACAGTACAAAGTTGCCGAAAAGACAGCCCAATACCAGAAGCTGGAATTGTGCTGCTGCCTAGATATTGATACCACTAATGTCATTTCTCGGTTGGAGTGATGCTAAATGCTCTCACAGACATGTCATTTAATTCACAAGGAAAGGGACTGAGGCTGGGACCTCCAGGGCCTTTTCTCAGAAGAGTCCTCATTCAAAAACAGATGCTCCATCTCTTTTGTTCCATTTGTCTAAAGTGCTGCTAAGGCGTGCAGCACAAATGTAACATCCTCTACCACAACCGAAACATCATCCAGCACCATCCTGCTGATTTTGAACTTCAAATCTTGCAAAATTAATTCATTCCAGCATATAAACCAATTTGAGGAGAAATAGAGTTAAATAAATAAGTTACTAGGTGCTTAGTTAGGTGCAAACCATTTTATTTTATACTTAAAATGTAATTTTTAACACATATTAGAATGATAGCCAGAGGAAAACACTGCGTTATTCTTCTCTGTTTCTAAATTTTCTTCCAAAGTATTAAGACTCTCAAAGATCTCTCTCCTATTGTGTAAGTTTTTTCATTTGCTAGTCCCAATCCTAACACAATACATACAGATCAAATTTTAATACTGGCTCTTCCTCTCATATAGCGGAAAACTAGATAGTTGCTAAATAAATCATTTCAACCTAAATGTAGGTAGCTTTTTAAACCAAGTAATTATAGTTTCAGTACCCAGGAGTCGAAAAGTAGATTGATGTTTTGGCTTAAACGATATATGCTCATAATATTTTTCAAAAATAACGCTCTTTTTAAGAACTCTAACATATGGCAAATGCGTTTAAACAGTTCTCTTTCCAAAATGATGTTATCACTTTTCAAGGATGAAGAGGAAGCTATGAATGGACTGTGGGCAGGATATACGCAAATTTGAAACAAGTACCTACCTGATCTGTTTGGAAAAGTACTAAGCCCTCAAGATGCGAAGCTCCATGCGCTCCACGTGGGTAAAATATGAGTTAAAAGAGTCCATATGGTCATAAAGAATTGATTTTAGACACAAACACTTTTTTAGATGCCTAACGATAAGAATCAGAGAGAGATTATTGATCAAAGTTGTATTTACAAGGTCATCTGAGATACTACTATTATCAAATAGTAACCCCTCATTAGCACCTCAAAATGCCAAAATTGGAAAGGCCCACAGAGGTCATTTTAGACAAAGTCTCTATTTTACAGATAAGGAAAGGAGGTTTTGAATAAATTACTCCAGATCTGCATTAGAAAATGGCAGAGGGAGGCCTTCCCCGGTGGCGCAGTGGTTGAGAGTCCGCCTGCCGATGCAGGGGACAGGGGTTCGTGCCCCGGTCTAGGAGGATCCCACATGCCGCGGAGCGGCTGGGCCCGTGAGCCATGGCCGCTGAGCCTGCGCATCCAGAGCCTGTGCTCCGCAACGGGAGAGGCCACAACAGTGAGAGGCCCGCGTACCACCAAAAAAAAAAAAAAAAGAAAGAAAGAAAATGTTAGAGGTGAAGCCAGACTCAAGTCTCCCAGTTCTCAACCCAACGAGCTTCCCTGTCTATTTCAGCACTCCTCCCGGTGCTCTAAGAACACAAGGGCACTTGTTAAGCATACTGGAGACTCCCGCTCAACAGCTTTGGAAGGGTCTGGGAATCCGTAACTCAAACGAGAGTTCCAGGCAGTTCTTAAGGTCAGGCAAGTATGGGAAACACTGCTTCATCTCCTGCGGCCTCCTAAACCTGAGGTGCAATCTGGCCGCTCAGCTGTCAGTTTCTATTAACACATTTAGGGACCATCCAGGGATTAGAGGTCGGTGGAGACCTCATTTCCACGCCAACATCCTCCCCAGCATGTGGTATGTTTCAATGAAAGCAAGTCTTATGCCAATGTCACAGAAATAACAAACATTCATCAGCAGGCAAGCAGGCACAAAAACAATCACACAACCTGTTCTTAAGAGTGAAATCTGTATTGTCTTCCCAACTCTGACAAGCACCTTGCATGAAAGATTCATTCTGAGAAAAAAGCAAAGATACCCTGACATCAGGACCAGTCAACCCTCTCTCTGGTTGGGTCAGGAGAGCAGTCATTGTGAGTTAGGACAATGCAGTTTGACACTTAAAGCACCACCCAGAAAGTATTAGGCTATAATGTCTGCCTAATACAGACAATACAAACCCATACCTTGTTTATGCAAAAATAGTGCCCATATGATCTTTCTGTCAGCAAGTTATCTTGAATGCCATTTATCTCACCTATAAAAATTGTATACATTCTACCAAGGCCATCACGTATGGGTGCACATGCTGAGAACCACACGGAAGCACAGTTAACATACACTAAGGTGTGAATGGTGCCCCTAAGGTGTGAATGGTACCCAACAAACCTCGCTAAACTTACAACGCTTCTAGAATCTAAGGGGGAGAAAAATCTGCTTTTCTGGAACTATAAGGGAAAAAAGCCAGCAAATCATCTTTTTTCCAAATCTGTTTTGACAATTACATTTCGTATTCACCCAGGAAGCACTGTTAAGGTGAAGTTTGGGACTAGAAATCAGAAGACTCAATGTTTGTATATGTATACCTCTTACTAATTCCAGAACTTCCATTTCTTTGTCCATAAAACGGATATACTACAACCTGGCCTTCCTACCTCGCAAGAATTGAAAAACATTCTTTCAGTTATAAAAGTGCTACATAGTATAATGTTATTATTAATTATAAAAAGAAACAAATCACTCAGGGTTTAAAAATAATACAGGGCTGTTAGATTGAGTGCCTACTGATTTCTGTATAGAAAAGTCTGTTTCGAATATTTACAGAGCCAAGATGTTAACTACCCAGATTTCTGGCCACTGTCACTATTCTTTTTTACACGGGCCTCTCACTGTTGTGGCCTCTCCCATTGCGGAGCACAGGCTCCGGACGCGCAGGCTCAGCAGCCATGGCTCACGGGCCCAGCCGCTCCGCGGCATGTGGGATCTTCCCAGACCGGGGCACGAACCCGTGTCCCCTGCATCGGCCACCAGGGAAGCCCCCACTGTCACTATTCTTAATGGGAACTTATTTTGTCAGCAGAATTAACGACATTTGACTTTAATGGAAGTATACTCATAACCTTAAAGAGGCAGAAAGTTTACTTTTTCATTTGTTTTTAAAGTAATTGTTGGGACTTCCCTGGTAGCACAGTGGTTAAGAATCTGCCTGCCAATGCAGGGGACATGTTCGATCCCTGGTCCTAGAAGATCCCACATTCCACGGAGCAACTAAGCCCATGTGTCACAACTACTGAGCCCGGGGGCCACAACTACCGAAGCCTGCACACCTAGAGAAGCCACCGCAATGAGAAGACCGCACACTGCAACAAAGAGTAGCCCCCACTCACCGCAACTAGAGAAAGCCCATGTGCAGTAACAAAGACCCAACGCAGCCAAAAATAAGTAAACAAAATGTTCCCTTTAAAAAAATAAATAAATAAAATAAAATAAAGCAATTGTCTTGTTCATGCAGACTTGCAGCAGTCAGTATAACAGTCCCTCCCAAAGGTTTCTGTAGTTATTCTTCCTGACACTGAGCACTAAGAAACTAAATATTAGTTCAGTTCAAATATCGATTGAGCTGTCACATTCCAGGCACTGTTTTAAACTTTGGAAAAACAAAGATGCAACCATCCTTGACCTCAGGAGCTTGCTATCTAGCAGAGGGGAGCAGAAATGAATAGAGGATTTCAGCCCACACTGGTAAATGTGGGGATGGAGGGACTGAACAGATGCATGCCTACACTGGATGCCATGGGAACCCTCCCTCCAACCTGGTGGTGTTGGGGGAAGCATTAGGGGAGTTTTTAAGGATAAGCAGGAGGGAAAAAATGATGTATGCTATCCCCAATTATAACAAAAAATTATTTTGGATGACTACCTATGAGATTTTGAGGAATGGCAAACTTGACTAAATACTTCTCAGAATTATTGAGGAAGGACTGGCCCACAGGACTAAAATGCTGTTTCTGTATTGGAAAGATAAAAGTGTATACGTTTTTTAAACAGCTCCACTCACACCCTTGATTATAGTAGAGACCCATCAGGCAGTGAAATATACACTGCTGCTGCACTCTGGCTTCTGATAAACTGTTCAGTTCTGTTACTTGCTCCTTGGGAGACTCATTTCAAGGTTTATCTGACAAGAAGGATGAAATTAAATGGTCATTGTCATCCTTGGGACTGTTTATGCAATGTATCTAAATTGTTACCCATTCCCAGGTAACCCTAAATGGGGCAGGATATATGCAGTGGGACAGGAGGCGAGTCAATCAGGTCTGGGCTCCAGGCCCAGCTGTGCCATTAGCCCACCATCTAACCTGGGGCTAATCACTTCAACTCTCTTGGATTCGATTTCCTCCCTTGTTAAGAGTTAATGAAAGAGATGTCCTTTACAGGCAGTTTCAAGTCCAAAAGTGTATGCGTCCATTCTAATGTAGCATGTTATTCTCTAGACCTGCCTAAAAGGGGACCAAAAAGACTTCAAAATGTAGCTTTTACACAGGAACAAGACATTAAAAAAAAAAAAGAAGCCTAACAGAGTCTAAATAAGATGAATGCATAGTGTTTCAATGCGTCTTAGCATATAAAAAAGTTAAGTGTGTGAAGGTGAAAAACCACAAAAACACCATGTCTTTATAGTTCAGCTTTCTTCTCTATATGTGTACTTCTACTCTCAGACATAATTATATTCAATAAAAGCCTTCCTTCTCCATCATTAAAAAAAAAGGATGAGCCAGGTTTTGCAGTATGAAATCAAAGCCAAAGATTCAAAGAAACTTGTGAAATGTTTTCAAGAGAGTTACTTCAGTCACTAATTAGGACAACCTTAGTTAATTCAGGGAATTTGGGGGATTTTGACTATGAACCTTAGCTATTGGTGCATATGTATGAAAAGAGAGAAAAGTGATATGTTCAAATGTAAAACAAAACTGGCAAAAGAAGGAGTTCTTGACCTCCAGGGAGTTTTTTCTTGTCTTTCAGTTCCCACAATAGATCAGTTCACCTAGCAGTCAGATCTGCCTCATCACAGCATTCCTCAAGGGTGAAATTCTCCTTCACCTACACACAGACACTCTACACGGGAAAGGCATAGAAGCATCTAGTGATTACTGAGATGACAATGACACTCCACTAAGACAGTATATCCTGATGCATGAGGTCAGCATTCACATTAAGTAGATATATTCTTGTTATGTCCAACAACTTTATGAGACCACTTTGACTTTTTCCCCCCTTTCTAACTTTTTTTTTTTTTGGTGGGGGAGGAATGGGGGGAACTCTCCCTGGTTGAGAACAGCCCACAACTTATAAGGATGTGTTGACAGCAATATCAGAGAGATGAACTGTAAAATGTAAAACCATCACATAACTTCACAACTTGGAGAAAGATGTATTACAGCAAACAATCTCACCAGTGTTAAAGTACTAAAAACTTGAACTGTTCCAGTTGTAAAGTGGTAAAATATAGCTAAGCTTTTCTAGCAAGGATGGAAAAAGAATGTAAACCAGCTATTCAAGATTGCATATGAAGTGATCCTAAGAGACAGTATTTCATCCAGAGCTGCTGAAATCTAGGCGTGTTTTACACCAACACCTACCCTCCCACCCTGCAATTCATCAACCATCTCCACTTTACCCTTTACACTGAGGAATATGACCAAGTCCATGTACCAAAAGGGGAGAAACCACATAAACATCACACTGAAAGTTTGTCTACTTTGGGCCAACAGGAAATTCCAGTTACTTCATTCACTGGAGCTGGTTAAGCTGCTGAAATGAAATAGATGCTTGGAGAGATCACTACCTCAGGACAGAGACTTGATTTTCAGAGTTGGAGGAGTTTAGACAAAAGACGAATGGGATGCTGAGTCTCACTACAAGGTCAAGGCTCCCTGAATTATAAAGAGCTGGTGGGTGAGTGAAGGGGCCGGGGGTCGGGAAGAGGCAAAAATTAGCACCAAAAAAGAAAACTCTGAACTAAAAGCGGACTTTTGTTTGTACTTAGGTAAGAGCACCGGTCAGAGAGGTGAATGCAGCCCCAACGCTCGCTGAGATCCTCAGAGATTTTCACAAACGGATCCTCCTGAAGTCTCAAGGACCAGAATCATAGTAAGGCCATACCTATGTGGTACCCTGCTTCTGCAACAGACCACCTTTCCCAGACCCTTTTCCCACGACCTCGGCTCCTCCTCTGCCTACAGCGCCCCCGGGGCTCCTCTCAGCCTCCCCCACACACAAACAAGAGGGAAGGAGCGGACAGTGGGACGGGGCCAGCCCAATTCTCACACTCCATCAGGGCGCCCACTCCTTCGAGGCGGCCGGGAACCTTCGGAACCCGAGAACAACACACGCGCCCGCCACCTGCACGGCCGCCGGGTCTCGGGTCTCACCGTCCCCACTCGAGAGCCCTACCCTCGCGCTGGGTAGGGGCTCCGGGGTTCCGCGCGGATGCCCGAGAGCCGGCTCGGGGCCGCCAGGGGGCGGGAGGGAGCAGCAGGCTGGGCGCCTCCCCGCCTCGTTCCCCTCCCCCGAGCCGCTTGCCACTCACGGATTTTCACTCGGCGGTGGTCGAGGCGCGCGGTGGAGGCGTGCAGGGCGTCGAGGCGGCGGTGCAGCGCTGCGGTGCGGCGGCCCAGGGTGGCCGCCTGTCCCTCGAGCTCTCCGAAGATGTCCCCGGCGCAGCGCGACAGGTCGGCGAGTTGCTCCAGCAGGCAGACCAGGGCGTGCGAGCTGACCTGCTCCAGCGAGCGGAAGAGCGGCGCGCCCGCCGCCCCGGCCGCCTCCGGCTGGCGCAGCCGCGCGGGCTCCACGGTCCTCTGGTGGAAGGGCATGGCCGGGCCGGGCGGCGCGGGCGAGCGCGGCACTCAGTCCGGCCCCCGTCGGCGCGGGGCGCCAGTCCGCATCCAACACAAAGAAAAGTCCGGGCGGCGGCGGGGCGCCGAGGGGGCAGCCGGGAGGCTCCTACCCGCCGGGGAGCGGCGAGGCGGGCGGGCGGGACGGACCGACGGGCGGGCGGGCGGGCGGCGAGGAGGAGGAGCGGCGGCCGCCCGGGGAGCCGCGGGGAAGGGCTCCGGAGGGTCCGAGCGGCGGCCGCCTGGCGCCCAGCGGCGCCCTTCCAGCCGCCAGGGTTCCCGGGCCGCGCGGCCAAAGGAAGTTCGAGGAGCAGCTCCCGGGCTGGGGGCGCGGCGGGCGAGGCAGCGAGCGGAGACGCGAGTCCCGCTGAAGTTTGCAGGGAGGCAGGAAAGAGCCGGCGGCTCCTTCCCTCCCTCCCGATTGGAGAGGGAGGAGGAAGCGGGGGAAGTGCCGCCGACACCGGGCGAGAGGGAGGGGAGGCGAAAGAAAGGAAAAGGGGAGGAGAAAAGGGCCGGCCCGGGGAACCACCTGCGGCTCCCGCGGCCGCCGCGCCCAGCGCTCGCGGGGAGGTGGTGGCCCCGCGCCTGGCCGTACCCTGGCGGACCGGGCACGGCCGCCCGGTTCGGGGGTTCCCACGTCGCCGCCCCACTCCCGTCAAAGCCCCCCCGGCGGTTGGGCAGAGCCCTCGCGCGATCCCCGGCCCCCGCGCTGGGAGGGGTGGGGCGCCGCGGGGCGGAGGCACGAGGGCGGCGGCGGCGAGCCCAGCTCCGGCTGCTCACCTGCGCTTCTGCCCGCGGGGCCCGGGTCAGCGCGCCCCGCCCGCCGGCGACCCCCCGGGGCCTCTGTGGGTCCCCCTAGGCTCTCCCAGTCCCCCTCTGGGAGGCGGCCACGGCTTCCGGGCCGCTTCGGTGGATCTAAAAGAGGACCTCGTTAAATCGCCCAGTGGCCAGAGGTTCTGTAGCCGACTAGGAGTGCGCGCGTGGGGGCGGGGAGGACTCTAAGGACTTCTTTTTGGAGGTGCTTCAAGTGAGTTTTTCTTAGCAAAATGGCTCCTCCTGTGGCTCCCTCCCCTCCATCTGGAAGGGTCCTACAGAAATGTGCTGAATCTGGGTTTCTTGCCCCAAGCATGTGAGACGGAGAGAGAGAGGGAGTGTGTGTGTGTGTGTGTGTTGGGGAAGTGGGGAGCGGGGGTGGGGTGGGGACGGGGGAGAGGGCGGACCAGAACCTAGAACCCTAAATTCGGTGCCTGGAAGACGTTTAAGCTAAATGCTATTGAGATCACGGTCATGGGACACCCCACTAACTCAAACCTTCTGGTTAGAAGTATTTGAGGAGACTGAGTCCAATACCCCCGAAGCTCAGATCTCACTGGCCTCCTCGCTATGTTTGCTCAGCTTCGGTTTCTGCCCCCCAAGTGACCCGAATTGCTGGGCTGTTGGGTTGCAGTTTGGGAATCAGTCTCCCAGAGCTGTGCTGATTGTACTACAAAGTGGATTCCCTTTCTCTGGGAGACAGGAGAAGTGCAAGACAAACAGGCCCAAGGGAGCACCTTCAGATGAAAGTTAATAGAAATGGGTTTTGCCCACAATATGGGCAAATAACAGTCTCATAGCTCACCCACTCTGACAACCTTCGGGTTATTATGAGGCACAAAGGAACTGCTGCTGTCCCTGAAAAAAAATGCTTTGAAATTTATGAAGCACCGTATAAACATCAGGTACAGTATACAAGTCTGTGATTCTCTCAAGAAGTATGTTTTGAGGGCCTGTGTGTGAAGCCTGGCTAGAAAATTAAGATACAGTCAGCAAAGCTGGCTCCATCCCAGCCATCAGGGGGCTCCCGGTGCAGGGAACCAGAAATAACATTTTGAATTCACAAATAATTCACCTATTTATACAATTCAGCGGATTTTAGTATATTCAGTGTTATGCAAACATCACAATTTTAGAACATTTTAATCACCTCCTCCTCTATCCACACCCCCCCCCACCACCAAAAAAACAGTTCTCTTCAATACTCGTCTTTTTGTTGCTATGTATCTGCCTCTTTTGGACATTTCATATAAAGGAAATTACACAATATGTGCCCCTTTGTGTCTATCTTCTTTTGCTTAGCATCCTGTTCTCCAGGTTCATCCATGTTACGCCCTATATAAGTGCTTCAGTTCCTTTTATGGCTGAATAATGTTACATTGCATGGATATACCACATTCGTTTAACTATTCATCCGTTGATGGACAGCTGAGTTTCCACTTTGGGGCTATTATAAGTACTGCTGCTATGCACATTCATGTACAAGTTTTTGTGTGGATATAGGTTTTCATTTCTGTTGAGTATACACCCAGGAGCAGAACTGATGTGTCACATGGTAATTATGCTTAACTTTTTGAGAAACTGCCAGACCATTTTCCAAAGTAGCTGCACCATTTTACATTCCCACCAGCAGTGTATAACGGTTCCAGTTTCTCCACATCCTCACCAATACTTGATACTATCTTTTTAATTCTAGCCATCCTAATGGTTGTGAAGTGGTATCTCATTGTGGGTTTGATTTACATTTCCCTGAAAGCTAATGATTTGGAGCATCTTTTCATGTTCTTATTAGCCATTTGTTTCTCTTCTTTGTAATAAGATAGCATACATTTGTGGAGAAATGTCTGTTCAGAAATTTTGTCCATTTTTGCGGTATGCAGGCCTCTCACTGCTGTGGCCTCTCCCGTTGCGGAGCACAGGCTCCGGACGCGCAGGCTCAGCGGCCATGGCTCACGGGCCCAGCTGCTCCGCGGCATGTGGGATCCTCCCGGACCGGGGCACAAACCCGTGTCCCCTGCATCTGCAGGCGGACTCTCAACCACTGCACCACCAGGGAAGCCCATTTTGTCCATTTTTGAAAGACTGAATTATTGTCTTTTTGTTATTAAGAAGGAATAGGCCTTTACATAGTCTAGATACACATCCTTTATCATGAAGAACACTAACTGCTTCAGCAGACTGTTGTCGTTCAGTGTTGTTCATTAATTTATGCATTCATCCTTCTCATCCCTTGAGACTGTCGTCTTGGTCTGCAAAGAAATATGGTTTAATCACATAAACTAATATAAGGGGAGCAAGGACATTTTTGTTAATTTGTAATCCCGGGGCAATATGAATAGAACTTTTTAATACAATGATTTCAGTACTCCAGAAGCTGAATCTAAGCTCTCTACGTAACCAGAACATTGAATAAACAGGATCTGTGGAGTGTACCCATAAAAGCAACTCAATTTTTGTTGCCTGCCGCCCCATTAAAAATCAGTTCTTCCCCTTCCACTTAATGACAACTCAAGCAGTCCCATAACTATTTTGTTCTCTCTCAGTTAATTGAAAATCCTGCTATTACTTAGAGATGACATGCTCTTATTTCAGTAATTAAAATCTTGCTCCTGCCCCAGCAGGGCTTTCTGTGGGCAGAAGTCAGGCAAAGGGCTTTGTCCTCCATCTCACCCTCCCCAGCCAGCTTGCTAACAACCATAAGGGAGGGGGGCGTGGGGCAGCAGGAGAGTTTATCCTGGGCTGGTACTCTGACAGAAAGGGCATCACACCCTCTGGGCCTGATGGACGTTTGAAGCCAAATCTTTCATGAACACTTTTGTGGCCCCTACTGGGAATGTTGGAACATGCTTCCTGAGAGGCTGGCAAGGAAGTCTCTCTAACTGCTTCTTCTACCTCAGTCTTGGTTTTCCTTGAGTCCACTCTGCACAGACTCTTGCTGTTGGGTCCTCTCAGCTCTCCAGCAAGACCTTTTAGGCAGAATCCCTTTCAAAATGACCCCAAGCTGACCTTCCTACTGTGGACTCCCATATGGTCTCTGAGATTCACACATTTCTAGAAAGCTTATGGTTGAAAGGTAGAACAACTTCCTCCCAGACATGGCCCTCTCCTCTGCCCCATAGGATGCAGTACCTTCCTCGGGTGGGAATCTGGCACCATCCACTGTCAGCTTGGAGTCTACAGCACGCTCTCAGAGGTTCTGAGAAAGTCCTCACCTGGCTTGGTGTTAGATGCCAGTGCCCCTACCCTTGCGGAGTGAGGCCAGAACTCCCCAGGCAGCTCCATCCAGACAAATCCTCCTCCCAAAGCCCTCCCAAAAGTAACCTCTTTTGTAGCCTCTGTCTGAATAGGTATCTCATCACTCAACCACTTAGCACTTTGAGATTTCCACCTTGTAGTCTCCATCCTAACTCATTTTGGTATCTGATAGGTGTCATCTCCTGGTGCATCAGTCACAACATCCCAATTAACATCCTGTAAAATAATATATATAACAGAAAAAACTATGCTAATTTATTCCAAGAAGAATTTAATGCCACCTACAAAGTTAAGGAAAGTAGGAAAAGAATCTCATTTGGGAGAGAAGTGGTTTGGTGTGACATGCAGTTAGAAGGATGGGATGGGTAGGTAAAGATCAGAGGGTGGAATTCAGATAAGGTTTGGGAGCCATAGAGGTACTACTTAAAGGTAATACTTAAATACATGAGAACAGATGTCCTAAGAGCTAATAGATGACTAACTGTAAGGACGGATGAGCAGAGAGCTAAGGTCCAAGTCGGGGAAAGGCCCCAGCCAGGGGGCAAGAGGAGAAGAAAGGAGATTGAAAGAAAACAGAGGAGGAAATCGGAGTGGTGGCTTTCACCAATCCCTAGGGTAGCGGGGCTTAAGACTGAAAAAGTGGCCAAAACGAGGCAGGTAGAGGTAAGTGGGGAAGGGGTTATTGGCAACCTTCAAAAGAACAATTCCATTATGACAGTGGGGGCAGAAGCCAGATATCAGTGATATGAATAGAGAGGATATGTGTGTGTGTGTGTGTGTGTGTGTGTGTGTGTGTGGAACATTCATAGAGAAAACTGCCATGAAAAGAAGCTCAAAAACGGATTCAATAAGGCATTATTATCAAAACATTTTTCCCCTCAAAGTAGTGCTTGAAAACCAGGTCTGGCTCAAGATGGTGCTATGAAAACCAGGACGCTGCCCATCCTAGTGGGCCGTCCTCCCCCTTTCTGCTGACAGAACTCGCCTTGTGTACCAGCATGTCCAGCCTCTTGAGATGTCATAATCCTTCTGTCCCATCCTGGTTGGACAGTGAGTGGTCAGGTGTGACCCAACTCTAAGCCAGTAAATTTTAAGGGGAAGTGGGAGCCTTCAAGAAATATTCACCTCCTTGATGAGAGGAGAAAGAAAAGAGAAGGCTCTCACATTGTCATCTCTCTGGTCAGACCCCTGCCTCCCGCCTTTGGATGCACTCTGATCATGATGGGATATCTGGAACTGCGGCAGGATCTTGAGACCATGAGAGGCAACCCAGAAGAATGAAAGCCATCATGCAAATGCTGCACTTGCCCCAGAAGGATGACCCCATACGCACTTAAGGGGTAAATCCTCGTGGTCTGGGGACCAGGAACATTAGCATCACCTGGGATCCATTAGAACTACAGAATCACAGGCCCCAGATTGACTGAGGATGGTTCAACAAGCTCCCCAGGTGAATCAGATGTATTGCGATATTTTAGTTTGGGAAGCACTAAACTGTTGGTTGGATTTTTCTGTTACTTCAGTTGAATACATAGGAATTTATGAGGGGAAGAAGTAGTGGGTGATCAAGGGATTGAAGATTCTGGAGAGAATTAAGTGAATATGGAAGGATGAGACCAAGAATACAAATGAAGTTGCCAGATGGCCTAGATCTCAGTAAGACGGGAGCAAAAACCATCCATTTGGAGGGGATGTAAGAAAGGAAATGTGGGGAGTTTCTTAGCAACTCAACAAGTGGAGACTACAAGAATTACTGAATGACAGCTCAGGTGAGTTGGACAGCTTGAGTAAGAGGTACGTGGCTCTAACTTCTCTGCACTCTAGAAGCCGCAGAACAGAGACAGCAGACGGTTGCAAATTAACACAGTGGGAACTTCAGGGGCATCAAGGTCACAATGAAGATCATCATTAAAAGGCTGTCTGGGGCTTCCCTGGTGGCACAGTGGTTGAGAGTCCGCCTGCCGATGCAGGGGACACGGGTTCGTGCCCCGGTCCGGGAAGATCCCACATGCCACGGAGCGGCTGGGCCCGTGAGCCATGGCTGCTGAGCCTGTGCGTCCGGAGCCTGTGCTCTGCAACAGCAGAGGCCACAACAGTGAGAGGCCCGCGTACCGCAAAAAAAAAAAAAAAAAAAAAAAAAAGGCTGTCTGTGGAGTACGAGGTGGATTGGAGAATGTGGCGGACAAACATAAGTAAATGACCTGAGTTCGAGGGGAGAGTTTCCAGCATGCAGTCCTGGGAAGGCCCAGAACTTCACGGAATGGGCCTGAAGTGGCTGCAGGGGAATATCAGAAAAAATAGGCAAGAACGTGGTGATTAGAGAAGGGGGCACCAGATATGAAACCTCAGAGATGGAACAATGACTTATGGTTATGTGAATGGAAAAAAGAAATGTTCTTAATGACAAAGGAAAGCAAACTGCATCAACCAACTAGGGGATGTACAGTTGATGTCTTTTTCTTGATGATTATCCAAAAAGTAAAAATTAAAATCTGCCTTGAATGGAAATAAAATATTTATCCCATTTGAAACAAAATATTTTCTACAGTGCTCAATCTTTTTTGTCCCTCTAGTAGTCAGTAAGTCTTATCAAAAAGGACTCAAACTTTACATGATAATAGATATGAGTTTCACCTCAGGGTTTATGATAAAAATCGACACCAACTATATTCATTTCCTCAGGCTGCCATAACAAATTACAAACTGGATGGCTTACAACATCTGAAATGTATTGTCTCACTATTCTGGAAGCTGGAAATATGAAATCAAGGTGTCAGCAGGGCCCTGCTCCCTCTGAAACCTGTCGAGGAGAATCCTTTCTTGTTTCTGGTATTTGCCAACAATCTTTGGTGTTTCTTGGCTTAGAGGTGGATGCATCAGTCCAATCCCTGCCTCTGTTGTCACATGGCCACATGCTCCCCACATGTCTCTGTCTCTGTGTCTCTACCCTTCTTATAAGGACACCAGTCATACTGGATTAAGGGCCACCCTACTCCAGTAAGACTTCATCTTAACTTATTACATCTGCCAAGATCCTACTGCCAAGGAGGGTCAAAGTGTGAGGTACTGGGGGCTAGGACTTCAACATACCTTTTTAAGGGACACAATTAAACCAGTAACACTAACCCAATGAGATGACAGAATTAACTGTTTTTAGGTTAATTATTTAGATCAAGAGAATCTTCATGCCTAAATTACTAGAGGCAGAAAGCAATGGCATATTAAACTCCCAGGTCCCAGTTTGGGACCTTTCTGGGTGAGGCAGTGGGTGCTGGGAAGGGCGACAGGATAGAAATACTGGGTGAGGCTGGTGTTCTGGGCTCTGGTCACAGCCCTCCTGTTGGTTGTTCTGTGCGGCTATCACCCCTCTTCCTCCATTCAGAAATTCTGCAAGGGATCGGGCTCTGCCCTTGACTCTGTTGATCTCTGCTCAACAGTCAACAAGAACTGAGAAAGCAGAAAGGGGCCCTGAGGTCCGAGACTACATCTGTACATGAAACCATGACTAGCGGTCTGTATTCACACTTTTCCATTAACATATTTGAAGAGAGAATAAAGAGAAATTCTATTAAATCAACTCCAGAACCAAAGTGGTAGAAGTTTATATACTTTGTAAAGACTCCAAAAACTAGTGGAAAGCAAAATCAGAAGTCCTGATAGAGTATACAGTATTTTCCAACTTTTTATATATAGTACAAATTGTTATTGTATGAAAAGTCTCATGGTTGATACACTATGAGTATCACTTACCCAGTAGGGAAAAATGCAACCAATTATCATAATGTGAAAAAGACACAATAGGCACAGTGGGGTGTAACATGTAATATTCCGTCCATGAAATACACTGTAGTTTATATGTGGGATTTGCCAAGTGATAGAAATTTCTGTCTAGTCAGTCTGGAGACTTCTATAAACCGAAGAGTCTTCTGCTTTTAACAGACACTGGCAGGCAAGTGGTAATTTTCCCCAAATTAAAAAGGACACTGGTCTTTGATTAGCCAGAGAGATCTTTCTCAAAAGCAAATCTGATTATGGCCCTCAGCTCCAGAACCTTCCAAGCATTTCCAATCAATACCTTTGGAATTATCCTTAATGGGGGGCTTAAAGCCTGAAGGTGTGGTCCTGCCTTTCTCTCCAGCCTCTACTCTTGCCCTCACCTGAGAGTGGGACGGGCCACACAGACTCAACATTTTCTTCAGTTAAAAGAGTCTCTCGGGGCTTCCCTAGTGGCGCAGTGGTTGAGAGTCCGCCTGCCGATGCCGGGGACGCGGGTTCGTGCCCTGGTCCGGGAAGATCCCACATGCCGCGGAGCGGCTGGGCCCGTGAGCCATGGCCGCTGAGCCTGCACGTCTGGAGCCTGTGCTCCGCAACGGGAGAGGCCACAACAGTGAGAGGCCCGCGTACCGCAAAAAAAAAAAAAAAAAAAAAAAAAAGAGTCTCTCCCAGGACTTCCCTGGCAGTCCAGTGGTTAAGACTCCCCGCTTCCACTGCAGGGGGCACGGGTTCGATCCCTGGTCAGTGAGGATCATGCATGCTGGGTGGCATGGCCAGAAAAAAAAGTCTCTCCTTCCTCCTCCCCTCCCCCCGCTTATTCTCTTCTTTATAGTTACCCTGACTCCCCTTTCAGATGTTCACTCCCATCACTTCCTTGACTAAACCTGCCCTCACCTCCCCAGCCAGGTCAGGTCTCCCTATCATCACGTACTGAACTTCTCCTTCTTGAACATATGAGAGCTTGTATTTATGTATTCATGTCATTTTTAAATTAATATCTATATTAGTCAGGGCTCTGAAAGGAAACAAATCAACTCAGATGGCTCAGTTAAGAGAAGTGAACAAAGATAAGATGTTACAGAGGTGTGAGCAGGTTAAGAGAGGCATCAGTGGATGCTGAGACGCCCTGGACTAGTAGTAGTGGGAAGCCTTTGGGGCCCCTGGGTTTGAAGGGTGTAAGAGGAGCACCACCCTGATTCCCCTCCAGGACTGACCTCATCCACCAGCAGCTGGGAGTACTGGTGGCCAACAGGCATCAGCCAAATCCCTCCTTGGGACTTGTCCTTCACTAAAAGGAACTTCCTTACTGAAGACATGCCCTTCCCTAGAGGCGACCACACACAATGACTGGTCTACACGGAGGTATAAAGGTCCCGCCCACTTGCCCAGTTGTTACAACTAACTGCAGGGCCATCCCAACATATTCTGCCCAGTCCTGCTTCCCTCACTTCCCCACCCCAAGTAGCAACCCCAAGCACTCACTCCTCAGCAAACCTTCTACAGACAGAGTATCAGAGTCTGTTTCCCAAAGAACCTGACCTGAAAAAAAAAGCCCAGGGGAAGGAAGTGTTCTCAAAGCACCATACAAGCTGGGGCCATGAGAAGGAGGTCACTTGTAAACTGAAGAAGTGCATTCACTGCCAAAAAATGTAGCCCTTGAGCAGGAAGAGAATGGGGGGGAAATATCCAAATCTCTCCTCTCCCCCCTTTCAAGCTCTTGCCGGTACTTTGCATGGGTGGGAAGCTGGCCCAACATCCTGGGCTGGAACAGATCGGGTAATAGTTGTGGTGGGCAGAGGGGAGCAGACACAAATGGAGGTTAATCAGAACAGCCCACCTTTTCCCCTCAGCATCCATTTCTGCTCTTCCCTCAGTGAAGAAACTCTGACCCCCAACATGTGGGAAACACCCTTCGCTACTGTCAGCCACAGAATATCAGTTCAGTTATGTTCTGAGCAGGACCTAAATTGCAATGTTAACTACCTTCAGCACCTCATATGGGGTAGCAGGAAAGGAGGGGAGGATAAAGAAAACCATCAATGAGCCTAAGTTATGCACCCACCTCTACAACTAGTCTTGGGGGGTCTGAGCTGATAACCACAGCAGCCTTCTTCTACCACCCACTCCATATTCTCTTTACTCTTGGTCAGCACCTGTTAGGGTAAACCCAACCTTCATTCCTGCAGGATCTGAGTCCTGGACAGTAACTTTCCATTGACCGTTTTGGGTAGCAACAACCAGATATCTCTTTAGTAAGCAACCAATACCTCCAGTGGCAAGAGGAGCCCCAAATAACCAAGAGGGCCCTCTTAGCTTCCCATTTAATAGAACCACTGTTATGTTCTCTAACAGAACATAGACAATTTTCCCCCCTTGTGGACGAGGACTACTCATGAGAAGCCAGCTGGCCAGGGAGACTGAGAGATGCTCAGGCAGGAAGGATGGAGGAGGGGATAGACAGCAAATAGAAAATAACCAGTACAATGAGAAGAAATAGAAGAAGAAGTGGCTGCCACCGGGGAAAGTAAAGGTCAGAAGGAAGAGTTTGCCAACTATGTAAGATACAAAAGAGATCATAGGTGAGTGTGAATAGAACAAGTTAAAAACAAAAATAATCATACCCATTAGCAGATGATCCAGGCAACATCCAACAAGTAGTTAGAACCTAATGCTCAAGTGAGAAGAGGCTGGAAAATATGCTTGTGGGGAGATGTTCATCATGGGTGAGAGGTGAAGCTCAGGAAGTAGGTAAGATTTAGAGTCAACAAAGACTGAGGGAGCAGCCTCCCAGAGACTTCCATAGAGCCATCTTCATTCTCACAACAGTGGTGTGTAGTAAGACTGTCTCCATTTTTTGACATGAACAAATAGATTCAGAAAGATTCAGTGACTTTCTCAAAATTGCACAGAAGCAAGGAGCCTGGGTCTCTAGGGATCTCACCAAGGGAGAGAGAAGAGACAGGGTGTTGTATTTCTGAGCACCTCTTATGTACCAGGGATTGTGCCAGGCATTGTGTGCATATTATCTCACTTAATCCTCATGTAATCTGAAGGTAAGTTTTATTGTACCCACTTTATAGATGAGGTAGCTGAGAGGCTCAGTAAATTTAAGTACCTTGTCCAAGAGCTCAAAGCTAGGAAGCAATAAAGTCGGAGTCTCAACCCAGGTCACGCCCCAGGATCCCTAATTATTCAACTATGTCACACTACAAAGAGGCCCAGAACACATTTAACTGGTAAGAAAAGAAACAAGATCCAGAACACCAGAAAAGAGTTCCTCAAATAAGCCTGAGAAGATCCAAAAATAGCCTAGTATCTTGGAAGTCAAGGGGAGGCTTTTTCACTGGGAGAGGAATAATATCATGGAAACAAAGTGGATTCTACTAGCTCCAAAAACGCTACAAGCTGGCTGTGAGACCAGATAGCAATCTCTTAGCTTACCTGGGCCACTATTTCCTCATGATGAAACAGTACAGAGGCTTCTCCTCTACCTCCAGACTTACCTGTATACATACGCATCATTTCCTCCATCTCCAGGTGGACGTTCTACCTCCCTGTGCTTATTAGGACGGATGCATCTGCTCCTGCATCTCCAACACCGTGCTCCTACAATCACCCCTCTTTGGAATCTTTGCTCTCTCTCTATCCCCACTTGCCACTTGAGCATTTAAGACACACTCACGCCTCTCATTAAAAGATTAAAAACCCTTCCCTTCATCCTGATTTTCTATATAATTAGCCGCCCCACCCTTCTTTCTCTTTCCCTTCCTAGTCAAGCTTCTTGGCTAGTCTGCATCTGAGGTCTCCAGATCCACAAACCAAGTCACTGCAATCTGCTCTCTCACCCATCCCTCCGGTGAAATGGCTCTGCTGATGTCACTCACAACCTTGTGCTTGCTTTGGCCCTTGACTCTATGCTGCATCTCCCATTTTTTGACCATTTCCACTTTCTTGAAGCTGTTCCCAGGTTTCTGCCACGCTCCTTTTTCACTCACTCTATATCATATTTTCCTAATTTGAGGGGCTAAAAGCTATGAACACACTGTGAAAAATGCACATTTGCAGGAAATATGGCTTTTATTTTTCTGAGCCTCTAGAGGCCAACACACTGACCTTGGAGGAGTTACTGTACCTCAGCTCCCAGAGGCTCCCAGAACTACACCTATGACTTTATTGCTTAAATGTCCAGCTCTTCATTTCTCACCAGAGCTCACAGCTCAGCTCTTTCCACTTCCCAGCTGTGTGGCTCTGGGAAAGGCAGTTCACCACTCATATCTCCACTCCTCATCTGTAAAGCAGAGATCACAGCAAGATAATCCTTATATGGTTGCTGTGATACCCACATGAGTTACAACCTGTAAAGTGCTTAGCCACTGCCTGGTATATAGTTTGTTGGTACTTAATAAACGTGTGTTATTTAACTAGATCTCAATTTTTCTTCCTTCCTTCCTTCTTTCCTTTCCTTCCTTTTCTTCTCTTCCTCCTTCCCTTCCCCAAATCCATTTGCTCAACTGCTAAAGGACATTTCAACCCGAAAGTCGCACAGAAATATCCAAAACTGAGCTCAACTACTCCACCACACCAACCTGCTCCTCCCTTAGCGATTCTTATACCTGGACTACCCCTTACAACACGCCACAGAGCCCTCCCTCCAGAACGACAGCCATCTGTTGGTAAACGTTTGGGTGACAGAGATTCCAACTGGCTACAGATCTGCCACCCAAATTATATCCACCGTCTTGTCTATAAGGAGATCACGGGAGACTATCAAAGACCTTACTGAAGGGCTTCCCTGGTGGCGCAGTGGTTGAGAGTCCGCCTGCCGATGCAGGGGACACGGGTTCGTGCCCCAGTCCGGGAAGATCCCACATGCCGCGGAGCGGCTGGGCCCGTGAGCCATGGCCACTGAGCCTGCGCGTCCGGAGCCTGTGCTCCGCAACGGGAGAGGCCACAGCGGTGAGAGGCCCGCGTACCGCAAAAAAAAAAAAAGACCTTACTGAAATCATGTTGCCATTCTTCTGTTCTACAAGTAGGCACCTCAAGAAGGAATGAAGGAACTGTGACTCAAAGAGAGACAACAGCTATAGAAGATGAAATGCAGCAAATAAATAGTCTTTAAAATCTCAACCAGAGCAGTTAGAAATAACTTCTTTACAGTTATTCGACTATAATGTATGAATTCTACAAAAAACAAGGTAAAAGAAAACCTGAATCAGACGTGACAGAAACACTTCTCTCAGCCAATTTCGACATCTTACTGAGAAGAGACTGGAAGTACCAGTATTACACTATGTATTTTTTTAGCTTTCTGCTTTCATATTTATACTGTGGTGAACTGTTTAGTAAACGGTATCAGTTTCTTTCTATAGTATGGATTACTCCCCGCAGAGCTGTTTTTACCCAGCAGCTTTTAAAAAACTCAGCTGTTCTTCATCAACTGACAATACAAGAAACAGCTTATAAACCTATTATGTTTTGTTTCCTATGAATATTGTTTACTACAGCTTCACTTGGGAAATTCCTTTTAAAACTTATATTAGGAAAAGCCCTGCTTCCTAGAAGAAATGAGTATGTTTTTTCTCCATGGTTAATTAAAAAAATTTTAACTGACCGTAGACCCATAGCTTCATGACAAATTTATTGTCCTATGATAGTACCTGTGCCCTCCAGGCCAGGATATATGTGTTCTATTTTCACCCAATCCCACCACCACACTTATTAATTTTCCACTCTATTTTCCATGACCATACTTTAAACAAAATTCTATTTATTGAATATTTACTTTTTTACATGTGTACCTGGTAAGCTGCCTCAAATCCTTGGTTGATAAAGGTGAGGTCTGCATTAAATTTAAATTAACTATGTATTGGTTATTTAATATGGGTGCCATAATTCCCAATTAACCCCTGTTACTATTTTTATTTTTTTATTTTAAAAAAAATTTTTGTTCTTCCAGTTTTTTGGGGGGAGGGGAGGGTGGGACACCATGAAGCTCATGGGAATCTTAGTTCCCTGGCCAGAGATCGAACCTGGGCCCCCTGCAGTGGAAGCACAGAATCCTAACCACTGGACTGCCAGGTGTTCTTCCAGTTTTATTGGGACATAATTGACATACAGCACTGGAAAAGTTTAAGGTGTACAGCATAATGGTTGGACTTACATACCTCATGAAATGATTATCACAATAAGTTTAGTAAACATCCATCATCTCATATAGCTACAACTTAAAGAAGTAGAAAAAAAAATTTTTGCCTTGTGATGCAAACTCTTAGGATTTACTCTCTCAACAACTTTCATATAGAATGTAGAGCAAAGTTAATTTATATTTATCATGTTGTACATCACATCCCTAGTGCTTATGTGAAAGTTTGTACCTTCCCTCTTATAACTTTTAATGTTCTAAGGTTGCAAAAATAGTTTCTGCATTATCATAAGGGGAGGTACCTAAACCAAGTGAGCCCACCTGGCAATTGCAGAGACCACCCTGCTGCCCAGACTGGACAGACCAAGCAAGTCCTGCTCCATCTGGAGGCGACAAATCGTCTTATCCACACAGTAGGCCTCTCTCTTTTCCAGTGTCCGTGCTCCAGATGTGGTGTCATAAGATGATGAAGTGGGTCAGATGAATATATTATTCAGTAAATTCATATTATTTTCCTTCTCCAATTTCCAGTTGAGGATCCTAATTTTATGCCTCTTTCCTCTCCTTCCTCCCTCGTCTGGTCATTTATTTCATTCTTCATCTTCAAAAAGAAGAAATGGGATCAAAACAACCTAAATGTCCATCAGCAGATGAATGGATAAAGAAGATATATACAATGGGATACTACTGAGCCATAAAAAAAGAACAAAATAATGCCATTTGCAGCAACATGAGTGGACCTAGAGATTATCATACTAAGTGAAGTCAGTCAGAAAGAGAAGGACAAATACCCTATGATATCACTTATATGTGGAATCTAAAATGTGACACAAATGAACTTATTTGTGAAACAGACTCACAGACATAGAGAACAGACTTGTGGCTGCCAAGGGGGAGGGGAGGTGGAGGAAGGATGGACTGGGAGTCTGGGATTAGTAGATGCAACTATTATATACACAATGGATAAACAACAAGGTCCTACTATATAGCACAGGGAACTATATTCAATAACCTGTGATAAACCATAATGGAAAAGAATATGAAAAAGAATGTATATATGTATAACTGAATCACTTTGCTGCAGAGTAGAAATTAACACAACATTGTAAATCAACTATACTTCAGTAAAATAAATTTTTAAAAAAAGAAGTGGGAAAGACATGACCAAATATTAGGCTATTAAGACTATGTAACTGAGACAAGAAAAAATTGAGAGACCAATTTTCTATAGTCAAAATGGAAAATTAAGAATATTCTTATTTCAAGAAGCTCTGAAAAAAAGTTTTTTCTAGAATTATCTATAGAAATTGCTTTATTTCCTACATGCAGTAAATATCTAAATTGTCCACTTCTTTTCGATCATGGAGATCTAAGAAACATGGTCAGGAAAATTGTTCTTTCTCCGTTGTGAAGTTATTTTAAGTTTAGGCTCCTTGTTTTACTCTTTTTTTTTTCCACTTTCAACCACTACTTAAGCCTAATATATTATTGTAACATTCTATGAGAAAGTAATTATGTAAATATGTAAAGCAAGGTATAATTTTCTTACTTATTAAGTCTCCAGAAAAATATCTATACCAAGAGAAAAAAAAAATGCTTTCAGATATATATGTATATATATTCCTTTGTTTCCATTTTTCTCACATCCTGTGAAAGGGCTATTGGCTATATCTTTTGAAAAAATACAAAATGGTAAAATTTTTAAATTATTGTATTATGCTTCAATAAACAGATATCATAAGGGAACACTGTCAATAACAGAATAATTCATCATTTTACGTAGGTAACTGATTATTTGTAATATTACGCATCCCCAAGGATCAAACCCAAAGAGCTTTTTCATGAATGTGGGAAACTGGAGCATTCTCAGAAATTTTCACAATAATGTATATTTAGTCAGAGGTGAACTTACTGTGAAGGTAACAAGGCTAATGCCTCAGGGTGATTTTTCCTTGGCCCTGTGAGGAGACCTTACCAATGTGTTCACAGGGCCACATATTTTTGTGAAGTTTGCAAAAATCAATTATTTGGTATTCTTTTTTCTCAAAGAGGGACTCCAAAATTGCATAAGCTTTGGGCTGCATAAAGCCTGGATCTATGCCTCATCTCAATGGAAAATGACCTAGCAGTCTATTTTTCTCAAAGTAAGACTGTAACTACAGCAAACCAGCTCTCTTCTATAAAATACTGTTTTAATTGCATAAGACTGAGAAAAAAATGTGTGCCTATTTGGGTCATTTATATTAGGCTGTTTTTAAAGTAATATGGAAATACAATTTGAAGAAATGCCCTTTTTAATATTCAACTAAGTCCAACTATAATTTAAATAATTAGCTTTTAACTTCTATTAATAATTTACCCGTAACTCACACTTCCTAATAAACTAGAATTTGGCAATAATTCAGTATACAATTAAGATTTCACAGGGCTTCCCTGGTGGCGCAGTGGTTGAGAGTCCGTCTGCCGATGCAGGGGACACGGGTTTGTGCCCCAGTCTGGGAAGATCCCACATGTCGCGGAGAGGCTGGGCCCGTGAACCATGGCCACTGGGCCTGCACGTCAGGAGCCTGTGCTCCGCAATGGGAGAGGTCACAACAGTGAGAGGCCCGCGTACCGCAAAAAAGATTTCACAGACATGCCCAGATTTTTTTTAATGTATGCCCATAAAGAGTTGAAATAATATGTCTCCCCCAACATTTCCCCTTCTAGAAAAAACTACATTTAAGAAAAAAAAAACTGAACATAAAAAATTGCATGTCCATTATGACCTTTTCGTAAGGAAAACTAATGTTTTATCAAATCAGGATGTTTATGACATATAAGTATCTTCCATTACAGAGTACTCTTTCTGTCATTGAAACTCAGCAATTATAATCCTAAACTATGCTTGCCAATCTTAACCACAAGGAAGTTAGAGAGAAAGGTAATTCGTAAGACAGCTCAGTACCCCAAACCACCTAGATTATTGTGGGCCATAGTCAACACCTCAAATTATACTGAGAAACAAACAGGTAGGCAAAGGGAAATGTAGAATATAATTCTGAGCAATTTATAATTTTATTCCTTAGAGCTTGTGCCTCTCAACCATCAACTGGCCCAACTGCGCATGATCTGTAGCTTCCAAATGGCTCCTCAAAGTGTGTTGCAGACATCCAGCCTCAAGCTCACAAAGGCCACCCAGCATAGTGCCCCGAAGCTCTCATAAGTTTTACCCATAGTAGGTGCTCACACTAAATATCTGTTGGTAATGTGCCATGAAGATGATGGCAAGCCACTGCTGACCATCAGTTGCTCAGGCGACCTCGCCCACAATCCACACCTGGATCAACTTGCACGCCCCTTCCTTAGAGGGTACTTAGACCTGAATTGTCGTCCTGATTCCACAGCCAAAATAAAAGATTCAGTCATGTGTTTCTGTACCTTGAGAGTGAAGAGATTAGGTCAAGGCCAAGTATCTCAACTTGAGGGTAGACGGGGGCAAAGGAGAAAGCTGACAATATCAGAAAGTGTCTTGATGCTGGAGTTACAACAGTGACTTCTCCTTTAAAAGTTACTGATATTTTCTGGGCTTCCCTGGTGGCGCAGTGGTTAAGAATCCGCCTGCCAATGCAGGGGACACAGGTTCGAGCCCTGGGAAGATCCCATATGCCGTGGAGCAACTAAGCCGGTGCATCACAACTACTGAGCCTGTGCCCTAGAGCCCATGAGCCATGGCTACTGAAGCCTGTGCACCTAGAGCCTGTGCTCTGCAACAAGAGAAGCCACCACAATGAGAAGCTCGCCCACCGCAATGAAGAGTAGCCCCCTCTCGCCACAACTAGAGAAAGCCTGTGCTCAGCAACGAAGACCCAACGCAGCCAAAAATAAATAAATTTATTTAAAAAAAAGTTACTGATACTTTCGAGGCACCTACCATGTACTGGGCGTTATGCCAAGGACTGTACAGGCATTATCTCATTTAAATAACTACAAACAGGACTACAAACAGGTTTTAGTAGTACTGCCATTTTACAGGTAAGGGAATAGATTTGGTGCATAGCTAGTACGTGAAGGAGAGACTCTGGATTTATATTCAGCCTGATTCAAGAGCTTGGATTTGAAAACTGTAGGTCAATGTTTCCCAAAGTCTGAAACAGAATCTCTGGCAATCTGTGATAGGATTTTACTTGGTGCACGGCTGCTTCATTAAATATTGAGGAAGTCACGTTCTTTTGAAGGTCTTTCAATCCTTCTTTTCCTATCAAGGAGAAAGGCTCAGTTTCGTGTTGAATTGTCAACATCTCTCTGACGCTTGTTGGTCTCCTTTTGTAAACAATGAGACCAAGCCACAGGCTCAGCCTTCTGCAGGCAGTGGTATCTAGCTGGAAGTTAACAAGTATTTTCATAGTATTTGTTTTCATATATTTTATATTTATGGAATGTGATATGGGTTTTTCATCATGTAGTAAAACAAACTTTTCCTTTTCAGTAAATTTATTTAAATAGTGAGCATATTTAAAGAAAATATTAAGTAAATGTGGTGATCAGCTTATGGCCGGTCTATCTCCCTAGGTATCCCATCAAACACAATAGGTAGTGCTGTGAAGGTATTTTGTAGATTTGACTAAAGTCCATAATGACTTGATTTTAAATGAGGGAGATTATCCTGGAGTATCTGAGTGGGCTCAATGTAATCACAAGGGTCCTTAAAGGGAAAGAAGGAGGCAAGAGAGTCAGAGAAGATGTGAGGACAGAAGCAGAGGTCAGAGTGATGCAGCCGCAAGCCAAGGAATGTGGGCAGCTGGTAGAAGAAGAAAAAGGCAAGGGAGTGGACTCCCCCCTAGAGCTTCCCTAAAATGCAGCCCTGTGTACACCCTGATCTTAGCACACTGAAACTGATTTTGGACTTATGACCTCCAGAACTGTAAGAAGAGTGAACTTGTGTTGCTTAAGTTAGTGGTACTTTGTTACAGTGGCAACAGGAAACGAACACATTAGCCTATGACGTTTGCTAGGCCACAGATGACACAGTAAGCCAGATGGTACTAAGTTACAATACCTATCTAGAAACCAAGGGTCAGACGGCTTATTAAACAGTTTAGAGAGAAGAGCGCTCTTTCCCCTAAAGTTTGAAATGTTAGTTTACACCTATTAAAGGTTATTGGTGCATAGTAGGTGCTCAGTGGACATCCAGGGAGTGGATAGATGATGAAAGGTGAGTGAGAAGGAGAGAAATATTTCCCTGTGAACATGCTGTGGGACTTGCGCTCCTCTGTAAGAGCTGTGTCTGCCAAGTGAGGTTGGCCATTTCCCTCAACAAGAAAAGGTGCCTGGGTCACCAGTAGGAAGCAGTCTTAGGACTAAAGGTTTGCTGCTTGTAAATCAACTGCTCCACAGATATCAACTTCCAGGACTTTTGACACTATGCTCTTTTTGTGTTGTGAATTTCTTAACCATCTTGAGGTCTGATCACCCAGTGGCTATAACCCTCTGACATAGCATTTGCCTAGAAATTGCTCTCCTTCCTGATTTATGTCTTCTCATTTAACCTAAACTTCTCATTTTATCCTAATCTCCGCTTCATTATCTAGCTGCTGGTTTCCTTCTTGTGGACCTTCAATCATTATTTGAACCTTATGGCATTACTCACGTATGAAGTTTATCCCATCTCAAGCACTGGCTTCTGGTTTTGCTACAGCTTTTTCCTGGGCTTCAACTTCAGAACTAAAAATTTTTTATTTTTTGTTTTTATATAGTATAGACTCAAATTATTTTAATAGTATTTTAAAGTAATAGATGCAAATGGTTTTTTTAATTTCATAGTACAAAAAAGTATTGAACCCATCTTGAACCCTAGTTCCCTTCTCCAGAGGCAGGTGTGTGTGTGTGTGTGTGTGTGTGTGTGTGTGTGTGTATGAGAGAGAGAAAGAGAAAGTGAAAGAGAGACAGAGACAGAATTATTCTTCCAGAGAAGTCTGATGCATATGCAAGGCTATATCTCTATCTGTACTCTTTAACAGCAGTAGCATTCTGTACACTGTTCTCTGTTCTTCACCTTGCTTTTTTTTTAAACTTAAAAGCATATAATAATAATAATAATAATTCTTAGGGTTGCTGTAAGGATTAATCAGTTAATCCTTAGTTCATCCCTGGGCACTAAATAAAACTTTGTTAAATAAAATACATACTCTCTTTAATAACAAAATTTCTAAGATTCTAAAGGATGCTATTTAAAATCAACATACTCCATTATTAATTTTTATTATTTATATTCTTTTAAAATAATATGTAATAAACATATTTTACACTCCTGTAATCAATATAAACTTGCAATCTTGATTGTTTTTTAAAAAATGATTTATGTAGAGCTTGTCATTAATGACTCAGCCTGTAAACTTGTAACTTTCTGTTCTAAAATGCTTGTTCTAAATGTTCTAAAATGCATATAAGTCATAGTTTGTGTAATCTGTCCCCTGAGGTTGAGCATTTGTGATACTTATAAACTTTTGCTATAATATATAGCACTACTAAACTAAAAGAAGCTTAAAATGAAGAGGGGGGTCTTAGAAGTCACATTTCCTTAATACAGGTATATCCTATGACAGTCCATATAGCCCAGCTTCCACTGAACACAACTAGTGAAACTCACTGCTTCACGGAAGAGCCCATTCCATTTTTCCATTTGGAACTGTTCTAATACAAAGTTCTGTATCTTTAACCCCATATGTTGCTCTTACCCAGGCCTAATTCTACCCCATCTTGCATTTCCCCTCTGGCCTCTATATCTGAGGTCAAGACTCATCCTGTGCCCTAACCAATAGGCACCAATGATCCAGCAACAACATGAACTCTTAAAATAAAATTTCCAGTTTTAATGGAACATCCCTTTAAAAGGTTTATAACATGCTTAGTTTTGATGCTTTTATATTTCTATAAAATGTCAAACAATTATATTTACTGGCTGAGCCAATGTAAAACAAAGCTATATATTTACTTCTGATAGGTACCATGGGCAAACTGGATAAAAATGTTGCTCAGTATACATTTTCAAATTACATTCACTTATTAGACTAGTACCGAGTAATGCAATTGGCAAACTAATCATTGTCACTAAGTGAGCTATATCAACCCTTTAGACTGAATTTCTGACATAGTCAGATTAACAAACCATCTGCTAAACAAAGTTCCATAGAGACCTGGAAGCTGTCCACTGATGACTCAGATAAGAACAAATGTGTTACACAGTCACTATAACACACCAGAAAATTGTGAAAACTAGATATTGTTACTCTTTTTCTGATGTTCTTTGTACAAGAACTTTTAACCTTGGAGATTCCAAAGAAGTTTAAATGAATACTGAAATAGTAATTGAATAATTCCAAATTTCAAGAAGGGAATGGAGAAAAGCTGAAAATAATTTCATAAAGCTTTCCTAGGATTTAAAAGGAAAATTTATCTTGGGACAATATAGGCACAATTATAATAAAATGGTGATTTTATTATAAAACTGGATGTACTGAATGTGAGATCCCATGGCTGGATGAGAGACTCCATGAGGCCCCAAAACTGGTGTTATCTCTGGGACAGCCCTTTCACCCAGCAACAGAGCCTGGCCCATTGTAGGCAGTAAAACAAACAAACAAACAAAGTTCCAATTTAAAAATAAGACATTATTATGCTGAGAGATATAAATGTCAACATGAATAAACAGATACTCCACATTCAAGCCTGTAATAAATTATTAACTAATCCTGAGAACAAAGACTAAATCATTTTAACCACAAAGTTCCTATTTTATTGAGACATACAAATGCTGAAAGAATTCATCACCAGCAGACCCACGCTTTAAGAAATATTAAAAGCAAAAGAAAATATTCAGGCAAAAGAAAATAGATACCAGATGGAAATATGGATCTAAAAAAGGAATAAAAAGCACTGGAAATAGTAGCTATGTGGGTAAATTATATGATTTTTTTTCTCATTTAAACATTTTTAAATGCTAATTGAATGTTTAAACAAACATAACAGTGTATTATAGACTTAATAACATGCATAATTTAAATGTATGATACAAATAGCATTTAAACATTGCTACGGGAAAAAAAGTTATTTTTTCATCATAAAATGATACCATCATAAATGCTTATGCTCTTAATAACAGAGTTTCAAAATACGTGAAACAAAAACTGATAGAACTAACTACGTGGAGAAATAGATAAATCTACAGTTTTAGTCAGAGATGTCTACTCCCTCTCTCAATAATTAATAATACAAGTAGACAGAAAATTAAGGAAGATATAGAATGGGACAGCACTATCAATTTGATTTAACTGACATTTATAGAATTCTTCAACAGCAGCAGAAAACATAATTTTTTCAGTTGCACATAGAGCATTTACTTAAACAAACCATATCTGTGGCCACAAAAAAGTGTCAATAAATTTTAAAGGATTCAAGTCATACAAAGTATGTTCTCTGACCACAATAGAATTAAATTATAAACAAACAGCTGAAAGATCTCTGGAAAATCCTCAAATATTTGGAATAAAAATAACATACTTTTTTTTTTTTTTTTTTTTTTGCAGTACACGTGCCTCTCACGCTGTGGCCTCTCCCACCGCGGAGCACAGGCTGCAGACGTGCAGGCCCAGCGGCCACGGCCCACGGGCCCAGTCGCTCCACGGTATGCGGGATCCTCCCAGACCGGGGCACGAACCCATGTCCCCTGCATTGGCAGGCGTACTCTCAACCACTGTGCCACCAGGGAAGCCCAAAATAACATACTTTTAAATAATCCATAAGTCAAAGAAGAAATCAAAAGGGAAACTTGAAAGTATTTGAAATTGAATGAAAATTAAAACACAATTTAGTGGGAAACTTATAGCACTAAAACGCTTACATTAGAAAAAAGAAAAGGTACCAAATCACTGATCCAGCTTCCACCTTAAGGAATTAGAAAAAAGAAAACAAATGAAAACTAGAGTAAGCAGAAGAAAGGAAATAATTAAGATCATAGAGGAAAGAAAGATATAGAAAACATGAAAATAATAGAGAATATCAATGAAATTCATATACAAAAGTCAATTGTATTTCTGTATATTGGCAATAATCAATTGGATATTGAAATTAAAAAAAAATTTACAACAGTGTCAAAAACGTATAAAATACTTTGGGATATATCTGACAAAATATGTGCAAGACGTCTATACTAAAATCACTATATTGTACATCTGTAATTTATATAATATTGTACGGCAGCTATACTTCAACTTTTAAAAAGATACACCATTAAACACAAACATATTAAAAAAAAAGCTCTAGACAAAAAAATAATAATCTAGTTAAGTAGGCCTCTGTAGAAATAGAACCAAAAGTATCAGGACAGTAAAAAGATTTGCTTAAAACCAATCTGTTAAAAAACAAACAAAAACCCTACAAAACACTGCTGAGAGAAGTTAAAGGAGACCTAAATAAATGGAGAGATATCTCATCATGGGTCAGAACACTTTACATTGTTAAGATGCCAATTCTCCAAAAATTGAGCTATGAATTCAATGCAGTCCCAATCAAAATTCCAGCAAGTGATACATGCTACAACATGAATGACTCTTGTGCACATTATGCTAAATGAAAGAAGATAGACACAAAAAGGCAAAATATTGTATGATTTCATTTACATGAAATGTCCCTAAGAGGCAAATCCACAGAAACAGAACACAGATTAGTGGTTACTAGGCGCTGGTGGGAGAGTAATGGGGAGTGATTGCTAATGGATACAAGCTCTCTTTTGGAGGTGACAGAAATGTTCTGGAATTAAATAGTGGTGATGGTTGCACAACTTATACACTTTAGAATGGCTAAAATGGTTCATTTTATGTGATATGAATTTTATCTCAACTTTTAAAAATCTACTTATAATAAAATCCCAGCAGGCATTTTTACAGTAATTGACAAATTGATTCTAAAATTCATATGGAAATGCAAAGGACTTGACATAGCCAAAACAACTTTAAAAAAATAGAACAAAGTTAGAGGGCTAACTCTACCTGATTTCAATGCTTCCTGTAAAGGTACAGTATTCAAGACAGTGTAGTACTGAAGTATAGACAAATAAAGCAATAGACCAGAATAGAGAGTACAGAAATAGAGCCACACATAAATGGACACCTGCTTTTCAACAAAGATGCAAAGGCAATTTAGTGAAGAAAGGATTGCCTTTTCAACAAATGGTTGGAATAACCACCTGGAATAATCAGATTTCCACATACAATAATAATAATAATAATAATAATAATAATAATAATAATAATAAACTTCCATACATACCTTGCACCGTATACAAAAATTAACTCAAAATTGATTATTGGCCTAAATGTAAAACCTAAAACTACAAAGCTTTCAGAAGATAACAGGACAAAATCTTTCTGACCTTGGGTGAGGCAAAGATTTCTTACATACAACACTAAAATCACAACTCATAAAAGAAAAATATTAATAAATTGGACTTAAAATTTTAACTTCTGCTCTTTGAAGGATACCGTTAAGAGAATTAAAAGACAAGCCATGGATGGGAGAAAATATTTGCAAAGCACATATCTAATAAAGGACTTGTATCTGAATATAAAGAACTTTCAAAGAAAGAAGTTGCCCTGTAGAAGAGGAGTGAAACTGAGAAGAAAAGGGACTTCCCTGGTGGCGCAGTGGTTAAGAATCTGCCTGCCAATGCAGGGGACACGGGGTTCAAGCCCTGGTCCGGGAGGATCCCACATGCCACGGAGCAACGAAGTCCGTGTGCCACAACTACTGAGCCCACATGTCACAACTACCGAAGCCCAGGCGCCTAGAGGCCATGCTCTGCAACAACAGAAGCCACGGCAATGAGAAGCCGTGCACCACAACGAAGAGTAGCCCCCGCTCGCCACAACTAGAGAAAGGCCACACACAGCAACGAAGACCCAACGCAGCCAAAAATTAATTAATTAATTAAAAAAAAAAAAACTGAGAAGCAAAATGCATCCTGGCAGTGTTCTGGCCTCAAATGCCCTGAGATACAGTGAGACTGGGCCTTCCCCACAGTTTGGTTACATGAGTCAATAAGTTACCCTTTCTGTCTAAGCGGGTTTGAGTAAGTTTCTTATTCCTTGCAACCAAAAATGCATCTTTAATATGAGTCATTTAGAGGAATGGAAGTATGAGAGAGAGGAATCGGAAAAAGGAATGTAGGAATGATGTTCTGTAAGAATAACTGTCGAGAAACAAAAGATTCAGTGTGATCACAAGGAACTGATGGTATACGGCCATGTACTTGGCTATGAGCTCATATTTGCTACCTATCAAAAATTTTAGGGACTTCCCTGTTGGCGCAGTGGTTAAGAATCCACCTGCCAATGCAGGGGACACAGGTTCAAGCCCTGGTCTGGGAAGATCCCACATGCCGCGGATCAACTAAGCCTGTGTGCCACAACTACTGAAGCCCATTATCCTAGAGCCCGTGCTCCGCAACAAGAGAAGCCACCGCAATGAGAAACCCACGCACTGCAATGAGGAGGAGCCCACGCTCGCCGCAACTAGAGAAAGCCCGTGCATAGCAATGAAGACCCAACGCAGACAAAAATAAATAAATTAATTAATTAAAAAAAATTTAAAGCACACATATTTCAACTCAAGAAATCGACTGCTAGATATCTATCCTAGAGAAATACGGGCACATATGCACAAGGAGAAATGTATAAGGATATTCACCACAACTTCACTGTAACAATTACAAACAACTAAATTGTCCATCAGAAGAATATTAAACAATCCAATGTAGATCCACATCATGGAATACCTGGTAGCAGCTTAAAAGAATAAGATGGATCCATAATGTACTGACATGGAAAAGAGCTCAGAGACAAGTTGTTGTGTGACACGAGCAAATGGCATTCTTTAGCACATTTCAGTTTTAAAAAATAAAACGTACAGAGCAAACCTCTACATTTCTATATGTGGACATGCATGTAGGTAAATGTATAGAAGAGAACTGGAAGGTTTCACTGCCAACTGATAACTGAATTCACTTCTAGCGAAGGGATGGAGATCGGGAGGAATTAAAAGGAGCCTTTTAGTTTAGTTTTTTTTTTTTTAATAATTCCAGTTTTGTTTAAAAGTATTTACCAGTTTGCCTGTTTTGTTTGAAGTTTTACACATGAGTAAATTCACTATAACTTGTTTAACTAAAACAAATGAGAGAGTATGAATAATTTTTACTAAGCATAAATAGTGTATTAGCTATTATGTAAAACAGGTAAGGTCCCTACCAAATGGAAATGGCTAAAGGCACACAATTTTAGGGTCAATATATGAGGCCCCTATGTACATAACTTCCAATAATAAAATGAACAAATAGTACTGCGAAAGATAATTTTTTTAAAAGGTCAGTTAGGATAGGATATAAGGAACATAATATGTTTTATATTTATGAATAGAATATCCAACTTTCTAATGGATTGTTTTTAAGACGTTCACAGGTTTCTTGTTGGAAACTGCATTTTCCCATGGGAAAACGTTTAGATTTTCTACTTAAGTCACAAAACCTATTGTATCAGTGTTCTTTGATAGGAAGCATCAGAAATACTCTGGAAATGAAGGGGAAATTTTATTGAACACCAGGGAGAGGCTCACAGAATCTAAGGATCCATGAAACTTCAATCCTCACGAAGAACAAGAACCAAGGCGGCTCTCAGATCTAGGATACTGATGGACAGCTCAGCCATCTTCCCTGGAAATCAGAATCTTGAATCACGTGTTACCAAGACACAAAAGCAATGGCAAGTCCTCAAGTCTGTCTGTTCCAGCCTCCTAGATACCCAACAAGGCCCATTCAGGTCTTGAGAATTTTGAGGTTCCAAAGATTTTTCTGAACTGACATTCTAGCTGTGTTACTTACCAACCATATGACTTTGAACAAGTTATTTAACCACCACTATTTTCATCTGTAAACACAGGGATAAAACTGTACCTAGCTCCTAGAGTTTTTGAGAGGATTAAGTTATATAATGCATCTAAAATTATTAACCTAGAGTATGTATTAAATTAACATTGGCTATTATTATTTCCTATTTATAAACAGAAATATTATCAAAATGTTAAGTGTTCACAATAGTGGATGTAAGAAATATTCTTCTCTTCTTTTACAAAGTTTCTCTAATGAGAGTGTTTTATTCTAATTGTAAAAAGAAACATTTTTTAGTCTGAGTTGCAATAATCTAATGATTAGAATTACAGTAGGATCAGCTGTTCAAATTAGATATTTTTGTGATCCATAAACAATGTTTAGATGTCTTTAGTAGAGTTTAAGAACTACAGTGTGAAATTTTACCCATGGAAATTAACAAATTTTTTTGCCTCCAAAGAAAAAGATAATACAGTTCTTTAACTGGAACTGTCTTAGTTCAACAGACTCAAATGAATTTCTTGTTCATTTGTATATCTCACTGTTTGGCTCTTTTTTCGTATCTTCATTATTCGTGATGGTTCTGTCTTGGTCTTGAACAAATAAACACCAGAATATTTAAAAATACTGAACCGTCTGTCCTGGCAAGAAATACATCCCAAATGACTAAAACCAAAAGGTCACAAGATGTTTCCCTTCATTTTGTCATTTGATCTTAGATATGCTGCTCTCAAAACACAAGCTACAATAAGTAGCTATTTAGAGACAAGACAGCCCAAATCTATCATTTAAAAGAGGAAATAAGTGGTGAGGACATTGCATTCTTAAACTAGAACTTCTGAACTGAAAACTTTTTGTTTGCTTAAAATAATTCCACTTGACAAGGAATCAGTGAGAGAAAAATCCCAATCAGTGGTGGCAGATATTGTAATTGGCTCCCTGACCACCCATTTCACCAGCTTTCCATCCAGCCTCCTCTACTAGGATGCAGGTTGTAAAGAGAGATACTTGCTTTCCTATACTCGGCTGATAGAAGTTGGGTGGCCCTGTGATCCAGTTCTGGTCAATGCAGTGTAAACAGAAGTCTCTGCCTGAGGTTTATAAAAAAGTTTTTTTGAAGACTGGACTGGCAACTTCCTTTACACTTTGCCCTTCCTTCTTCCTCCTTCTTCCCACTTGTAACTAACATGATGCCTGAAGTAAGGCTATCTTTCAACCATGAAAATGAGAGCCACATGAAGGCATTGCTAAGGCATCATCCCCACTCTGGAAGCTTGCCCCCAGATATCTCGTTGCTTGAGGCAAGTACATCTCTTACAGGTTTAAGCCTCTCTTTCCTGCATTTTCAGTTGCTTTCAGGCAAACACATTTACACCTGATAAAAGTAATACACCAAGGAAAATAGATTACCCTCTGACATTAGTAACTTATTTTTCCTGAGACTATAAAGGACCTAAGAAAGATGTTTCATCAAACTGCACTAGGAATGCCTAAAACACTTGATTTTCACGATGTGCAATGTGAATTTTGCATTCCTGAGCTTATTAGCAGAATCAACTTAGTGAAAAAAAAGTTAACATTTAAAAAATTTTCATTTTCATGGATAATTAATATATAAAGAGAATATCAGTGAAATTACGGCCTGTGAATATACAATACAATCAGTCTTTGCAGCTATAGTCTCCTAAAGAAATTAAAAACATTCTTCACTATTAAGTTGAAATATCACAACATAATTACATTACGTTTTTCATTCTGGGGCTGCGGTGGTGGGGTAGGTGAAGTAAGTAAATTGGGGCAACTCTCAGAACCAGATAGAGTTACAAAATGGAGCTTGACCACTCCCCTCCCCAAGCCTCTACTCATAAGATGATGTGAATTTTGGAGAGAGCTCTTGGTTATTTGTCTAATTTTTGTAATCAAAATGACATAATTAAACTGGAGAAAATTTCTGCTATCTAGATTAGGTCAATCTCCTCAAAAGGAAAGAGACTTAGGATCTATAGGCAAGGTATAGCTGCCATGCAAGTCTCAGTGTCCACCTGTAGGGTGAACACTCGAAGACCTCTGGAGACCCTACCAGATTAGAGTTCTCATCCCCCTGGGATTAAGTTTGGGACTGGTCATCACATGTATAATTTAGAGCAGAGAGTTCCATTGGAGTCAGTCAGGGGCAACCTGGAGGGAAAAAATAAATGGAGGAAAAAACGATCTTGCAAGTCCACCACCCACAACCTACACCATCTCACATCTGAGCCAGAACTGCTGTGCTTTAGGCACTTCTATTTAAGGAGATGTGGAGTAAGTTTTCATTTGCAGCAAGTTTATATTGCTTTTAAAAAAAAACAATAATTGGGTTAAGATATATCCTAATGCCAGTTACAAATGCAAATATATTACTTGGGAGAGGTAACATTAATTCATTAGCATGCTCATACACATTAAAATTTAGCTGAGCTAGTGAATTAGAGCAGTGGAGCAGTCTGGAACTATTCATTTGATTCTCAGGTTGTTAATTCTTCAATTACATTAATTAAAAATGAGTTCAATCTATGAACCTATATTCACATCCCATCAAGTGTTTCATCAATTACTCACTTAACAGTTTCACAAACATGGGCAAGTTAACTTCTCTAGTCTGTTATAATGGAGCTACCACCTCACCAGGTATTATGAACATGTGTGAAGAACCTAGAAGCACAGAAAGCCTCTGATCTCAGGTATCCTGAGCACCTAGTCCTGTCAACTTCTGGAGAAGTGGAATAATAATCAGATATTTTTCCAAATTCTGCCTTTAGCTCTGTTGAAGTCTTCTAGACCTCTCTCAACTCTTACTGCTATACTTAGAACAGCTATTTTAAGGAAAATATTTTTTTATTCCCAAATCTAAGCCCTTAGCCAGTTTTTATTGCTATCCTGTCTCATCATTGCATAGGACTCCGGAGAAACAGGACACAGCACTTTCAAGGGAAATGCATACTAGTTACTCCTCTGACTAGAGTTTCTGCCTGAGATTTATCTCATACTCTGTGAGTTGGGCCAGACAAGATAGAAACCACAAATATGTCTTCCCCTTAGGCCCAGAGCAGAACCAGACCAGCTTTTCTCATAAGCGTGGAGCTTTTTGAGTGAAGTCACGGACCGGGAAGAAAGCAAACCCCCTTAAAGTTCTGCAGGGGGAGAGGGAAGATGACTCAGTACAGGAGAAAAAGTATGTGGATGCCTTTGTTCCTCCAGAATGGCAGCCCCATTGTGTTCCTCCCGTCTTTGATGTGTCCTTTAATGCCAGCCAGGGCCTGATATTAGATTGGGGGGTGAAGGACCTCTGGTCAACAAGCCCTTTTAAGGCCAGCTCTAGTCTCAGCTCCCTGAGAACTGCAGTCCGGGTTCATCCTTCCCTCCTAGGAAGTCTTGTAATGCTTACTATTCTTACCCATAGCTGTCATTTGGCAGCTTTTATTTTTATGTAAACAGCTTTTCTCCTTCAGTAGATTACAAATTCTTTGAGGACAGGATGGAAACATTAGTAGCAGATTGTAAAGACCACAAACACTAGATAAATGTTGATAATTGATAATCAAGGAAATAATCCTTTAATTTGGGAGAAGTATTTGATGAAAGAGATACCTCCTGCCGGGATTAGAAGGAATTTGGAAGCCTTCTTCTAAATCAAGAAATGTCAAAATAGAATGTCTGGAGGCTTCACCAGAGTAGGAAAGTGAGTCTAGAAGCACAAGGAAAACAAGGTACAACCAGAAGAAGTGGATTTGGAGCTGAGGGGTAATGTCAGCACTGCAGACACAGCAGGGACAACCACAAGCAGAAATTCCAGCCAGGAGGAATCAACGTGTCAACTCATGCCCAGGACTGGGGAGCGTCCAGTGGGTAGATTCACATTTGATCCATTCCTTGGGGCCTCTTATGTGGCACTGGGAAATACCCACTGTAAGACTTTGAACCACTGTGATTTGTCTATTGCAAAACATATGTACATACTTGTTTGTTTATCTCTAAATAAAACTTGGTTTTACTAAACTGCAATTATTGAACTTGCAAGTGGAGTTCATGCCAGGTTACTACACTATGAAATGGACAGTTTCCTCCAGTTTTAGCTCATGCCAAAGAACATGATTTTGGAGTCAAAAAACCCTGACATTTAAACTTCTGAACCTAGTTTCCTCTTTTCTGAAACAAGAATATTTCTCATCTCAACAAGTCTTTGCTTCTAGCACCTTACCAGGCATATAGTAGACACTTCATGAATATTAGTTTCCTTCCTTTCTTTATGCCTTAAGTATATCTGGCAAGATGATTATAACTAGAGACATTAGTGCATGTTTAAGCTATAATAAATGTTTCCTGTAAAAAAGCAAAGGAAATAGTCTGAACTCTCAGAATCATTGGGAAAAAAAACCCAAGAAGGCATTCAATTACTTTGGTCTTGCTCTTCTCTTAAGTAGATGACCTATTATAAAAAGCAAACTGTCTTTCAATTAAGTTCATTTTGTTTTATGATGTGTTCAGTTTTCATAAAATCAACTCCAGGAATTAATTTACTTCCTTCTAAGAGGAAATAATCTTTCAAGGAGGACTTATTCTTTTTACTACCTTTCTCATGCATTATGATCCTTTTATATCATACCCAGTTTTAATTTTAAATGCTTTTTTAAAGCAATTTAAAATGGTATTTTCACTGGCTGATATTTATACACTTGAAAATTAGTAGATTTTGCCCTGTATTGGTACATATTTCTAAATATCCATTTAGATATTCTTCTAAGGACTCTTAGCACATCAAAGGGGTATGTAAATAATTTTTAAAACAAACCTGAGGGCTTCCCTGGTGGCTCAGTGGTTGAGAGTCCGCCTGCCGATTCAGGGGATGCGGGTTCGTGCCCCAGTCCGGAAAGATCCCGCATGCCGCTGAGCGGCAGGGCCCGTGAGCCATGGCCGCTGGGCCTGCGCATCCAGAGCCTGTGCTCCGCAACGGGAGAGGCCGCAACAGTGAGAGGCCCGCGGACCGCAAAAAAAAAAAAAAAAAAAAAAAAAACCCTGAGAAAAACCACAGCAAACAATTTGTACTAGCCCTGAAAAGAGCAAACACAAACTTATCACCTTTCTACACAGAACATTATAAACACCTTTTTTTTTTTTTTTTTTGGCGGTCCGCGGGCCTCTCACTGTTGCGGCCTCTCCTGTTGCGGAGCACAGGCTCTGGACGCGCAGGCCCAGCGGCCATGGCTCACGGGCCCAGCCGCTCAGCGGCATGTGGGATCTTCCCGGACCGGGGCACGAACCCGTGTCCCCTGCATCAGGAGGCAGACTCTCAACCACTGCGCCACCAGGGAAGCCCATAAACACCTTTTTGGTACAGTTGACAGATGGATGAAGTTGGAGGATGTTAATTATATATACATTAAAAAAGAAAATATCTATTCATGTACAAGTTACTACCTAGTGATCAGTAACAATCAGTAAGTAAGAAAGCAATGTACTTCAAGTAACAAATATTTATCAAGCATACCTTATATGCTCAGCACTATGCTAGGTCCTACAAACCTGGCTGTGAATAAGACCCCTTATTGCCTTACTAGTTACATTGTATATTTAAGGATACATCAAAAAAATAGAATCATATACATTTTTACTGCATTAAAACACAAAATTAAATCTTAATATATTTTAAAATATTAATTTTATCATAAAAATAAATCAACAAAGAAGCCAGAAGGTTGAGCCAAAATGGAAACTCAGCTGTAACAGCTACTGGATTTATAGCCATTAAGCTATCTGGAAACTATTCTCTTCCTTTAAAATCCAAAATAGCTATAGAAAGCCTTCTCACTCCCACAGGGCATATTAGCAATAGAAATTGAGATCAGAGGGCTGGAGGAGCAGAGACAGAGTTCATACAAAGTGAAGCCATATGTATTAGACTGGATTATTGTTCACAGTTCTTCCCTCCATCCTTCAGCCATGTAAACCTACAGCACACTAGAGTGGATGGGTGTATCTCCTTACTTCACTGATGTTGCACCATGTAACTTGCTCTGGTCAATGGGATGTCAGTGAACATGACATGCACAAAGGACCTAAATGTCCTTGCCTTCTTTGACTCAGTCTTTAGCACTCCATGATTGCCATGAAGAGGCATGCACCAGCTAGCTGCTGCCCATTAGTATGGGCCCCAGAGTAAGATACGCAGGCAGTCCTACACTTGACCTAAAGCCAAGAGCCAAGACAAGCCAACCTGCAGCCTAAAGCAGAGCTACCCCTGCTAACCTGCAGGCCTGTGAGCAAAAATAGAAATGCTTCCTGTTATAAGCCACAGTGTTTTTGAGATCTTTGCAGGATTTTTGGAGCAATAATACACCATTCCTGGTTAAAACAAGTAGCACAAGTACAGATTATAGTATTCCAACTGAAAAGTAATACAAGAACTTCATGCAATTGTAGACAAAGAGACTCTAACAAACTGTGCAATTAGTTTAAAACCCCTAACAGAAGTAATAGACCACACCAATGAAGGGAATCAAGGGACACAAGTGGGAGTCAATGGAAGGTACAGAAAAAGGGCCACAAACAAATGAAGCAGGTCTAGACATCACAGGCTTGCTTAATCACCAACAGTTGGCATGTCCCAATGGCTGACACAATCACCACGGCTGAATTTGTTTCTTGTTAAAAACACAAAGCTTTATTTTCCATTCATGGTTGAAAAATATTTTCACAGATCAAAGACTTTGGCTTAAGTAATTTAATAAAATGAAAGTTTAATTTGATATCTATATAATTTGCAAGGCAAGCACAATGATGTTCTTCTTTGTCTTAGCAAAAGAGGAAAGTAAAGAGGCTGACTTATTGTGTAAATTGTACATCTGTACCAAGACGAGACTGAATGCTGTCACAGCAGGCTCTGTGAATGAAAGCTTTGCAATAGTTCAAATAGAGAAAAGCAGTGAAGAAATGATTCATTGCAGAGCACACACCTTCTGTGTAGGACACAAAGGCATGCAAAACTCCAAACAACCCACAACATATTAGCCAATGTCATATTCACATTGGGAAGAGAAATTTAGTTTCAGTAAAACAACGTCTATAGTTTGAACTTTTCTGGTTTGGTAATTAAGTTGGCATCTAGTTTTAAATTTTGTTTTTGTTTTGTAGTTCTAATAAATGTCAAGGTGAAAGATTTTGCCTCAGTTAGTATCCTGTTGTTGTGACAGAGAACCCAAACTCAAACTCACTTAAATAGGAAAGAAAAATTTATTTATTCATGTAGCCTTGGGGTTGTTTAGTGTCATGAGGAGCTTGATCCAGGGGCTCCAAAAATGTAATCAAAATTCAGTTTCTCTTAAGTTTCTTGGCTCAGCCTTCTGCTGTGTCAGCTTCATTCTTAAGATTCATGTGGTAGCCTCTGGCATCTCCAGGCTTACAATCATGTCCTTATTGCTACAAGTTTCTGTGGAAAGAGAAAGTAGACCCCATACAACTTCAGTATGCACTCTGGTCGAACCAGTCACTATACCCAAGGCCATATCTCCTGTAGCACAACGTGAAGCAGACAGTTTTCAATGACAAGTGGAGGTGGGAAAAAGGTTCCCCAAATGAAATTAGGGTCCCATTAGCAAAATAAGGGGTGACTTTGGGTGGACAAAGAGCCCAAAGTTCTATAGCAGGAGTTGGCAAACTATGTATGGCCCATGTGCCAAGTATGTCCCATTGCCTGCTTTTATACAGCCACTGGCAAAGAATGGTTTCTACATTTTTTAATAGTTGGAGGAAAAAAATCAAAAGAAGAATATTTCATGACGTGAAAATTATATGAGATTCAAATTTCATTGTCCCCAAATATTGGAAGACACCACACTCATTCATTTTATGTACTGTCTACAGCTATCTTCATGCTACAATAGTCAGGATAGAAATGATATGGCCCAGAAAGCCTAAAATATTTACTATCTTAGTCTTTAAGAAAAATTTTGCCAACTCTTGCTCTACAGGTTTATACCCATAGCTTTATTTTAATACATTGTAAGGTGGCATTATTGTTTAAATGACTGAAGTCAAGACTGAGGGTTTTCAGCTGTATATGTCCTTTTAAAGTAGATCAGGCTCAAATTTGAGAACTTTAGTTTCATTTATAGGATTCTGAATAGCAACAGCATAATACCAATCGGAATTTCAGTTGAATAGAGGACATTGAAATGGACATTGCCCAGAAAATGAGGATTCTGATAATGACAAGTAAATTCTGAAATGCTCCTGTGACATCACCTCCAGACGTTTGTCTGATTGGACATAGGCAGTGCTGCGTGGGAGAGTTGAATCACATCAACTGAGACATTTTGTCCATCAGGGAAGAAGAGTACAGATGCTTGGCGGCCAAGCATTAAATTGTTTTAGACATGCCAGTTACATGTCTCCTATGTCCAGTGTCATTTCAAAGGAAATCACCCTTTTCACAGCCCTACTGATGACCCTTTTCTGAGCACTTCACCCAGGGGTGGCCAATCCATAGCCCAGCCACTGGCCTAGGACTATTAAAAGCCCTCAGAGATAAGCTGGGGTATTAGTTTCCTGTAATTGCCATAACAAATTACTACAAACTGGATGACTTAAAACAGAAATGTATTCTCTCACAATTCTAGAGGCCAAAAGTCTGAAATCAAGGTGTTGGCAGGGTTGGTTCCTTCTGAAGTCTCCAAGGGAGAATCCATTCCATGCCTCTCTCCTGGCTTCACATGGCTGACAGTTCTTGGCATTCTTTCCGCTTTTGGCTACCCTCTAATCTCTGCCTCCGTCTTCACATGGCCTTTACCCTCTCTGTGGCTCTATTTCTTATCCTTCTTTGTCTCTCGTAAGGACAGTCATGATTGGATTTAGGGTTCACCTTATTCTAGGATGATCTCATCTTGATATCCATGCCTTAATTACATCTGCAAAAACCCTTATTCCAAATAAGGTCGTATTCTGAGGTTCTGAGTGGACATGAATTTGGGAGGCCGCTATTCAGCCCACTACAGCTGGGTCAAATAAAATCAGGAATTTGAATATAGATGGGAGAATATAGATGAGGCAACTAATACTGGTAGTTGAAGTTTCAACGATGTCCTAGAAGGAACCAAGGGCAAACCAAACTTATGAGCAAGCTGAAGGCACTAAAATTCAGAAATTATAGATACAGAAAATGCTATGAGGAAGATAAAGTGCATAAAATAGACTGTAAGGAAGCCAGGTGGTGGCAGAAAGAGACACAAGAAGACAGCAAGAGAAGCAAAGATCAAGATTATTAGAGTCATATTAATACCAGGGCACTCATAACCCTGTGTGACCACACATAACTAGCCCTGTACTGCCTTGGACATGTTCCAGATCCTGAAGATATCTACTGGTCTTAAGTTCCTTTGAGATTCTCTCTCTCTCTCTTTTTGCCAATTATATTTTTATAATAATCGCCATTACTAAACTCTGCCAAAAGATGTCCCTTTTCCTTATACCTAAAGAGCTTAATATCTTGAGTATATTTAAGATAACTGCTGAGTAAAATTTATGTGGTACATGTTTACAGTGAGGTCCCATAACTCTAATTAATCTTTTTGCTTTATTTATAAAAATTCTTGAGTTAAAGAACTTCAGGTAATTATAAAAGATATCTGAGTCAGATATACCCAGATGATAATTGCAGTCAAAACATGATTGTCAGGGCTTCCCTGGTGGCGCAGTGGTTGAGAATCTGCCTGCTAATGCAGGGGACACGGGTTCAAGCCCTGGTCTGGGAGGATCCCACATGCCGCGGAGCAACTAGGCCCGTGAGCCACAACTACTGAACCTGCACGTCTGGAGCCTGTGCTCTGCAACAAGAGAGGCCACGATAGTGAGAGGCCTGTGCACCGCGATGAAGAGTGGCCCCCGCTTGCCACAACTAGAGAAAGCCCTCGCACAGAAACGAAGACCCAACATGGCAAAAATAAATAAATTAATTAATAAACTCCTACCCCCAACATCTTCAAAAAAAAAAAAAAACATGATTGTCAGCAGTCACCATGGCATGTGGATTGGTCAACTTTTACTAGGTAAGCTGCAGTAACAACCCCCAAATTACAGTGGCTTAGACAATAAAAGATTATATCTCATTCACATTGCTTATCAGCCATGGGTTGATGGCCATTCTTCTTCTGCCACATGTTTCTTCTTTAACATTCTCATAGTAGAGGGAATACAGAGAGTTGGCAAAAAACACAATAGTAATCAACACTTCTATTTAGACATAATGTAAGTCATATCTGCTCACATTGAATTTCAGAGAATTTGAACTTGGAATAAAGAACTTTCAGTTCAGTCTGGTTGCCATATTGAATAGGGAACACATAAACACAAAAGGCATGGATGGTCATTTCCCACTCACCCAGCATTTGTGAATCAAACAAAGCTATACTGCTGGGAGCTGGAAATGAAGGAGGTGTACAGAGAAAAGCAGATATGGAGAGAGTACCTAATGAGATTTGAAGTACTTGAGTTCATATACATTTGATACCAGCTGCATTGTTACTCTTGGGTCCATGAACTATATCAACATATGCATTGGAAACCTTTTGTGTACATCTCCTTTTCTCACATCTGATTGTGATACAACTGATTTCACACAGGCTTCCACTCTTTCTTTTACAGCATCTCTCCTCGAGAGTGGACCACACACTCTTGTTTCCTGTGCAGGGTTTCTCTGGACAAGTGGTATAGGACAATGTGGTAGCTCATTGGTACTGACACAACACACCCAGAAGCACAAACCAGCTGTTGGGGTAAATGCTTCTCATCTTCTCCCTTTGACAGAGGTCTGCAGAAGTTCTCGGCAGGAACAAGCACCAATCAGTCTCATAATAATGCAGTCCAGTGTTGCCTTCCTCTCCTTCCCTCGTTCAATTTCCTTGGTCCCTCCTTTCTGCTTCCTTGAATCACAGCCCAAATAAACTATTTGCATGTAACCCTAGACCCAGGCTCTGCTTTGGGAGAAACCCAGAATAAACAAGTTGATACCAGAAGTAGCCACAGAAAGAAAACCCTCAAGACAAAATTCTAGGGCTTCCCTGGTGGCACAGTGGTTGAGAATCCACCTGCCAGTGCAGGGGACACGGGTTCAAGCCCTGGTCTGTGAAGATCCCACATGCCACAGAGCAATTAAGTCGATGTGCCACAACTACTGAGCCTGCACTCTAGAGTCCATGAGTCACAGCTACTGAAGCCTACGCACCTAAAGCCCGTGCTCCGCAACAAGAGAAGCCACTGCAATGAGAAGCCCGTGCACCGCAACAGAGTAGCCCCCGCTCGCCACAACTAGAGAAAGCTTGCGCGCAGCAATGAAGACCCAACGCAGCCAAAAATAAATTTAAAAATAAATTTATTTTTTAAAAAAGACAGGATTCTAAACCTGGATCACCCACTGGTCATGCAGCAAAAAGAACCCCATTGTTGGTAGTGTGTGAGATGGTTATAATCTCTGATAACAATGGCTTCGCAAATTGCAATCACCCATGTTGGACTGGAATGTGGTGGCAGTAGAAGGCATAGCACAGTTATGTGGTAATTTGGGACTGGAACAGATGGCAATAGTAATTACAAGAATTATAGAATGGTTTGGCTTCTGTTAACTGCTTTTACAGTCTTGATAAAAGAAAACATATTCATGTCATTCAACTATAACGCAAAGCCCACTATAAAAATAAAAAGTCTTCCATGTCAGTGTCTATTCCATAATTGGTTCTGGATCCACTGGATATCCATATGGAAAAAGTGAACTTTGACCTCTACTTCACACCATATCCCCAAAGTAATTCTAGGTAGATCATGGACCTAAATGTAAGTATTAAAACAATAAAGCTTTTAAGTGCAGGGAACTCTACCCAAAACTCTTTAATGACCTATATGGGAAATGAATCTAAAAAAAGAGTGGATATATGTATATGTATAACTGATTCACTTTGTTGTACACTTGAAACTAATAACAACATTGTAAAACAACTATACTCCAATAAAAATTTTTTAAATTAAAAAAAAAATAATAAAGCTTTTAGAAGAAAACAGAGAACATATTCATGACCTTGGGGTTAAACAGAACATACACAGCACTAACTATAAGAAAAGATAGATAGGACTTCCCTGGTGGTGCAGTGGTTAAGAATCTGCCTGCCAATGTAGGGGACACGGGTTCGATTCCTTGTCCGGGAAGATCCCACATGCCGCGGAGCAACGAAGCCTGTGCGCCACAACTACTGAGCCTTCGCTCTAGAGCCCACGAGCCACAACTACTGAACCCATGTGCCACAACTACTGAAGCCCGCATGACTAGAGCCCACGCTCCGCAACAAGAGAAGCCACTGCAATGAGAATCCCGTGCATCGCACCGAAGAGTAGCCCCCGCTCACCGCAACTAGAGAAAGCCTGCGCACAGCAACGAAGACCCATCACAGCCAAAAATAAATAAATAAATTTATTTTTTTAAAAAAGAAAAGATAGATAAATTGGACTTCATTAAAATTAAGAACTTCTGTTCATCAAAAGACACCATTAAGAGAGTTAAAAGGCAAGCCAAGGACTTGGAGCATGTATTCAATGAAGTACTTAGATTCAGAACACATAAAGTATTCTTACAAATCAATAAGAAAAAAAGAAACTCATATAGCTGGATTTTTGAAAACTGCCTCCATGTGGTATATACACAGTGGAATACCACTAAGCCATAAAAAAGAATGAAATAATGTCATTTGCAGCAACATGGATGGACCTAGAGATTATCATGCTAAATTTAAAAAGTCAGAAAGAGAAAGACAAACACCACATGATATCATTTATATGTGGAATCTGAAATATGACACAAATGAACTTATGTACAAAACAGAAACAGACTCACAGACATAGAAAATAAACTTATGGTTACCACAGGGGAAGGTGTGTGGGGGGAAGGCATAAATTAGGAGTTTGGGATTAGCAGATACAAACTACTATATATAAAATAGATAAACAACAAGATCCAGCTGTATAGTACAGGGAATTAGATTCAATATCCTATAATAAACTATAATGGAAAAGAGTATGAAAAAGAATATGTATATGTATGTATAACCGAATCACTCTGCTGTACAACAGAAACTAACACAACATTGTAAATCAACTATACCTCAACTAAAAAAAAAAAAAAAAAAACTGCCTCCAAAACCCTTTTCACAAGGAGGATAAACAATGGCAAAATGCATATGAAAAGACGATTTAATTTCACTATTCATCAAGGAAATGCACATTAAAACTATAATTTGATACTACTACACTCCCACAAGAATGACTTAAATGAAAAGAACTGTCAGGATGACGTAAATACCTGGTGAGGATGTGGAGCAAATGGAATTTGTTGCTGGTAGGGGAGTTTAAATCAGTGCAACAACTTTGGGAAACTGCTTAGCAGTATTTAACTAAAGTTATATGTACATATGGTCAATAACTGAGCAATTCTACTCTGGGAAAACTCTACTTCCCAAAGAAATAAGTGTTTATGTTCACCATGAGTCACATGAAGTAATGTGCATAGCAGTTTTATCATAATAGCACAAACTGGAAATAACCCAAATGTCCATTAATAGGGGAACAGATGAATGAACTATGGTAACGATGGAATGCCAAACAGCAATGAACAAGAGCTACTGCTTCACACAACAACATAATATGTTCACAGACATAATGATGAGCAAGAGTACGAACCACGAACCCATTTTTACAAAGTTAAAGAATAGGAAAGGGCTTCCCTGGTGGCGCAGTGGTTTACAGTCCGCCTGCCAATGCAGCGGACATGGTTGCAAGCCCTGGTCCGGGAAGATCCCATATGCCGCAGAGCAACTAAGCCCATGTGCCACAACTACTGAGCCTGTGCTCTAGAGCCCACGAGCCACAACTACTGAGCCCGCGTGCCTAGAGCCCGTGCTCTGCAACGAGAAGCCACCACAATGAGAAGCCTGCGCACCACAACAAAGAGCACCCCCACTCACCGCAATTACAGAAAGCCCACGCGCAGCAACGAAGACCCAACACAGCCAAAAATAAATACATAAATTTATTTTTAAAAAATTATTCTAAAAAGAATAGGAAAAATGTTTTTTTGGCCACGCTGCACAGCTTGCGGGATCTTGGTTCCCCGACTAGGGATCGAACCTGGGCCCATGGCAGTGGAAGCACAGAGTCCCAACCACTGGACCACCAGGGAATTCCCAGGAAAAATGCATTTATGATGAAAGAAATCAAATAGTGATGCCTTTCTGGGGAAAATGTTGATTAGGTGGGGATATGAAGAAGCCTTCTGGAGTGTTGGAAATGGTTTGTATGTTGATTGGGTAGCAGTTATAAGCATGTACACAAATGTAAACATATACTAAGCTCTACATTTAATATGTATTTACTTTGCTATATATAAATTAGATCTTTAATTTAAAAAAAGGAAATAAAAAGAGAAAGGGGAAAAATAAAAATAAATAAAATGACCCTCATTTCCTATAGCTGTAGGGCAATACACACTTAAAAAATTAGGCCTCAGACTTAACTGTAAGAGTGGCAAAACTGCAAAGGAGAGTGAAGACACAACCTCAAAAAGTCTTCCGTGCGAAAGTCAGGGCCCAGCTAGGGAAAGCTGTATCCTCACATCCGGGATAGTGACATTTGGGTGGATACATCAGAATATCTTGAATCCCCAAATGTCCATGAAACTTCTGCCAGAAGCACCAATCCTTTCCCCCTTGCTAGAGAGAAAAATTCACAATGGCTGGAAGCTTTACAAAAACCTCACCTGAGTCAGTCGCTTTGTAAGACAATGCTTTTTCTGTTTAAGATATGCCACTACAACCTTCACCGCCTCAGGAATAACAAGGGTTTACTAGGAAAAATCATTTCCCACTCTGGGAGGAAATAGCTTATACAATCAAAACAATCACAGGACCAGAATAATAAATGCTGGCAAGAAGTGGAAGAGCACGTGTGGGAGTGTATCTCGAGAGCGCTCTATCGATCGGGGTAGTGGTAAGGGGCAAAGAATATAAATCTGCACAGTGGAGAACTTGCTGACACTGGAGCACTCTCCTGTGACCTGGGGTTACGCCTCCTGGGAAGAAAATCTGGAGTTATCCTAACATGCTGCTGAGATGGGCTCTTGAAGTGTGGCCATCTAGATGTCTTACTGTAAGCAAGGTTGAGATGCCAGAACTACTTTGGCAGAATATTAAGGAAGGGGTCATAAAGGTCAGGGAGGTGAAAATGTTAAGATAGATTTACCACACTTCGTACATACGATCTGAGAACGCACTGTCTGACCATATTCTCCGGGAAGCCCTAGAGGACATTGGCTTCACTAAGGGAATGAGAAATGCATCAAGTAGTTTGAACTGGGATCTTTGAGAAACTCAATGATATTTCCTCTATGTGTTGAAGAGCTGCTGCCTTGCAACAAGCGTTCAATAGAGGTGATAAGATTCTAGAATGGCAGAGGCCTGGGAATGGCACCTGACAGAGTCAATATGGACATAACTAACATAATTGACAGCAAGGCTGGAACGGCAAACAGTGCCTTTACAGAAAGCTGTAATGGTTACAGATTATGACCTTGCTAGGAGCAAGACAGAGGGATGGATACCCAATCAAGGCATTACTTATTTGCCTTGGAAAATGAAAAACAAAATAACTGCTGAGAAGACTGACATCAGCTGCAAAATAGAAAAATATTGTGGTCTCTCATTGAGTTTTAAGTCAGTTCATAGACCAGATCCCATGATTAAAGGCGGGTATGGGTCTCCTTGAGGAAGGACTTTATAATACCTCCTCAAGTCTGCACAAAAAAAATTCTTCCGGGCTTCCCTGGTGGCGCAGTGGTTGAGAGTCCGCCTGGCGATGCAGGGGACACGGGTTCGTGCCCCGATCCCGGAAGATCCCACATGCCGCGGAGCGGCTGGGCCCGCGAGCCGTGGCCACGGAGCCTGTGTGTCCGGAGCCTGTGCTCCGCAACGGGAGAGGCCACAGCAGTGAGAGGCCCGCGTACAGCAAAAAAAAAAAAAAAAAAAAAAAAAAAAAAATTCTTCCAATCTTTCTTTAAAACCTCTTGCAGCCATTTAAAACAGAAACTTTACACTGGAGAAAAGAATCTTACTAGACTTTTTTTTTTAATAGATTTTTTTGATGTGGACCATTTTTTTTTAAAGTCTTTACTGAATTTGTTACAATATTGCTTCTGTTTTATGTTTTGGTTTTTTGGCCGCGAGGCATGTGGGATCTTAGCTCCCCGACCAGGGATCGAATCCACAACCCCTGCATTGGAAGGCGAAGTCTCAACCACTGGACCATCAGGGAAGTCCCTCTTCCTAGACTTTTTTGAGGACTGTTACATAATAGGGCCTGAACTGACACTGAAACAATCAAACCCAAGATGCCATCATAGACCTCTGGGTAGATAAGGACTTATGGATGCCAGATGATATCTTTGATGCCTGGCACTAGTCCCTTGTTACTGTGATCCCCAAAACTCTGCAGAATAGAATAGAATCCTAAAGATAGGAAATAATCTATTCTGTGGTTATTTCCCTAGTTCCCAGGTGTGAAATTTGAATGGACATACTTATCAATTGGCAGAACTTTCACATTCTGTGACCTACTATGTAAAAATTATCATGGTAAGAAGGGCTACAAAGAAATCCTTGAAAATGTCCCCCCACTATAGTCAGTCTAAGTGCCAAGAGAGTAAACCAAACACATCCCAAGAGGAATTTCAAGAATTCACACAGCTCTGAAATATTTAGAGGATGCAGTGTGTTGGTTTCCCTGTTTAATTCACCTGTAGGACCACCGCAAAAACCAGATAGATCACGTTGCTTAATGGTGATATTTTAAACTTAACCACTTGCTAGCTCCAACTGAAACTGATAAGCTGGATGTAGTATGTTTAATAGAAATGATCAACACAAGCTCTGGCATACAGTATATAGTTCTTGCCCCACAATAAAGAGGATCCAAAAAATTTACCTTTACATGAGAAGGACAGCAGTATATTTTACTGTCCTGACTCAGGACTTTTAAACTCTTCTGCTTTCTTCATAATATTGTGCTCAAAATTCTTGATCATCTTGATTTTCTCCGGAAAATCAAGCTGGTCCACTATGACATCATGCCAAGTAGACTCGGTGAATAGAAAGTGACAAGTACTCTGGATGCCGTAGTAAGAACCCTGCATGCCAGAAGGTGAGAGATAAACACTACCAAGATTCACAGGCCTCCTACTTCAGTGAAACTTTCAGAGGGCCAGTAGCCTGGGATGTCACAGACAGACCACCTAAGGAACAGGACAAGTCATTGTCCTTGTACCACCACACCAAGGGGCACAGGGATTGGGGGGCCTCTTTAGATTTTGGAGGCAGTATATACTAAACTTGAGAATACTGCCCCAACCCATTTATCAAGCAGTTCAGAGGGCTGCCAGCGAGTGGGGCCTGGAGAAGGAGAACATGCATCTGCAATTTTAAGCCACTCAAGTCATATGCTAACCGAGAACCAGTGATGTTAGAAGTATCCTTGATATTTAAGGATTTAAGGATGTTAAGGATCACTGGAGAACCTCAATAGAAGAGCTGCAACTCAGACCCTAGGATTCTGGTGGAAAGTGATGTCTTTGGCTGCAGAGAACTACTTGTCATTTGAAAAGCAGCTCCTGGGCTTCCCTCGTGGCGCAGTGGTTGGGAGTCCACCTGCCGATGCAGGGGACACGGCTTCGTGCCCCGGTCCGGGAAGATCCCACATGCCACAGAGCGGCTGGGCCCGTGAGCCATGGCCGCTGAGCCTGTGCGTCCAGAGCCTGTGCTCCGCAACGGGAGAGGCCGCAATAGTGAGAGGTCCACGTACCGCAAAAAAAAAAAAAGAGAGAGAAAAGAAAAGCAGCTCCTGGTGTACAGTTAGGCCCCAGTAAAGACTGATTTCCTGTCATGAGACATCAAGTGACTGTGTGACCAGAGCTACCTACCCATCATGAATTAGAGATTAGAAGATCCACTAAACCATAAATTCAGATGGGTGTAGTGGTAACCCATCATAAAAGGTAAGTGGTACATACAGGATAAGGTCCCACATGTCCCCAGGGCTCAAGTAAATTACACAAACAGGTAGTCCAAGCTCCCATATCTCCTATTTTTATTGTACCAATGCCTCACTTTGCACCTATGACCAAATGATGGAGGAAGATAAAACGGAGGCTTGGTTGTCAGACAAGTTCACTCAGTATGTTGGTATGAGCCAAAAACAGAATGCGGACACACACAACTCCACACAGGAATGCCCCAAAAAGATGCAGGTAAAGGGAAATCCTCCCAAAGGAAGAGCTAATATATGCTAAATATAGAAATCTAGTGTTTTCTTTGATTAGGTATGTAAACAACAAACCACACTAACGGTAGTATCTGTGACATTGGGATGAACAGAAATCATGTTTTCATTTTTCATTATTAGTTATGGCTAGTTATCATATATTTAATTCATTAACAAAGAAGCATACCTTTTGCAATCCCATGTATTTTGTCTTACGCATTTAAAAACATATTTTGAGATGAGTCTACTGGCTTCACCAGCCTGCTACAGAGGTCACAGCACAAAAATGGTTGAGAACCCTGTCCTAAAGACACTCACCCAGCGGTGTCTATTGGCATACACAGGGATAGTCAAGCCAACACTATTTAGCACAGATGGGAGCTGGTGGCAAGCTATGTCTTCATCATTAGAAGGGATAAGTTAAATGCTGTAGTTTTATTCGATGGACTACTAAAGATACATATACTAAAACATGAGTTCATCTTAAAATCACAGCTTGAGTGAAAATGAAAAGGGACACAGCAAGATCTATAGCAGAGTATAATTTAGGAAAATTTAAAACAGTTGCACATAAAATAACACTATATATATTTCTCTAGCTATATAATTAAACAATATATACATATTCAAGGACATATATTAATGACATCACACTTTGGAGCAGGAGTCCAGGGCCAGGGGTAGGTAGAACAATAAGACTGGAGACAAGGGATAACGGAAAACAGAAAAAGTAAATAATAGATAAGACATGAGAAGAGCCTTAAATGAAAGAGTGATAAAGGTGTGCCATGAACCAAGGGGTCTGTACAGTTTCTTCTCCTTGATTCAAGGTCAAACAAACAAGCAGAAAAACCCCACCATGAACAAAACTCAAAGAAAAGCTAGAGAAAATAATCATTAAAAAAATAAGGCAGGGCTTCCATGGTGGCACAGTGGTTGAGAGTCCGCCTGCCAATGCAGGGTACACGGGTTCGTGCCCTGGTCCGGGAGGATCCCACGTGCCGCTGAGCAGCCATGGCCGCTGGGCCTGCACGTCTGGAGCCTGTGCTCTGCAACGGGAGAGGCCACAGCAGTGAGAGGCCCGTGTACTGCAAAAAAAAAAAAAAAAAAAAGAAAGAAAGAAAAAAAAAATAAGGCAAAGAGCTAATGTCTTTAATATATAAGAAGCTTTTCTCAATCAATAAGGAAAATAGACAGATTTTTTAAATGGACAAAAAAAATCAAATTAGGCAATCAAAAAAAAACTCACAAATATACAAAAAGGAAATATTTAAACTCACAAACAATGCAAGGTAAAATATCCAGTATTGTCAAGGGAGGGGGAAATCTAACCTTTCAGACACCGCTAGTGGGGAAGAGAAAGGTGGTACAAGTTTTCTGAAGGGAAGTTTGGCATATGTTTAAAATTCCACGAAAATTTGCTCTACAAAACCTGCAAATCCTTGGCATAGCATTTTCACAGTTAGAAATGTATCGTAAGGAAATAATGAAAGTGCATGGATATTTAGTTACAAAGATGTTTACTGTGGCATTGTTTCTCACAACTGAAATGTGAAAAAAAGGTGATTAGATATCGGCAAAGTAAATTATAATATCTTCATATTATAGAATAGGATGATGTCACTGAAGTAGCATCAGTAAGATGGGAATACATTTTAAAAACAGCATAGAAGAAAAACACATAAAATCTATGTAGTATGAACCATTTTGTGATTTAATATTTATATAGCATTTTTCATCATAAAAGTTTCACATTCATGAAAATAATTTGGAAAATAA